>NC_056690.1:57415552-57734302 GCF_018350215.1 Panthera leo | reverse complement strand
AGGTTCTTCCCTGGGGTCTCCAGGGCTGGACCCAGCCTCCCCTATTCTCTGACCCATATCTCATCAGGCATCAGCTTTCCTGGCTTCGGCCCTATGGAATCCTCATCTTCCAAGGACCGTCAGGCTCTAAGCCACCTGCTGCAAGGAAACAGCCCTAGCTCTCAGTCTACAGTTTGCCTCCTATTCTAAACATCGGGCTTCCCAATTATAAAGCATGGCCCACATGGTGGCCGGGATAGGACGAGAATGGTCCTTAAGGCACTTGCCAAATATTATGGGAGCAACATCAGTGTCTCAGTCCTACTTGACTCCCTCCTACCGGACATTTCTGTGACTGTTGCTGCATCTCTTTTGTAGGAAATGAACTTATGGGACAAAACAAATGGAACCATGCTCCCCTTGGACATAAAGAGTCCATAAAACCAACAAGTAAATATTCTGGAGTATAATTTATAAGGCCAACCAACAATCATGACTCCTTAGGGATCTGAGTCCCTTCTAAGCTCTTTTGAATTTTGTATGTTGCATAGATATTAAAAGAAATACGTTTTCTAAACTCCATCTTTAATTGTTTATGGCCAATGGAAGAATCAAGTTGGAAGGAAAAGAATCACTTAGACATCACTGCTTATGATTGTAACACAGGGGGTGGGGAGGGGGTGGTCGCCTGGGTGGCTCAGTCGGTTGGGCAGCTGACTGCAGCTCAGGTCATGATCTCACAGTCCATGAGTTCGAGCCCCGCATCGGGCTCTGTGCTGACAGCTCAGAGCCTGGAGCCTGCTTCCGATTCTGTGTCTCCCTCTCTCTCTGCCCCTTCCCTGCTTGTTCTCTGTCTCTCTCCCTCAAAAATAATAAACATTAAAATTTTTTTTAAATGATTGTAACACAAGGGAAGGGTGGGATGTGGAATCAGCAATATTGGGATCAGATTTACTTTTCAAAGTGGGTTCCAAGTTGTGTTGGTCAATTTTATATGTCAACTTGACTGAGCTAAGGGATGTACAGATAGCTGGTAAAACACTGCTTCCAGGTATGTCTATCAAGGCATTTTTCAAAGAGATTAGGCTTTGAACTGGTAGAGGAGTAAAGAAGACCACCCTCAGGAAGGCAGATGGGCATCATCCAATCCTTTGAGAGCCTAAATAGAACAAAAGGTGGAAGAAGGGGAAATCGGCTTTATGTTTGAGCTGGGATATCCAAGTTCTCCTCCCCTTGGACATTTATGCATCTGGCTCCTGGCTCCTCAGACTGAGACCAGGACTTACACCATCAGCTCCCCTGGTTCCCTGGCCTTTGGACTCAAACTGAATCATACCAGCAGCTTTCCTGGTTCTCCAGCTGCTGACAGCTTATGTTGGGACTTCTAGGCCTCAGCAATTGCATGAGGCAACTCCTATGAGAAATCTTTCACATATACAACAGTTGACTTTTCAACAACACAAGTTTGAACTCTGCAGGTCCACTTACACATAGATTTTTTTTTTATAGCATGATAAATACATCTTCTTTTCCTTATTTTTTTTTTAGCAGTTTCTCTTACTTTGTAAAAATACAACATATAACACATACAACATACAAAATAGGTGTTAATCAATGCTTTGTTATCCATAAGGCTTCCAGTCAACAATAGGCTATTAGTCAAGTTTTTGGGGAAATCAAAAGTTATATGTGGATTTTCAATGGTGCAGGGGATGGCTACCCCTAACATGTGTTATTCAAGAGTTGACTACATATCCTATTGATTCCACTTCGTTGGAGAGACCTAATACAAGCATATCTCATTTTATTGTGCTTCACTTTGAGTTTCACAGATACTGCGTTTTACAAATTGACAGTTTGTGGCCACTCTACATTGAGCAGGTCTATCTGAGCAATTTTTCCAACAGCATATGCTCACTTTGTGTCTTGGGGTCATGTTTTGACAATCCTTGCAGTATTCCAAACTTTTTCATTATTATTATATTTGCTATGATGATCTGTGATCGGTGATTTTTGATGTTATCATTTTGTTTTGGAATGCTCCAACCATACCCACGTAAGATGACAAACTTAATTGATAAACACTCTGTCTGCTCCCCCCATCAGTAATTCCCCTTCTCTCTCTCTCCCCTCCCCATGCTTCCAATCAACCCTACAATGGCCTCTAGGTATTCAAGTAAAAGAAAGAGTTTCATGTCTCTCACTTTAAATCAAAAGCTAGAAATGATTTATTTTAGTGAGACGTCATGTCAAAAGCCAAGATCAGCCAAAAGCTAGGCCTCTTCCACCAGTGAGCCAAGTTGTGAATGCAAAGGGAAAGTGTTTGAGGGAAATTAAAAGTGCTACAGCAGTGAACACATGAGTGAACAGAAAGCAAAACAGCTTCCTTGCTGATGTGAATGAAGTTTTAGTGGTCTGGATAGAAGATCCAACCAGCCACAACATTTCCTTAGGCCAAACTCTAATCCACAGAAAGCCCCTAACTCTCTTCAATTCTATGAAAGTTGAAAGAGATGAGGAAGCTGAAGAAGAAAAGTGTGAAGCTAATGGGGGTGGTTCATGAAGGTCAAGGAAAGCAGCAGTCTCTGTAACATAAGAGTGCAAGATGAAGCACCAGATGAGGATGCAGAAGCTGCAGCAAGTGATCCAAAAGATCCTGCTAAGATCATTCATGAAGGCGGCTACACTAAATGACAGATTTTTCCACGTAGACAAAATAGCCTTCTATTGAAAGATGCCATCTACAACTTTCATAGCTAGAGAGAAGTCAATGCTAGGTTTGAGAGCTTTAGAAGGCAGGCTAACTCTTATAAGGGGCTAATGCAGTAGATGGCTTTAAGTTGAAGCCAGTGGTCATTGACCACTCTGAAAATCCTAGGATTCTGACAAATTGTGCTAAATCTACTCTGCCAGTACCCTAGAAATACAACAACAAAGCCTGGATGACAGTACATCTGCTTAAATCATGGTTTACTGAATATTTTAAGCCCACTGCTAAGACCTACTGCTCAGGAAAAAAAAAAAAATCCTTTCAAAATACATGGGGCACCTGGGTGGCTCAGTTGGTTATGCATCTGACTTTGGCTCAGGTCATCATCTCACAATTTGTGGGTTCAAGCCCTGCGTTGGGCTCTGGACTGACAGCTGAGAGCCTGGAACCTGCTTCGGATTCTGTGTCTCCTCTCTCTCTCTGCCCCTCCCTTGCTTGTGCTCAGGCTCTCTAAATAAATAAATAAATAAATAAATAAATAAATAAATAAATAAATAAATAAAAAATCTTTTAAAAATTCTTAAAAAAAATATTACTGCTCACTGGCAATGTACTTCATCACCCAAGAGCTCTGACGGAAACGTTCAAGATTAATGTTTTCATTTCTGCTAACACAGCATCCATGGGTCAATGAGTTATTTCAACCTTCAAGTCTTATTCAAGAGATACATTTCTGTAAGGCTACAGCTGTGATATAATGGTCCTTCTGATGGATCTGGGCATAGTAAATTGAAAACCTTCTGGAAAAGAGTCAACATTCTAGATGCCATTAAGAACATGTATGATGGGAAGAGGTCCAAGTATCAGAATTATCAGGAGTTTGGAAGGAGGTGATTCCAACTGTCACTTTGAGGGGCTCAAGACTTCAGTGGAGGAAGTCCCTGCAGATGTGGTGGAAACAGTAAGAGAACTAAACTTAGAAGTGGAGCCTGAGGATGTGACTGAATCACTGCCATCTCATGATAAAACTTGAACGGATGAGGAGCTGCTTCTGATTGATGAGCAAAGAAAGTGGTTTCTTGAGCTGGAATCTACTCCTGGTGAAGACGCTGTGAAGATTATTGAAATGACAAGACAGGGGTTAGAATATTACATAGTCAGTTGATAAAGCCGTGCTGGGTTTCACAGGATGGACTGTAATTTTGAAAGAAATTCTACCGTGGATAAAATTCTATCAAACAGCATCACATTCTACAGAGAAATCACTCATGAAAGGAAGAATAATTCAATGCAGCAAGCTTCACTGTTGTTCTATTTTCAGAAATTGCCACAACCACCCAACCTTCAGCTGCCACCGCCCCAGTCAGCAGCCATCAACATGGAAACGAGACCCTCCATTGCACAAAGATCCCAACTCACTGAAAGCTCAACTGACAGTTAGCATTTTTTAGCAATAAAATATTTTAATGAAGGTATGCACATGGTGTTTTTACATAGAATACTAATGAATACTTAATAGATGCAGCACTGTGTAAGCCTAACAGTTATGTGCACTGGGAAACCAAAAAATTCATTTGACTCACTTTATTGTGATATTCCCATTAGGGCAGTGGTCTGGAAATGAACCCACAATCTCTCTGAGGTACGGCTGCACATAAGTATTACTAAGGATGCTTCTCAAAAAATGTGTCCTAGAATAAAGAGCTTTCTTTACCATGCTATTCTCAGAGGCACGGATACATTCCTGTGGAATGGAAATTTAGCAGAGGGTGGTTAGACACCGCTGACCCAGGGGACGTGAGTGGTTAGCAGCACACTCTGCCAACCATGAAGGGCAATGCTTAAGTATCTCCCCTTGCATTTCACCTCTTCCACTGCATCGATGCTTATCTCATTTTTTGATGGACTGAGGAGGTTGTTGGTATTTTACAGAACAACAATGCACTCTAAAAATGTCCAGATGTGATACAGAGGGGGAAATCCCCTAGATTAGAAATTTTAGGCAATCACAGCTCCTGCTGTGAGTCTCCAAATTTAATGAGCTGACACATCACCCAGGGATCGAGTGAAAATGCAGGTTCTGATTCAGCAGGTGGGATCTGAGATTCCACATTTCTAACAAGCTCCCAGAAGAAGCTAGTGCCACTGGTCTGAAGACCACAATCTTGAGTAGCCAGGATCAGAGTACCTCATTTCCTTTCACTGGGCTTTTGTTCTGACTTCAAATGAGGGAAGCTTAGAACCGGCTTTGTTCATCTCCAAGGACTCTCCTGTTGTAAAATCCTATTCTCTTCAGTGTAGATGCAGAGCACTTGTGACAACCACGTGCAGACAGCTGAGTTAAGACCCTGGTTCAAACTCTAGCTCCTTATGCCCACACGATGTTCACAGCAGTGTTTTGCGGAACAGCCAAAAGGTAGACACAACCCTAATATTCAAATGTGATAAATGCCTAAATGAAACATGGTATGTGCATATTATGGAATACCAATAAAAATGTTAAAACATCAATGAAATTCAAACACATTAGACTAGGTGAAAGAAGCCAGTCACAGAAGACCAAGTATCATATTATTCTATTTTATGAATGCCAAGAACAGGCAAAGGCATAGAGACAGCAAGGAGGTTACCTAGGGCTGTGGAGGGGAAGACACAGAATGGGGAGTGACTGCCAATGGACATGGGGTTTCCTTTTGGGGTGATGGAATGCTCTAGAATTAGACACTGGTGATCGTTGCACAATTCTGTGCATGTACCAAAATCTGTTGTACTGTACACTTTCAAAGGATAATTTTAAGGTGTGTAAATTATTTCTCAATAAAGCTATTTTTAAAAGTTCTAGCACCTTCACTTGCTAAATGCGTGACCTTAGACAAGTTAGATGGGTTCTTTCTCATCCATAAAACAGGAATGATGTAAGAGTAACCCACAATGAATCGCTGCGGAGCTGGTTGCCATCCTAGTAACACCAGCAATTCGAACCTGCCCACACAAAGCCTCCAACAGCATTAGCCAAAAACATTACCAGATGCTAATTCACGCTTCAAAGTTCATAAAAGTTGCATCTCTGATGCAAACGGTGTAGGCAAATAGTAACTTGAGATTATGACAATATATACACTATAGAGAAATGGGGTTTGCATTTACCACCCTTCATTTTGGGTTAGAGACTTCTAGTTTTTTTCCAGCGCCATCATTACCCGAGTCTGACAATTTTTATCCTCTCAACCATTATTTGCTGTGGCACTGGACACCCCAGGTGCTGAAACGATGGAAAACAGCGGTCGGTCCTCTACCTGGTTTGGATCCTGTTGTTACTAACTGTAACATCTAGGAAAGTCATTATTCATATCATCTCATTTATGTAAAACCCCCTAGGATAGAAATAAAATTGCACTCTGAAAGCTATGTCCCTAAAACAAATAAACTTTCCGTGCGCTGCAAAGAAAATATCCCTTATGCTGTAGATAGACAAGCAATTGTAGCCTAGCGGAAAACCAACCACCTTCAAACAGGGTCGCTCTCCCACGGGTAGGTTCTCTTTTACTGTCTTCGCCCTGGCGATTCTAATTTCCTACAGCAAAACCTCAAGAACTTTCCAAAGTCAGCAATCAGGACAAAAGGAACTTTACTTGGAGAAGCGCTCAATACGCCATTGTCTGGATCCTTACCGCATGGACTACTCTTTGTTCTGAATAAGACCAGTGCTCAGGAGGACCTGGGGGCCACTAGTGACAACCACCTGCCATAGACACAGGATGACTGAGGAAAGTATAAGGTGTGGTTTCGAACCCTAACGACCTTGCAGCCCCTGGGAAGATACAACTACAGGAAACCTTGGGAAAGTGTGTCAGCTGGGGTCAGGGAGCAGGCACCAGGGTGCAGGGCCCTGGAAGGAGACCGGATACATTGGGAGGCAGCGAGGATTCACCAGCTCACAACACCTGTGGCAGCACCCGCACGGCATGGGTTTGCATCCCCTGCCTCGTGGAGCTAGGCAGAGGAGCGGGGAGGGCATCCTCACCTCCCCAAAACTGCTCCCTCCAAAAAGTGCATCCCCTCTGCCCTCGTATTTTATAGCAGAAAAGCATTAACATGGTTAACTCTGGGATGCTGCAGTATCTGAGTCACAAGGAATACTTGTGAGCCTTTAAAGCCAGGACTACAAGCCCCTCAGGTCTCCTCCCACACCAGCTGCCATTGCCTCTCCCTAAGGAGGTGTGATCAGTCAAGGAGGTGAAGCTGTGAGTTCCTCACCATCCACTCAGTGTCAACCACCTGACAGCTCTTTGTTTCTTCCCTTTCAACCCTGTGACTTTGGCTTTTTTTTTTTTTTTTTTTTTAATCCCTTACTGCCAGTGAGAATATCAACGTCCAGGAGACTTCCCTCTGCTCGATGTTCCACAGCTAAGCAGGAATCTGGCTAACTTTGTCTGCCTTGGCCCTCTGGAAGCAGGGCCCTGAGAGGCTCTTGTTCACTAAGGAATGTACTAAGTCACTGAAGGGATCCAGTGTGTCTGTACAGGTCATCGAGCACTATCCCGGTAGACAATCTCTTATAGACTTTAAATATGTGCATGCTATGTAAATATAGAACCATACACGTTTGAGAGAGCACAGAACATGACAACGTCCCCTTAGGAAGTGCACGCTGCCTCCCCTCCCCCACTTCCACACCAAATCTGTCTCCTAAACCTCTCCACAAAGCTCTCCTGTCCTCCAAGACAATGGCACAGACAGGAATGATAAAATCCTTTTCCATTTCTGAGTGAAAGCAATTAATGTAATACTCGTTCGTATCATGAATATTTACTGAGCATTTACTATGCACCAGGCATGTGTTAAGAACTGTGGGGACAGTGGTGGGCCAGAAAAAAAGGTAAAGTTTCCTCTTGGTGGCAGAACAGAAGTCCCATCCAAGAGGCTCCCAACCTTGTTTTTTAATGTAGGTTTATTTTTGAGTGAGTGAGTGAGTGAGTGAGTGAGAGAGAGAGAGAGAGAGAACACACGCGCGCATGCAAGCACTGGGGAGGGGCAGAGAGAGAGGGAGACAGGATCTGAAGCAGACTTTGCACTGACAGCAGAGAGCCCTATGTGGGGCTTGAACTCACAAACCATGAGATCATGACCTGAGATGAAGTCAGACACTTAAATGACGAAGGCAACCAGGCGCCCCAAGAGGCTCCTGACGTTAAAAGTGGGTGATGGGCATTGAGGAGGGCACTTGTTGGGATGAGCACTGAGTGTTGTATGGAAACCAATTTGACAATAAATTATATTTAAAAAAAAAAAAAAAAAGAGGATGTTAACTGCTGCCCCAGGTTCATATCCTCTTTGTGGTGCCCGTTCTGCCTGTGACTTTTGTCAGGGTCCCAAGGGACAAAGCAGCACAGACCAATCCCCTCCCTCAGGGCACTGCACCCTCTACCACCATCTGGAGTTCCTGCCAGCTCTAAGCTACAGAATTTCCTCATACCCAATTTCCTAAGCTCTTAGGTCAGCCTCTTGACAAAGAACAGGAACTCGTTTTCCAAAGCCTCCTTCCCACACATATGCATTCCATAATTACATAGATCAGGACACAAGGGGGAAATATGCATGAAAATGGCTTGATTTGTGGAAATAATGCTTATTCTGGCTTAGCCACAGAGCACTGGAGCTTTCCCCACAGACCCACGGCCACCCCCTTAACCTCCAACAACTTCCCTGGAGGCCTGCTAGAGCCCGCAGCTCCGGAACCCTTGAATGCACTTTGAACCTGGATGGAGCACCAACTGGTTTCACAGGAGGATCCCACCAAACGTGCCCATGAGGCCTTGCAGCCCCTTGTGAAGCCGGACCTTCCTGCCAACTGATCTTTGTGCTGGCATCAGCTGCTTCTCAGTCAAATGATAGAGTAGGAAGGCTTGACTTCTGGGATCTGAAGAAGCAGTCTGAGTTCCATGTCTTAAACAGAGATGGCACTTTGTACCCTCACTCCCAAAGGAAGGGTGGTGGCTATGTTGAGGGGGGCTCGGCTAGTTTGCAGGGTCTGGGGACAAGGGAGGAAACAGATGCTTGAGAGCTGCTACCAGCCTCTCCATCACAGCACCAGCCAGACGACTGTCCACACCACCATCCACAGCATCAGCGAAGCCATCAGCGAGGCCCAGAGATCTGAGTGTGGCCTGCAAATGCCCACAGAACCCAACCATGGAAGAAACGTCTCCCTAAGTTTCAGAAGGGCAAAGTGATCGGTAACCATCTAGCCCCACGAGGCTCATTCCTCAGGGCAGCTAGCTCTGTACCTGGTACTAGGCTGGGGACAGGGGCACATACAAAACAGGAAATTTCACCCCAATTCTTGGCAAGCATCAGAGTGGTCACAATTCTAAAAGGAGAAGACCCCCCCCACTCCCCGTCCCCCTCCCAGCTAGATACAGCAAGGCCAAAACGTGAAGCAGGATCAGGCTCAAGCCCCACATTACTGTTTGCCTCCCAGGGCTCCTCACAATCTGAAACCAACATAACCACACGCTTGTTTACTTGTGTAATCTTGGTCTTCTGTCCTTCCCCAAGCTCCAGGAAGCCACAGGCCTGATCTATTTCCCACTGAATCTCCAGCAGCCCAGAGCTGCTGCCCAGAAGGTCCTCCATATTTATCTGCGGGGTTACAAATGGCTGTACCTTTGCTGTCTCCCACTTGGAGATGCCTTGCACTCTGGGAACACAGCAGAGGCCATGGGAGGGCCTGGCTGGGGGGTGAGGGGCAATGGGGAGGAGCCCTGCAGGGTGATCTGAAGAAGGAGCAGAGGTCGGGCTAAGCCTGGCCACCCACCTTGGAGGAATCAGTGTCTGAGTCAGATTTCTCCCCCATCAGGTACTGGTGGGGCAGGTAGGGGTAAGACCAGAAGATCATTAAAATCCTGCTGGTTCTGGCATTCAGCAACTGCCCAGTCTGTGGGCTTACCCTTCCTTTGCACCAGCTTGCACCCACAGGGCACCCCCAGGAAGGGCTCTGGGCAGCTCCCTCACAGAGAGTTTCAGCAGGGGCCTAGGGGGAGACCTTGTTGGAGGCATGCTCCCACAGCCATTTCCAGAGCCCAAGCTGTGCCTGCCTGTGTGCAGCTCCTATCTTATCACCCTGTTCTTTCCCCACCACCTCCGCCTTCCCTGTCCCCAAGTGACACCCCTGACCATCTGAGCCCTTATCATGGAGTCTGGCTGGCTATTCTTAGTATCACTCTTTCCCTAGCAGTTCTGTCCCCCTGGCTCCTATCTGGGCCTCCCTGCTACATTACCCAGACAGATCAGGGTGGAGGCACCACCATTCATGTGGCTTCAATAGTGCAGAGCCTGTAAGGTGGAAGGGACATAAGAGGCAATCAAGTCAGACTGGGGCCCCACAGAGTACGAATATGGCTGCTACTGGGTCGGCCAGGGTTTGCTGGTTCTCACTTTGTTGTTCCCTCCACAGCCAGAAGCTCACACAGGAGCACCTGTCTTCATGCCAGTGTAGAGTGGGGGTGGGAAACGTGACAGACCTTGGGGCCACCCTAACCATCCAGCTCAGGACAAACCCACCCCCCACCTGCAGACTGTGCACATCTTCTGGGGTTTCTTGGCATTTGGATTTATTTTGGCAAGTATCTCCATTTCTGCCAGGTCTGCAGTGTGGGCATCCATGCCACAGAGGACAGTTGATGTCCTCTCCCCACCTGCCCGAAGTATGAGAGGACCCAAGTCTTATGGGATCGAACCTTAACTAGGGCAAAGCACGTCTTGGAGAGGCAGAGGAACACAAAGGCCAGCACTGCGTGCTCCCAGGATGCTAGACGGTATAAGGAGCACTTTGCACATGATCTTAATTGGCCTCCCCATAGCCCATGAGTAGGGAATGGTGTTTTCTTGGTTTTGATGAAGTAACAAATGGAGGATAATGGTGTCCCATGGCTGTCCTTGGCCATAAGCTAAGGAGCTGGGATTTGAATTCAGGCCGTCAGAGCCCTAAGGCCTTACCGCCTCACTCCTTCTGCCCACGCTGTGGGAATCATGTCCCATGGCTCTCCCTGGCCACAAGCTAAGGATCTGGGATTTGAATTCAGGCCGTCAGAGCCCCAAGGCCTTACCGCCTCATTCCTTCTGCCCATGCTGTGGGAATCTGCCAGGACCACCTCCCACCTCTGCCCTAGAAGCCAGTGGCCCCTGTTGGAAAGCACTGAGGGGTAGCCACAAGCCACCCATTTACCTCTTTACCTGCAAGGTGCTTCTCTCTCTCTCGTCTCTCAGAACACAGAGTACCCAGGAAAGGGCATTTCTACTTTTATCTCGAAAACATCCTTCACGCCATGACTTTCTCACCACCCCAGGAGAAAGTTAATTTATGGCCTGTTGGAGGTCTGTCAGCATTACTACGGGATCACGGGAGGGCCCAACACAAACCAAGAGGATGCTCCGTCTCCCAAGACAAAGGCAGAGGTGGGAAGCACACAGGAGAGGTTGGGACATGCAGCTCCTAGCGACCTAGATCCTTCCCGGCCCGGAAGGCCAGGTCTCCACCTCATTTAAAGGGCTGGAATTGCTGGTCAGCAGGAGTGGATGGGGTCTGGGAAGACCAGGCCAGGAAGCCAAACCCAGACAAGCACTCATTCAAAGCCTGAAGGCAAACTCGCCCATTTACAGTGACCTCCGTCCCTGCAGGTGGCCTGAGAGCGTGGCAGCTCTCTGCGGCAGGATTGACAAATCTCTAGTTCTTTGCAGTGTCAGCACTTCATGACATTTTGTAGGTATGGAGAGGTGGGGAGGCGGCAGGGGTGAGAGAGCCAGTGTCCACAGGAAACTGACAAGTACTATCTACTTCAAGGACTTGCTCTAGTTTTATGGTTTAGAATTGAGGTCAGATCCAATCTCAGTCTGAGCAGACGCAATGTACCTATGCATGGACAAGAGGGAGGAAAATCTAAGTTTAATGGGATTCAGATGAAGGGAAAGAAAAAAGAAGAAAACCAAACTTCTCTCCCACTATCCCCATGGCAGTCACTGCTTAACTGAACCCACCAGGCCTATGCACAAGCTCAGCAGCATTCTTAACACAGCATTCTGGGAATCCACTATCCATAAATACGTGTTACCTTTTGAGATAAAACTTACTTGGGATCCTCGGTTTCAATCTGTGTGTGGATGATCCATCTCTAGCAGAGGTTTGAACCTGGAAATATTAGGAGGACAGCAACCAAGCCTTCTCCCATTACATCCCGGAATGAATATGTCAGGGACAGGAGAAATGAACTAGAAGGACCTCCACCAGAGCTGGAAGGCAAGTGCTGCACTGCCTGGCCCCCACCCCAGGGCTCTGCAGAAGCCAGCCCAGACCTCTGGTCACTCTAGCTCACGTCTGGACCCACGGCTACAGGAAGATGGCCACAAAGGTCACTGCGTTCTGATATCCATATCTATTTTGTGCCTGAAATTGTCACACTCGTTTTTAAAATTTACTTTTAAAAGTTTTAAGCATGGTAGTTTGCCTGTGTATGTGTGTTTTTGTACCAGAGAGAGAGACATACACAGAGAAACAGACACTGAAGGGCGGCGGTCCTATGGATGTTCAGGGCCTATGGTACTGAGGGGAGCAGGAGGGAGGGGGCAAGAAAATAGGGAGGGATGGACAGAGGAGCCCAGAAATGGGTCTTTGTTCTTGCTTCCACTGAAGCCAAACCACCACCACCTACTCCTTGGGGCCTCCCTCCCCCTCTCCTCCTCATCCCGAGCCTCCTGCCTCCCACGGGGCCTATCAGCATCTCCCTCCCTGACTCTGGGTTTCTAGCACTCTCTCTTTCTCCACTTGCACTCAGATCCTTTGTACTTCTGCAAGTTATCACACTGGCAGTCTGCAAAGGAAAAGAAATGCAATGTCTCTTCACTGTGAGTTGATGGAATTTTTATCTTCTTGACCCAAGTTTCCCTGGCTGGGCCTGACTCACCCCGCAGGAGCCGATCTGTCCCTGGCCTCCAGCTGCTGGGTGCCGGGGCCCAGGCTGCAGCACAAAGTCACACAGCACGGCTCGTGCGAAGCCCACAGGGCTACCCAGAGG
This sequence comes from Panthera leo, assembly GCF_018350215.1. Classification (NCBI taxonomy): domain Eukaryota; kingdom Metazoa; phylum Chordata; class Mammalia; order Carnivora; family Felidae; genus Panthera; species Panthera leo. The sequence goes on along the minus strand of NC_056690.1, from coordinate 57,721,543 downwards.
TCGGCCTCGCTGAACACCTCACGCAGCAGGAAGCATGCTGCTACCATTCAGAGCCTTTACTGGAAGAATTTTAAGAGCAGCAAGATGTCCTCAGGAACCACTCGGACATTACTAATGAAAGGAATGTGCATTGCTCTGTAACGGACTTGTCCGTTTCTAATCCTTTCCCCAGATACCTTTTATCAGAGAGGCATGCAGTCCATTTCTTCAACACGTCAATATTGACACAAACATCTGAAAACTCCAGTAGAGTGGCATGTTTCCCAAGAGAATTATCAACCTGGCCACAGATATGGTCCAAGTTGAAGGCCAGCTAGTGAAAACAGAAGGTTTTTCTGACTAAATACAAATTAAAGCTGGTTGCTTTCTCCTATTTAATCTCATTGCAAAAATTACCAGCCATATCATTGAGAACATTTCCACCAATACCGTGGGTTTCTTTTTAGCTTAACCCATTTTCTGAATTTTATTTAGGTCTTGAGTATTTTATCAGTAAACAGGACCCATAGAAGGAAAAAAAAATACTCTTTCAAAGACAACTATTACATTATTAATCTATCCATCCATGAAACACTTGCAAGAAATTACTGGATTTTAATTTCCCCAATTTCTAATGTCTCCTAAGCCTAAAATCACAAGAAAGCACTGAGATATTTTATTTTTTCTGCAGATAAACTGGCACTTGGGCTGGTCACAGCCTGCAAGGCTATCAGGAAGAATTCTTAGGTATTCTGTCCTAAATTCTTAGGTATTCTGTGCAGAGATCATGGAAACCGAAGATTGCCACCTACCTAATTTAGATTTTACTGAGAACGTTGGACTCTGGAGAAAAAAAAAAAAAACAGTTACTATCTAGCGATAAGAATTCCCATTAACAAAGTTGTCAATCTTAAAAATCCAGAAATCATGCAAATCAGAGTTGTAGGGGGCGGGTAATGTGCACCAAGAGACACATCACTATTTGTTGCTATCTTTAAAGTACTGGGAACCTTCTAGGTCCAGTAACCAATAATCCCAAAGAACTGAACACCAATTATTTTGAGCCATCTAACACAAAGACCAGAGAACTAAAAGTATCTAGAGGGAAACCTACATTTGCTTGTACCCAAGCAGCTCCACCAAGGGGACCAGAAGGTGGATGTCCTTTTTCTATGGCACCTGGCCAGTGAGCAATCCTACTAGGCACATGGGTTGGAGTATAGGAACAGTTACAGTAGTCAGAACTTTCTACTGGGGTGGGGGAAAGGACATAAAGTAACTTTAATGAAAACGGGTTTGTATAAAATCATCTAAAAATCACTACAACCGGGGCGCTTGGGTGGCTTAGTCAGTTAAGAGTCTGACTTCGGCTCAGGTCATGATCTCGCGGTCCGTGGGTTCGAGCCCCACGTCGGGCTCTGTGCTGACAGCTCAGAGCTTGGAGCCTGTTTCAGATTCTGTGTCTCCCTCTTTCTCTGACCCTCCCCTGTTCATGCTCTGTCTCAAAAATAAATAAACGTTAAAAAAAAATGTTAAAAAAAATCACTACAATCAATACAACCAATTTCACTTTTGCATACCTTTCTATAAGTGGAGCATAAGTTCTCAGATCTGAAAGAGACTTTCAAGATCTTCTAGTCCAACTTGATTTTATTAAAAAAGAAAAGTTCAAGCTTAGAAGGGATTGGCTCGGGCTCCCCATAATTTGTGACAGATCCATGACTAAGGCAGAGGTATTCCAACTCCTAGGGCAGCTCTTTCCACCACATTACCCTTTCCCTGCTGGAACCCTGCTTTTTCTTACACAACAGACAGGCAGAACCCCAAGTCTGCAAGGAGAAAACTACCTTTGTTCCAAGAGCTTACTGGTAAATTAGTTACTTGAAATTTAAAAGCAATTTCCCTATGAAAGCAACATTGCCGATGTTGGATTATTTCCCAGGCCAGCCCACAAAAGTGAATTGAGAAGCAGAAGTGGGTAATCCTTGAGCCCTTGGGGACTCCTTAAGTCCTCCAATACCTCTAAATTCAGGTACGAGGGCTGCACAAGCAGGGACTCATGAGCCAACTCACGGTCAATTCACAGAGGCAAAGTGGGTCAATACAAAGGCTTTGGAAGGAGACCAGCCTGAATTCAAAATCAGGTTCACCCAACCTTAGCAGAGAGTAATAGAATTTATTCTTTCAGTAGGACTCTCATGGAAAAAGAAGAGGATGGGTTGAAGAAATCCTTTCACTATTCCTCGGTATACCTACTGTATTGGTGAGTTAGAAGTCAGAACAGTCCTTCTCCCTTCAGGAATGAGGGAAGAGAGAGAGGATGGGGTAAAGATGCCATCCCACAGAAGGAGGAGGGAAGCCTTGCTCCAAAGCAATGGTGGCGGCAATGGAAAAGGACGTGAGCAGCCAGCCCCAGTGCAGGGGACAGGAGCAGAGCGCCATGTGAGGACGTGCAGAAAGGTACTGTGCAAGCCCTGCCCCTCCTTCGTTCTGCAGGGAGATCACTGCCACTAGCTATTTGGTTTCCATCATCCCCACCCCCCATGCCCACCCCACCCATCCTCATCTTGTGCTCTTTCCCACTTCTATCAACTCTCACCTGTTATCACAGGAGGGCTCACCACCAACACCCCAGATCCCGGGGTGGTGGGGGTAGGGGGCTTCCCTTTCCCTGATCAGGTGAGGGCATGGAAGAAAGCAAGTGGGAAATTGAACAACCACCCTCTCCATGTCAAGTGCTTCACAGGTACCTTTCTTGACCGCCAACAACAACCCTCTGACACGGGTCTTAATGTCCTGATGTAACCAATGAGATGCCGATGCTCACACAGATTTAGTGACTTGTCCAAGGTTACATGGCAGGCAAGAGAGGAATCAGGACTCAAATATACCAGTGAGTGACCACATGGCGAAGTGGGAGATGTGCCATCGCCACCAGCCAGCACCCTGAATGCTTATTCCCATAAGCCACTGCACACAAAAGCTATGAGTTACTGAACTGCACCGCCCCAACTGTGTGCTGCACAGGTCTCTGGGACCATTCAGGAAATACCTTAATAGCAACTCTTCATGGGGGAAATGACCACCAGGTTAGCATGTAACATACTGATTACATTAGTGTCTCACGTCTGCATAGTGATTTGTGGCTTCCAAAACCCCTGCTTAAAAGTAGTACAAAGGATTATCAGGGGCACGCCTGGGTGGCTCAGTTGGTTAAACATCCGATTTCGGCTCAGGTCATGATCTCACCGTTTGTGAGTTCGAGCCCCGCATCAGGCTCTGTGCTAACAGCTCAGAGTCAGATTCTGCCTCGGATTCTGTGTCTCCTTCTCTATATGCCCCTCCCCTGGCACACATTTTCTCAAAAATAAAAAACGTTTAGAAAATTACAAATAAATACATTTAAGAAGTAGTACAAAATTATAGTCTAAAATATCAAGTAAATATCCACAAGTCTAAACTGATATAAATAAAAGACTGAATAACTAAAGAGGAAGAACAGACAAACAGGAAGAGAACTCCCCACCCTTTGAATCTGGGCTACATATAGTGAACTACTTCCTTCCAGAGGGTCCAGTATGGAAAGGAGAGAAAAAGAGTAACTTTTCAGTAGAGAAACCGGACCAATACTACCTCAGCCAAGTGATCAAGCAAACATGTAGATATTATAATGCAGTTCAAAAACAGGTCAAGTTTGATAGAGACTGATTTTTTTTTTAGGCTGGAAAGAACTAAAATTTATTTGAATATTAAGGTGAAAAATAAAAGGCGAGGAGGATTCAGGAGATTCAGTTTGGCCAATTCATTCAGATGGTGTAACAAAGCTATTTGCAGGTTTCATGATGAGAGGGGGGTGGGGTGGAGGGCTTTCCACCAAGCAACAAGTGAGCATTTGCTCTAACGCCAGGACTGTCCCACCTCCCCTCGCTGTAGCTCAAGGTCCACAAAGCAGGGGAGGCAGGGAAGCGTCTCTCAGCAGAGGAGAGCACAATTAACAGAGACACTTCCATCCTTGATTCTCATTTTCAGCCTTCTGTGCAGCAACCCCTGATGTGCAGACACTTCATCATAAAGGTGACAAGGGGTAAGTGAGCAGCAGTAAGCTGCATGCTACCAAAAAATATCTTTGAAAACTGTTCAGTTCTCTTATTTCACTCCTTGCACAGTTATCAAGGGGTAGGGGTTTGGACGGGGGAGGGGGAGACAGCCACCTGAAAAGGCAGCCAGAAGGGGCACTCAGACTTTTCTCCTCACCCCCAGTGCCCAACCCGACTACTCGGGCTCCCTATCTGTCCTTTCTTATTTCAACGTAGTCATTCTTGTGAGTTTAATGTGAACCTCCAAATACCTCCAGGGAGGACTGTGTTAGTTGATCATTCACACCAAGCAGATGATTGCTTTAATCCAGTCTCAGAGTAAGGACCCTTCGCTGGAGGTCCTTAGGAAGATTTGGGATCCAAGGAGGGGAAGGGACTCTCTGTTGCTCTTGGTTCTCCCATTTTCCTTTAATTTTTTTTTATGGATTCTCAAGTGTTCTCCTCCCTCCTCAGGAACTGTAGTACTTACCCCTTGGTAAGCCCAGGACTCCCTATGCTATCCAAATGTTAAGAACAGCAAATGGAACAAACAGCACAGAGACCATGAAGCTATAATTTGTCTTAGGTCTTTGCTAACTATATGGCATATGATGAGGCAAAAACCAAATTCTGTCTTTTACTGTTTCCAAGCTGTGAGGTCCTGAGCTAAGTTGACTGTACGAAGCCCTTAAGATGTGTCAGAGAATTCAAGAAAGAGCAGGAACTGACTCAGAGAAGAAACACTGGGAGAGCAGACACCTCCCTCCCCACCTGCTGCACAAGCACCGTGGTTTCCCTCATTCGCATCCTGGCAAGCCCAACTGTCAAACCCTATGCCATCAGTTTCAGCTCTACCAATCAAGGCAAATTACAAAAGCTGCTCCTTTTTCTTTTCGCATCCTCTGCCTTTGAATACCCTGATGGATTCAGACGACCTTAGTATTTGAACCTAAGCCAAAATTCTTGCAAAAACCAGATGTTCTGTACAGAAGCTTGTGCCTACTGTTGAGCCAATACTCATCTCAGTGGATAAGCCACCAACACTGATGGTTGTGACGGTCACCACGAGGTGTGTAGGATGATCCACCACAGGAGGGCCCTAACCAAGCTGAGGGACTTGTGCAGCTATAGCTCTTTTTTTTTTTTTTTTAATGCTAGTCAACATCAAATTAATCCTCAACGGTTTTTTAAATCCATACTGAATCTCTTGAACGGGCATCAACACACAGCCAAACACTCTCAAGGTTTTCTTCACCTGTCTTTCTCACTCAACCACATGCATCCTGGCAGCTCTTCCCTTGAAATCTCTCTCCTCCCAAAGCACTCTGGTCCTTCCAGCTCCCTTCCCACTTCCCCACCAGCCAGGTCCAACTTCCATGCTCCAAGCAGTCTGTCTCCTACCTTTCTAGTATTTCTCTTCAGGGTTCTACAAAAGTAATACACAGTCCTTCTTTAAAAGGAGATCCCTTTCAAGGAGAGTATTTATACACCAGCATCTTCCTTCTCAGACTCATTCATCAGCACTAAATGGCGCTGTGACAAGTCACCCCATGACAGAGGGAAGATGCAGTCACAGCCCTGTGGTCCCGCTTCACATGGACGGGCACGAGCTGGGGCCTGTACAAAGTCCTGGTCTTCAAGCAGCGCTCTCTCGGGAAGGTTGGTGCAGCCCAGAGAGCTCAATGCAGGAAGACAGTAGAAGTGAGATCCCTTCTCTGACCCCGTCACTGACACTGTCACCTTTGGGGGACCCACAGGCTGTAAACCTTTTTCTACCCCTCTCATCAGCCCCCAGGGGACACTGAGGGCCTCAGTGAGTGGTTGGAAGACTATAGCCTGGATGATTTTGACAGCCTTCTCCTCCTCCATTCTTCCCTGGGATCTAAGAGCACATGTTTGTTTTTATAAGAAATGGTCATCTCCTTTCAAAATACTTTCTAATGCATTGTAACCAACTGCCTTCTCTGTCTCAAGAAGGGAAACCAATAGCATATCCAACCTATTAACCCCCGAGCTGGTACAAGTCTCCAGCTTGAACCCCCAGTTCTCTGAGCAACCTTTTACATTCGTCAAAACATACTCCTTTCCAATCACTGTCAGAAGGGGATTCATCACAGCCCTTCAAAGGTTGCACAAAGATGGAAAATCATGCATGGGTGAGGGCTTGGGGGCCCACTGTTCATTATAACCGTACCAGGGGCCCAGGAGCTAGACTGACCTGTCACTGTTCACTGCTCCAGACAAAAGGAGTTCAACAGGAACAGAAGCCCTATTAACTCACGGGGGAGACCAAAAAAAAAAAAAAAAACAAAACATTGGAAAAGTACAGGCCCTCAGGGATGGGGATCCAAATGCCAGTGCACGTGGACCTGGCAGTATTCACACGGAGAGACACCGCCCTAGGGTTCAGGACCCCGGAGACACTCACATCTGGCAGGTGGCTCCAGCCGTTAACATGCCACATGGAGAGGGTAGCACCCTACAGGGGCAGAGACTTGGAGGGAAGGGTAGAACCAAACCACAAATGCCAAGAAATGAGGTTGCCGCTCTCCTGAAGGCTGCAGCCCCATCTGTTTCTACCTTTGCCTCCAACAGTAGCTGCAGTCAGAATCAAAGCTTGGGTGGCGAGCATGAAAATGTATGCTCTGCTGACTGCTGACTCATCTCAGAGATTGAGGAAGGCAGGACCCGACGCACAGCTTATATAATTTAATAAATTCTTTGGCCCTTTCCCATATTCAATGCATTTACCTGTGGTCCTTAGACAGCTTTTAAAAAAAATGGAAGTTTAAAAAATATTGACAGCACCTGTTCTAAATGGAAAACAAGTCTGTCTTAATAAAACTGTATTAACAAACTTTGCCCCAACAGGCTCTTCCTAGAGTCGATGCTGGTAAACCAGCACACTGGGTGGGCTCCATGCCAGAAGCAGGGAGACAGGACTGCAGGGGCTCTGCAGAGGCTGGAAGGTTCTGGAATTGTTCCTGCAAGGCATCAACTAGAAAACCGCTAAGAAGCTGAAGTGCCTTCCAGCTAAACGTGGGCGCTGGACACAGGCAGTCCGGTTTTCTAAATATTCCCAACACGCTTGCCCTGCTGCTACTTCCTCTCCAGGTTTTCTTTGTTCTTGGGGCTTTAGGCCTTTGCTCCACAAACAGCAAACCTCACACTGGTGGTTCTGAGCAAGGAGGTAAACGGGCATGTGCTTGGACTTTGCGGACTAGGGGAAGCTCCCACACAGGAGCATGAAGAAGGTGCAGAAAGGTAGACGCAGGGCAGAGCTGGAATGAGGACTGGCGTCAAGTTTTAAAGGAGTGGTTAGATACTAGGATTCCCTTCATGTGCCCAAGGGCCAGGAAACCAACTGTGCCTGCATAAGACGCCCCCCCCCCAAAAAAATAAATAAAAAACAAAAAAAAATTCCAGTGGGGGACTGTGGGAGAGAAAAAAACCCAGTGGGGGTAGAGATTGCAGGGATGGGCACCAGGAAGAAAGTCCAGAAAAAAATTGAACAGGTGGAATTTCTGCTGTGTCCAAACAGATTGAGAAATTTTTCTTCTTTTAAAGTGCTATCAGAATTCTGGGATAATTTCACAACAGACACAGAGAAAAGCAAGCAGGACGCCGCATGTGCTGACATGCCCGGCCCCCTATCCCAGCCCTTCCCAGGCCCCACGATCACCCCGCTTCAAGGCTACAGGCGGTTAACATACATATGTGATACTCCTATCCCCTCCAAGGTATAGGCTCCGTGGAAGCCAACACCAGGTAGAAAGCCTCTTGAAGAGGCTCCTGTGGGGAACACAGAGGATGCACACGTCCACTACTGTAGCAGAGCATGGTAGCAGAACTTCACTGGAGGTCACAGGACTATCTTGAAGACCCAAGTTCTCCTTTTCCACTAGCTGTGTGTGCTCAAGGCTGACTCTCCTCAGAGACCCTTTTCCACAGCTCTTACCTGACGGATCAAATCATCACAGAAATCGAAACCTCTGCCTAACAAATGGTGTTTTTATACCCAGAACTGCTTTAAGCCAATCCCTTGATCCTGATGTCTCCATAGCATCTGACCTAAGACAGGAAAGTAACAGAAAATGAGTATGTGGTCAGAGCAACACCAAGCTAGAATTAAGCTGCACCACAAAGAACTCTGGCAAAAGCAGTTAGTCGGTATTTTTAAATTTTTTGAGGAGCCTCCATACAGTTTTCCATAGCAGCGAATACCAGTGTATCCAGCAATCTTGTTAGTATATACCTAAAAGAATTAAAGTCAGAATCTCAAAGAGATATCTGCACTGCCATATTCACTGCAGTATTCACAAGAGCCAAGATGTGGAAACCTAACTGTCCACTAACACATGAATGGATAAAGATAAGTGGTATATACATACAGCGAAATTCAGCCTTAAAAAAGGAAATCCTGGGGGTGCCTGGGTGGCTCAGTCAGTTAAGCGTCTGACTTGGGCTCAGGTCATGATCTCATGGTTCGGGAGTTCAAACCCCATGTTGGGCTCTATGCTGATGGCTCAGAACCTAGAGCCTGCTTTGGATTCTGTGTCTCCCTCTCTCTCTGCCCCTCCCCCAATCTCTCCCTCCCTCCCTCTCTCTCTCAAAAATAAGCAAACATTAAAAAAAATTAATAAAAGGAAATCCTTCAATATGCAACAAAATGGTTAAGCATGGAAAATATTATGCTTAGTGAAATAAGCCAGTCACAGAAGAATATTACACAATTCCACTTATATGAAGTATCTAAAATAGTCCACTCAAGGAAGCAAAGCACAGAAAATGTTTCCCAGGGGCTTGGTGGAGGGGGAAATGGGGGATTTGCTAATCAATGGGCATGAAGTTTCAGTTACTCAAAATGAATTCTAGAGATCTCCTGTATAATGTGCTTATAGTTAATACTGTATTATACACTTAAAAATTTGTCAGAAGGGTTGATGTCATGTTAAATGTTCTTACTGCAATAAAATTAATCTATAAACCTCAAAATCCAGAGACCTCTGGGTTCTCTTTTTGACTTCTCAAATTCTTTGGGCTTCTTTTCTTGACTCACATTGACAACAAATGGTGAGTAATTCCAAGCCAGACAGGCTTGCTTTACAGGCTGACTTCATTAACTCTCTGAGGAAAAATACCGTTAGATCCTAGAGCTCTGGAAAGGCAGCATGAACACCGAGAAGGCGCATGAGATGCCTTTATGGTTCAAGTCCCAGTGTTCGCCGCAGCACAAAAACGTCCAGAGGCCCTCTCATAATCCTAATTCCTGGTGACAGTGAGCTGCGATCAGAGTTTGTGATGGTGGCCAGTCACTCCAGCGAGTGAGGGGGACCCCCGGGTACCCCAGAGCCTGGTTCAAGGGAACTTGCAAGCAAATGAGGTTGCTGATTATGGAGGGGCAAAAGAGACGCTTATGGGGCTGAATCTGCAAGAAGGAACCACAGGCAGGAAAGAAAGGAGCTGGGGGGCGCCTGGGTGGCGCAGTCGGTTAAGCGTCCGACTTCAGCCAGGTCACGATCTCGCGGTCCGTGAGTTCGAGCCCCGCATCAGGCTCTGAGCTGATGGCTCAGAGCCTGGAGCCTGTTTCCGATTCTGTGTCTCCCTCTCTCTCTGCCCCTCCCCCGTTCATGCTCTGTCTCTCTCTGTCCCAAAAATAAATAAAAAACGTTGAAAAAAAAAATTAAAAAGAAAAAAAAAAAGAAAGGAGCTGGGAGAGCAGGGTGGTTTGAGGCTGAAAAGGAGCTGACACAAGACCACAGGTGTGCTGAGCAATTGTGGTAAGCTGCATTTTTACCCAGCCAAGTGTATTCTGTGCACGTGACATCTGACCAGGAGGAGCAACATGCAGGATGGCACAGAACAGTCAGCCTGGGTAACCATGAGCAGTCTGGCTTTCTTCCCACCCCCTCACCCTACCATGGCCACAGAGAAGCTGCACCTTGCCCTGAGGAGGGCTCAGCTCCCATCAGGCAACCTTCCGGAATACTGGTGTGGACAGTCCAGGACACCAGGAGGACAAGAAAGGAGGAGGGAGGCACGAGGCTGAGGAATTACCGAGCTGGCGAGGCCGATCTATTACCTGCAGCTATAAAGCGGGGGGGGGGGGGGGGGGGAGGGTGGCACAAAAACAGACACATAGACCAATGGAATAGAATAGAAACCCCAGAACTAGACCCACAAACGTATGGCCAACTCATCTTTGACAAAGCAGGAAAGAACATCCAATGGAAAAAAGACAGTCTCTTTAACAAATGGTGCTGGGAGAACTGGACAACAACATGCAGAAGGTTGAAACTAGACCACTTTCTCACACCATTCACAAAAATAAACTCAAAATGGATAAAGTACCTGAATGTGAGACAGGAAACCATCAAAACCCTAGAGGAGAAAGCAGGAAAAGACTTCTCTGACCCCAGCCGTAGCAATTTGTTACTTGACACATCCCCAAAGGCGAGGGAATTAAAAGCAAAAATGAACTACTGGGACCTTATGAAGATAAAAAGCTTCTGCACAGCAAAGGAAACAACCAACAAAACTAAAAGGCAACCAACAGAATGGGAAAAGATATTTGCAAATGACATATCGGACAAAGGACTAGTATCCAAAATCCATAAAGAGCTCACCAAACTCCACACCCGAAAAACAAATAATCCAGTGAAGAAATGGGCAGAAAACATGAATAGACACTTCTCTAAAGAAGACATCCGGATGGCCAACAGGCACATGAAAAGATGCTCAATGTCGCTCCTCATCAGGGAAATACAAATCAAAACCACACTCAGATATCACCTCATGCCAGTCAGAGTGGCCAAAATGAACAAATCAGGAGACTATAGATGCTGGAGAGGATGTGGACAAACGGGAACCCTCTTGCACTGTTGGTGGGAACGCAAACTGGTGCAGCCACTCTGGAAAACAGTGTGCAGGTTCCTCAAAAAATTAAAAATAGACCTACCCTATGACCCAGCAGTAGCACTGCTAGGAATTTACCCAAGGGATAGAGGAGTACTGATGCACAGGGGCACTTGTACCCCAATGTTTATAGCAGCACTCTCAACAATAGCCAAATTATGGAAAGAGCCTAAATGTCCATCAACTGATGAATGGATAAAGAAATTGTGGTTTATATACACAATGGAGTACTACGTGGCAATGAGAAAGAATGAAATATGGCCCTTTGTAGCAACATGGATGGAACTGGAGAGTGTGATGCTAAGTGAAATAAGCCATACAGAGAAAGACAGATACCATATGGTTTCACTCTTATGTGGATCCTGAGAAACTTAACAGAAACCCATGGGGGAGGGGAAGGAAAAAAAAAAAAAAAAAAAAAAAGGTCAGAGTGGAAGAGAGCCAAAGCATAAGGGACTAAAAAACTGAGAACAAACTGAGGGTTGATGGGGGGTGGGAGGGAGGGAAGGGTGGGTGATGGGTATTGAGGAGGGCACCTTTTGGGATGAGCACTGGGTGTTGTATGGAAACCAATTTGACAATAAACTTCATATATTGAAAAATATAAAATAAAATAAAGCAGAGGTGGGAAGGGTGGGATGGGCTGCACCATGGGTGCCAGGTGTGAAAGAAGGTCCAGTTGTTTTTTTTTTTGGCTTTTCTATCCTAGGCAGCTTTGAGTTCTAACAGACAGGGAGAGGTGAGAACGTGGGTTTCTGGTCATCACTTTCAAGAAAGCCAAGACCCAATGGCTCCTCTGAAATGACCTTTGGCTGCTGGAGCCTTTTTTTTTTTTTTTTTTTTTTACCCCCCACCCCAGTACCCCTCCAGGACGGGTCTGTGGTGTCCCGGCTTCCAAAGGTGATACACAGCACCCAGTTCCACCCCGCTCTGTGACCTGGGCTGCATGTTGTAACATCACGTATAAAGTAGTTCTCTTTCCTGTACCCATCACATTTCAAGGAGTGATGACGAGCAGAGGACATGAGACAGGCACTAGGTTAATTTGGGATGTCGTAACAGGGTGATATTTTATTTTTCAGTTGATTTGGGTATTTTCTTCTTTCTCTGGGATCCAGCAATGCAACTGGTTTGCCAGGAAAATTTATAAGGTAGACGTGAGTACATTCAGTGTGTGAAAAGAAACTAAACTGAAGGGTGGTTGCAGCAGGAGCAAGTATGTGAATGAAAAGGATTATAAACTCTTTTTCTGTAAAGACCCCACAGATTGGAAGCCAGAGTCAACCTCTCGGGTTTACTTCTCATTAGTTATTTCCTATGCTTAAGGTTAAAGTTTTTTTAAACAATATTTTCTAAATATTTCTAAAACCATATTTTCTAAATATTCTCCAGTATAATTTTCTTTAAAAAAAATACTTGTTATGAATCTTATTTGTCCAAATACTCCTCTCTTAACCACTTCACTTCAAAACACCATAGATGATGTCACCTCAGACCCCTGCAGCCCTGTCTCCCCCACCCCACCAGGAGCCCCACTTCTCACATACGTTCTGCTTCTAGATTTATCACTTGCTTCTTGTTAAGCATGGAAGTTTCCTTAACTAACTATAATAAAAACCTGATTCTAAACGTCCCCCCAAATAGAATATGTTCCTTTTCATGGTTATCAACTAAAATCTTTAGTGTTTAGTGGGCCCCCATTCAACAATAAACCAATAATGAATTTGGACTTGAAAAGCATTTTTCCCTAAGTCATTCTTATTTCAAAATACATGTATCAAGGAAAACTTACTGGAGTAATTATTATGCATATCAAAACAAGAGGAAAGAAAAGTCATTTTTAAAATTCCAAGAATTCTAGCCAAGCATAAAATATCGCAAGTTCTTTAGGCTTTACATTTTGCTGCTATTTTAGAACGCATGTAATTATCTCCTGCAGGAAAAGTCTGGGGAACAAGCTGGGGAAGAAAGGAATTCAAGTGAGGGAAACAGTTAACGCAGTGACTCAAGTTCTGGGGTGAGATGGACCTGGGTTCCAATCCTGCTTTCTGGGTCTACAATAGTAGACCGGTGCCTTCAGCGCTCCAAATATCCGCCCTACACCTACAGCATCGGGATCACAAGGCCATATGCAACACAGACGTAACGTGGGCATGTAAAGAACATAAAGAATAGTATGAAAAATTATCACAGGCTATCTACTCAATATTCTATGCCTTCCCTGTATGTTTGATCTTAACATAATAAAAACTTAAGACATATATGTACCATTTCCTCCCACGTATCTAGCAGTTAAGTGCATGATAGAACTACCTTTCAAATAGGGCATGTAGGTAGTTTCTAAGGTGGAGTGATGTGAGAGCCACTGAAAGGATTTCAGTGTCCATACAATCTACACAGCCCCAAATTTTCCCATCAGGGATTAATTCTTTTGTTAAAACCCTGTACTCTTCCAGCATCTTTTAAACACAAATAACCTCATGAGGCCTCAGATTAAAGGAGTTCTTCCCATCATTCCCAGAAAACACAGCACTGATAAATGGCTGTCCTGGAGGGGCAACTTGGGGGACTGGGGAGGTAGAAAAGGGGAGAATGGGGACCTCTGGGTCGAGTGAAAGAGGACAGAGGCTGAATGTGTGGTCACAGAGTACAAGGAGGTAAGGCCGCGGGGGGGGGGGGGGGGGGGGGTCAAGAGGCACAGCAAGGAAAGCACCGAGGACAAATTTCCCAACTGCAAGACCAACTAAGGGTAGCCCCCAGGGGACAGCCACAGATAGCATATGAGCTTTCTTTCTGCACCTTGGCAGACACCCCATCCTGAGTCATCCCACACACCATGCCTGTAGCTTCACTGGGCCCAGCCAGAAGTGGAAGGAGGAACAGTCCTCAGACGTCCCACCCCACCCCACCCCCAGCCTGGGCCTGTTCAAGGCTGTCAAAAGAAAGCACTCTCTTATGCAGGTGGAAGCAGAGAATCTCGTGCACAAAATGTTTGGGAAACTAGGTCAGCCCGGTCCCAGCAATGGAAAAGGTGCAGTCCATCACCATCCACCTCCAGGCCTCAGTAGCCCAGGCAGAGGCATGTTGACAAGGGGTGTTGGCAAAGGTCTGCGGAATAGGGCTTCATTGCTATAATGTGTATGGTTCTGCAACAAAAAATTCAATCCAAACTTCCAGATTATTGTCACAGACCTCCCTGGTTTTGGATTATCTGTGAGACGGCTCCTCCCCCATCCTCCATGCACCAACACCAAAGACATAGAGTGGACTCTGTCTACTTTGGACATTTGAGCAAGTTCAGGAAAATTCTTCCTGCCATGTATATACTCATGCTCGCTATTTCAAAACAGTAGTAATAATTCTTTATTATCTTAAGGAGCTTGCGGTTTAATGAAAGCATGCTTCATGGCATCGTCTAACACAAGGACTAACCTTTTGCTGTATTTCCTTTTAGTTGTGACATATTTTTTACTTTTGAAAAGGAAATGCTTTCACATGCTATAAAAGTCAAAAGTTACAAAAGCCTACACAGTCAATCTCTCACCCCCACCCCATCTCCCCAGCTATCTGATTCCCCTTCTCAGAGGCAGCCAAAGAAACCAGTTTCTTGTTCAGATATCAACTTTATGTGTTTCTAAATTAAGTTCTAAAAAGGCTTTTACGTACCTTAAAAACCTTTTCCAGGTTGCTGCACTAAGAATCATGTTAGTGACTACGTGATATTCCATTAGTTTGAGAGTTTCAATAAACATATCCTGTTGCAACTAAACAGTAAGGTTGCTTTCAGACTTTCATGATAAATAATGCTGCAATAGCCATCTGGGGACACTGGTTAGCTTTTGCCACATTGTGGAAAACTGCCTGAGGCTGGAAATACCTGTCCTCCTCCCCACCTTCATCAACCCTTTTAATAACCACACTGAAGGTAAAGGCAAGCGTGAGGTCCACACCGGCCTTCCTTACCTTTGTGGAACAGACCAGCTCATATGTAAAAAACACACCTGTCAAATGGAGCCTGGTCAAGCTGATGATGCCTAGACACTTGTCACACGCCAAGGCCAAACCAAACACCAGGCTCCCAGACCAAGCACGAAGGTATGTGGATAATGGCATCCTGAGAGATGCTCTGGTCTGACCCCTTCCAACACGTGCTTATGCCCCAGGGACCCACAATGGCACTGCATTAGCCCGCGGGCTTAATGGCCCCCCATCCTGAGCCTCATTCCTACTCAAACATCTGGGATTCTCAAGTATTACATTTCTATGAATCAGTGATCCTTAGAAAGTAGAAGGCATAGTCCAAATGAGTTTGTAAAATAAAGCCAAGAAAGAAACAAACAAGCAAAGATTTCAACATTTCGGTAGAAGCAGGCAGTTAAGGCGCGGACCTGTCCATCACAGAGGCTCCAGTTTGAGCAGTGCTGCCCTAAGGACACACGACTTCCTCCAAACTCCGCACCATAAAGGCACTCATCTCTGATAGAAGTCAAGCTCAAATCCAAAAGAGAAGGCGCTGCCACAGGTGCATGGAAAGGCCTTTTGGGCGATCGCAGCACATGCAGGGGGGAGACCGATCCACCCCTCCGGCAAGGGAGGCTTCATTGTCAAAGACCGAAGGCCGTGCACGCACAAGATAAGTAGATGAAGACGACATTCACCTTGTAGGAACTCTATCCTCCCAGAGGGAGGCAGATACCTAGAACCACTTGGAGAGCACCCATGTACATAGACTAAGGGCTCAGTCAGGACATGGGGAAGGGGGTAACGAGAATGCCGACCAGGGCGAATGGGCAGCTCTCCTTCAGGACCCACCTCCACAGGAGGTCATTTCATAACCTCCCCAACTGGGGTGCCCCCCTCGGTTCCATGTACTTTCGGATCCTGACGGACTTACAAAGCCTTTCCATTCAAAAAGGGTTCAATTTGGGACGTGTGGATTTAAGTGAGGTAAAACTTGCCAGTGAGAAATTATCCCATGACCTCCCCGGGGAACAGTCTCCAGGGCCGATGAGCCAGCACGTTGGAAAAGAAAAATGCCCACAGAGGCTCATGCTGCTGAGAAGGAGAAATCAATACGGAGATTTAAAGCTGTTAAAAGACAGCCTGACTCTGCTGCTGGCTTCTCATGTTGCTGGTGACGTCAGACTGTCACTGGCGATGATCCATCATTCTGATAACCCCCGGGGCCCTTCTAGACTGCAGGGAAACCAGCTTCCCAGTGTTCTGGATCCCCAAGTGGTGGCTTTGGGTGACAGCATCACATTTTGAGGTCTGGTTTTCCAACAGTTCTCTCACCCTGCATGGGTCAGTCGTGTGTCTGCAAGCAGGATGAGCTACAGTCAATTCTTCAGCAATTCTAAACCCTTTAACATCTGCTGTCCAGCAACACGTTCCTGCCATCAAAGCCTAACCCAGTATAAGGGCCAGGTCATCAGTTCACCGGACAAGCCTGGAGGAAGGCTTTTGTGTTTCGGACACAACAAAAACACCGGAAAACCCTGGAATAGGGTCAAGAAGGTTTCATTAATTGATTTAGAAGAAATCTGCAACTTCGGTTTCAATCTGACTTATGTTAAGATCTGGGAGACCGTAATCGCAATCGTGGTGGCTAACAAGATAAAAAAGCCTCAGTGGTCACTGCCTGGAAATGCCCCAATTCCTGGAACTCACCAACAAGGCATCCTCAGAGGGAAAGACGAAACCCAAGGGAAGGCAGAGGCCCCAACCTTTGTGATCATACCCTTAGACAGGCTGTCAAATATTGAAGTGAAAGAAAACTTATTTTTGTAGGCATTTTAAACACAGCCTCATAGTCAGCAGAATGATCTGGACTCTGTCTTCTGATCTCAAATAAATTGAATGGCATTTGAGAGTGGAGAAGGACAATACGCTTCAGTGTGTACAACTCCATTTATGATTTGTTTACTCCTCAGATCAACCCTATCAACCCTACTGGACACATGAAATGTATTTTCCATACATTAGGATTTATTTCCCCCATTTTTCAGGTGGGAAATGCCTGCTTAGGAGTCATACCACTAAAACTCAGGGCAGGACTCAAACTCAGAAGCTTTTAACCCACCTCCCATGCTCAGTCCATGCTCTTTCCTTAAGAGACCACTTCATGAACCATCATGAACAGCAGCCCATATGACCCTGAGGTGGCCTGGAAAGGATGACTAACTTAATCCTGAGCTGGCCTCCATTCTCTGTCCACTACACTGTACTCTTGCCCTAGAAGACAGGAGGAGAGAAAGGACAACAGGTCCTCCAGGAGAACCACTCACGCTCTCCATCACATCTCTGCAACCACTCAATGTCCTCACAGCCCACCATGTCAGTCTGCTAGGCCTGCCTACTTAAATCATCCTACCACATCAAAACAGTAGAGGCACCGTATCTTTTACGCCTAAGAATCCACCCCAACAATATGCCTCCCACAACATTAAAATACACATGCAGGAGGCTTACCCGGTGCAGTAATTGCAATGTACTGAAAACAATCTAAATGCCTCGCCTAAGAATTGAATAAACTGTGGCACATCCACACAATGGAATACGAGGCTGCTGCAAACAAGACTGGGAAAGATCTCAATGAACTGATCAGAAGTGATTTCTATAGCATTCTCTGAAGTAAAGAAAAAAAAGAAAACTGCAAAAGAGTATCCACAGTATTCCAACCTTTCATGTGAGAAAGGGGAGGTAAGAAAATACCATGAATCTGTTCCTTTGCACAACAGGAAGTACAGAATAACAGATGAAAAACTAAAGAGATTGGTTACCTACAGGGTATGGCTGGGAACAATGTGGCAGGAAGGGGGTGCAGATGGCAACACAATGGATTAAGGGGGAGTAATCCTGCTGAGTGTCTCTTTTGAATGGTTTCATTTTTTATAACTGTGCCTAGTTTCTCACATACTCCAAAAAATTAATAATTAAAATCAACCAAGAAGTGAGAAGCACCTGAGGTGGTGTACAAAAAGTAACCACCAAACTTAAAGGTACTACAAATGAATCATTTAACCACACTGAAGGAGAGGGTAGGAGATAAGTAACTTTGGAGAACAGTATCTTGACGGGACATTGTCAGGCTAACGATAAAAGGATTGTACAGTAATTGTTATATTCTATTTAGCTTTTTCCCCAAAAGTACATGGGTTAGTGATTCAGAAACTATTCCACTTTATTCTGTTTTCTAAGACTGAGAAAATAGGTAAATATATTGTGGCTAATAAGATCCAGGTTTCTTTTTGATGGAGAAAGGAGTTACATATAAGACAAAGGGGAAAGACTATAAGTAGCCCTGTGTGGGTAGATTAGAATAAGTCCTATCATTACAAACTCAAAGATTTTGAAACATCGAGACAGGGAAGTATGTGAATTTACACACACACACACACACACACACACACACACACACACACACACACACGTATTCTAGCTCTGTGCTCTGAAAAGGTATAAAACCAATGACACTCCAGTATCAATGAGCACACCTAGCTTCTTAAGATCTTGTTCTTTAAACACCATTCACCACTGAAGCAAACAGAGCCCCTTGGACAAACAACAGCTTCCAGGACTGAACACGGAAAGCACAAGAGGAGGATAAAGCATCTTGAGATGGGAAAAATTTTTAAGTCCAAGAAAATATAATAACAGAGTATCTAAAGGACACAGGAGTCAACCTGTGGGAGAACGATCTCCCAATGGTCAAATCCGGAGAGACCAGACAATAAATGATACTAATGGGTTAGAACCCATAGAACAAAACAGATATCCCTAAGCTCATACTGATATTACTAAGTAAATAGAGAAAGAAAGATGCTCCTTACAGAATTTCGATTCGTAAGTGCATATAAAATGACAGAAATGGAAAATTACTATTAGGCAAACATCACAGTAATAACTGTCACAGGCAAAAATTATCAACGGATTTGAAAGTATGATGAGAAGCAGAATATTTGCATCATCTCAAAGCACTTCCTGACAAGATATTAATTACAAGGGAGAAAAGCTTGCAGATAGCACCTACCCCACATGACCAGAGTTACCATCTGCAACAGTGAAACTTACCCAATCATGTGCCTCCCTCATCTGATGAACTGAGAAGGACACAATATTTCTGCCATATTTCTGTCAAAAACACAAAACTGCAATTCAATCATGAGGGAACATCCAACGAATCCATTTTGAGAGTCATTCTACAACATTGCTGGCCAGTACTCTTGAAATGTGTCAAGGTCACAAAAGAAAAACAGTAAGAAGTGATCACAAAGCAGAAGAGACTAGGGAGAGGTGACAGCTGAAATGAGATACGGGACACTGGAATGAAGGCTCAGTTGGGCCCTGGGACTGAAAAAAGATAGTGGAACAATTGACAAAATTTGAATGAAGTGTGAAGAATAGTTGGTAGTATTGTCACAATATTAATTGCCTGGTTTGGATGTTTGTACTACGGTCTGTAAGATGTTAACGTTTGGGGAAGCTGGGTGAAGGGCACACAGAAAGTTTATGTAGTAGTCTTGTAATGTGGGGGGAAGGTCCCAATTGTTTCAAAATGAAAGGGTTACAATATAAAAATACCTTTCAACAAAACTTCCCCAACAAATCCTCATTTGGGGGGAATTTGCCCGTATTTCTCTATCTTACCACATAAGGTAAGACAGAGAAACAGACTGAAAAAGAAGCTTATCAGTGTAAGAAGTCCAAATGCCAATGTAACAAAATCATCCAATAAAAAATCTAGGAGGGAAAATCCATTTAGAAAGAAATGAGGAATAAAATCCACCGCTTTTGAGCTAAATATGGAAATACATTCCTGGGTATGATAAATATTATCATGAATATACCTTGTAAGAAGAAAAAAAAAAGAACAGAACAACTGTTAGCCTCCACAGACTATTTTCAGCTCAAAGAATGCCATATACTTAGAAGAATGCTTCAACCACTATCTTGCAAACACATTACATGAAACAGAGCAAACAGGAAGGGGGATGTGGGGGACTGGGAGCAGGGAGGGGGCGATCCAAGAACACATGGAATGTGGCTGAGTATTCCAGTCACTGGCAATGTCATTTCTAAATTGTGAAAAATAATGACGCTCTCTCACACGATGACTCATAGAGGAAACAGTCTGTAATCAGTCATTTTTTATTCTATTCCTCAGCTTTATTCACGGACTTTCATGAAGTAAAAAATCCTAACTTAGCTTAACTTGGCTTAGCCTTTCTAATTTTGACAGTGGGGGCAGGGGAAGGGGGACACTTTTTTCCATCAACCAGTGTGTCAGTAACTTTACCAAGGTCCCTGCTAACTCCACCAAACAAATTCAAAGGGTCCCCCAATCTGAGAAGGTACATTTTGTTCCCCAGGGCAGGCACTACATCCAAAATGTGACGGAGAGCTGGTGCTGGACCACGCGGTCTGTGATTAAGGTTCATGAAGGCAACTGCGCAGCCAACTGTTTGAGTGACGTTTCCACTGTGACGTGTGGTTTCCCAATGTACTGTCCCTATAATGACTTTAGCAATCAAAATAAAGCAGCCCACTAGAAAACACAAGACTAAGAGGAATCCTGCCAGCAAGGGCTCTGCCTACCAAAGCAGTGATCACACCTCGTCCACAATTGGACTATCAGGAAATGCGTTGAGTCTTCCACACCCCAATTCAGGCCTCCTGGTCTCTAAGTAGACTTCCTTTGGACCCCAAGTCTCAATCTGGTCCTCTTCCTCCGTGTTCCCAAAGATCCCTGTGCTTTCACTTTTTCTGGCCCTTGAAACAATGAAGTCTCCCAGCTGGAACTGATCTACCTGAAGGCAGGTCCATGCAAACCCTTCTGCACCAGCGTCCGACATGACATCTGGCCCATACAGGCACCTAATGCCTACTGGCAGCCAAGGAGAGCCCGGGGGGGGGGGGGGGGGCAAGCAGCACCTGACCACACATGCAGTCCAGCCACGGAGCACACACTTCTTCACGTAACCTGCTTTATGGAGCCCCCACATGTCAGGCAGCGTTCTAGGCACCAAGAACATCACAATGGCAAAGGTAGAGAGGCCATCCTGTGGAACTGAGATGTTCTCTGGTGAGGGAGACAGACTTTGAACATGTAACCATGCAAATGATTATGTAACTACAATTGCAAAAAAGACCATGAAAGAAAACAAAAGCATAGCAGGGCTATAAGAACATCTAACCAGACGGGCTGGATCACATAAACTCCCAATTTCTGAAGGTTATCCAAGGCAGTAATGGGGGTTGGGAGAATCTCAGCAGAGACAACCCCATCAGTGAAAATACAAGGAAAAAAAACCTGGAGGTGAGCCAAGCGTCAGCCTCAGGGGAATGACCACACATGGCTTTACCCAGGCAACCTGAGGGAACAGAACTACTGAGCCACTTAAAAATGACAAGTATGTAAACTATGTTGATATGTGGGAAGATATTCAAAGA
This sequence comes from Panthera leo, assembly GCF_018350215.1. Classification (NCBI taxonomy): domain Eukaryota; kingdom Metazoa; phylum Chordata; class Mammalia; order Carnivora; family Felidae; genus Panthera; species Panthera leo. The sequence goes on along the minus strand of NC_056690.1, from coordinate 57,700,121 downwards.
GTTTATGAATTGGGGTGTTTTTCCTACCATAAAGGTGCTTAGGTTCATTAACAAAAATTTCAGAACTCAACCTCAGCCTCCCCTGCCCCAAGGTAATCTACACCCCTGGGGCCTAGCAGCAAGTGGCGAGCCTCAAGGTCCTGGTGGCAGAGTAGGAGCACCAGGAGAGCTTCGGAGCTTGGCTGGTGGAATCCTTGTTTTCCAGAGGCAGACTCAGGCAGCTGGTCCCAGCACCCGACTGCGACAGCACCTCAGGCCCTTCCCATCCCACGTGCAGCTACTCATGGGCTACTCAGACAAGGAAGGGAGTTTAGAGATCAGGTGGGGAACCCAGCCCCCCATCAGGAAGCAAAGGCTCCCCCCAGGTGAATGCGGAACAGCTTCCTGGAGCTCCTACCACAGAAGGTAACAGCTCAGCCAGTCCTCACAACAAGTGGCTGGCCGAACCTGAATGTCCCCAACCCATAGCTACTCAAAGCGTGGAGCCTGGACCAGCGCCAGCACCATCAGCTGGGAGCTTGTGAGAAGCACAGAACGTTTGTGCCACTGGACCTACTGAAGCATCACCTACATGTTGACAAGATCTCTGGAAACATCACATACACACTAAGATGTAAGAAGCAATGGTTCACTCTTAAGTGCAGGAATGTTTTTTGTGAGAGAGAGACAGAACATGAGCAGGGGAAGGGCAGAGAAAGAGACACAGAATCCGAAGCAGGCTCCAGGTTCTGAGCTGTCAGCACAGAGCCCGATGTGGGGCTTGAACTCATGAACCATGAGATCATGACCTGAGCAAAAGTTGGATATTTAACCAACTGAGCCACTCAGGCACCCCTTAAAGTGCAGGAATATCAATCTGTTTATTCTTCAAGCATTCATTGACTTCTCTGCTAAACCCAGGGGCTGGGGCACTTGGGTGGCTCAGTCAGTTGAGCGTCTGACTTCGGCTCAGGTCATGATGTGGGTTCAAGCCCCACATCAGACTCTGTGCTGACAGCACAGAGCCCGCTTGGGATCTTCTATCTTCCTCTCTGCCCTTCCCCTCCCCCCGACCTCAAGAATAAACATTTTTAAAAAATTTTTGATAATAAAAAAAATACCTCTAGGGGGCAGATCCAAAGATCTGACAAGGCACCTAACAAGGTCCTCAGGAAGAGAAAGCCAAGGGAGGGGGGTGATACAGCTACCCTTATGCAACCCCAGAGAGGAAGTCCATGGCTGACAAACTTTTGAGAAAGCAGCCAGAGGGTCCAAGGTTCAGGATGGATCTGCATTAAAGTCTTCAGAAAAACCACATGTTAGCTGCAGTCAAACAGCACTCTTAATAAAAACCATGAGGGGCCCCTTACAGCTTCCATCAGTCACTAAGGTGCCATGTGTTCTTTCCGTTCAGCGGCCTCTGCTGGCTACAAACCTTCCCATCCTCTCTTGCCCAAAGTTCCGTGACATGGTAGATTCACTTTGTTTTGTTGCAGAAAACACGGACCCTCAACAGCCTCTATCATCATCTGACTGTGATGGGCATGACGTGGGAGTTCGATCTGGACACAGTCACCTGAGGTGACACCAGACATGCTCAGGCCAGGATGTGGAGGGTCTGGGCCTCACCCCAAAGCCACGGAGAGATTAATTCATGATCAGAACTGGTTTTTTAAGTGAAAGCTCAGGTGTACGAGTGGAGGGGGAGCTAGAGGAGAGCAGCAGGGGACAGAAATAGGGAGCTGCGTCTGCCAGAGAGTGAGGGCCAGAGCCAAGTCAGGCTGTGAACTGGAAGCAGAGAGCAAGGCTGGAGGGCTTCCAGGCAGCAACGCCACATGTGGGTCTCCAAGACTGAGCGAGTGGGCAGGGAAGGAAGCTGGCCAGGCGGGGGGCCACCGGCAGCTCTTGCCGACAAGAGGGGGACTGAACTGTGCAGTTAATGGATAGGCTGATTCTGGGGGGCTGCTAGACGTGACATCTGTGGACAGAGGCGCAGGCCAGAGGGGAGGAACTTGGGTCTGGTTACAAAGGCTACTGAGAAGCCACAGGTGGAGGAGAATGGTCACAGACCTGAGGAAAGGGCTGAGGGGGAATGTAACCCCAAGCAACCAAAAGATGACTCACAGAAGCTGCCAGAAAAGAGAGGGAGAAAGCAGGGAAGCCTGTTATCTGGAGAGCAGGGGGAGAGGGCAATTTAAAAATCACAGGTGGCAAACTGCCCCCAGTGCTTCAGAGGAAGGCAGGAAAAGAGAAAAAAGGTCCCCACGTTTGGCAAGTATGCAGTAGCTGGTGACCTGCAAGCACATTCCCTGCTGATGGTGTCCGTGAGGAAATGGCCGGGGGTGCTGGTCTGTCCTCAGAACAGAGGCAAACAAAAGTAACTGTGGACAACACCTGCCATACTGGTCTGCTTGGTATATGTGAAGTGACGTGTATTTCTGAATAATGCCTTCTACTGTCCAGTATTCACGGAGGCTCCCCACAGCCTCCTGCTATCATGGAACCTTCTAGTAACAAGCCCCGAGGCGCCCCTGGGAACCACCTCTTAGAGGGGAGATATGACAGGCAGTCCAGGGGACTTGCCACCTAAAATACGTGCGCTTAAGGAAAAAACAAAACATTCACTCAAGTGCTTCTCTAACTATCCATGTTGAAGGAACAGTTTTTTAGGAAATTCATTTCCAATCCACTGTTGACCAATGCTTTGGTCAATTACAACAAAAATAAAGTACCAGTAAAGGAAATCAAACAGGACATACAGTACCAAATGTTTTACCACTAGACTCAATGCACAAAATTCTGTATTAGTAATCTAAAAAATCTAACACAAAGAGAATTACACACAGAAGCATCTAAAAGAAAGCATATGGGCAATTAATGTACAAAGTCACCAGGACTCTCACAGCTTTGTTGTAGTGCAAAAAGTCACATGTGACAAGATTCCCACATTAGAACCTAATACACACACAATGAAGAAAAGCTACATGTATCAGTATTCAAAATCTTTAATGAGAAAAACTAACTGAGCTTTCACTTGTTAATTTAGTCTGGTATCAACCAAATTACTCTCAAGGGATAATATGTATTCAATGTACCTAAATTGTTTCTATATTTTGTTTAGTAATGCTCATCATAGCAACCAGTCTTACAGAGTCATGTTGATGGAAATGGGAGGGAAAGAGAATTTAGCGTAATTGTGACAAAGTCAGAACATTAGTTTTTAGCTTTTATTCACAATGAAAGCAAATGATGCTGTATTTCCCAACTCCATCTTTATTCCTTCAGCAGTTGCCGGTTCCCCAATCCATCCTGTGCAGTTATGGTTCAATTTAAAGCATCGTTCAATAAAGTAAGTACATACCAGATCCATAAATTTCCCAAGCATGAATTCCTTTGATAGAAAAATCACATTCAAAATGTTGAAACTCATAAGGTATTCAGCGGTAATATTTCCTAGATGTTCAATGTCAAGATTATTGCCTACTTCACTACTAACTGTAGCTAAATCACGGAATATAACATAGCAATCTGCGGACTCTGTTCTTATAAAGTTGTTTTTGTCCTTTGATCTTATCTGCCATTTAAAAACATGATGTCGGGGCGCCTGGGTGGCTCAGTCGGTTAAGTGTCCGACTTCAGCTCAGGTCACGATCTCGCGGTCCGCGAGTTCGAGCCCCGCGTCGGGCTCTGTGCTGACGGCTCAGAGCCTGGAGCCTGTTTCGGATTCTGTGCCTCCCTCTCTCTCTGCCCCTCCCCCATTCATGCTCTGTCTCTCTCTGTCTCAAAAATAAACGAACGTTAAAAACATGATGCATTGCTTTGTTGCGTGGAACTTTTAACACCTAGGATATCAAACAACTAAGGAATCTGGCTAACTCCTCTCTTTAAAGAATTGAGACCAAACTAGTTGCTGGTCCTCAAGAAACACTGAAACTTATTTCACAGTTCATTTTCCACAGAAGTTTTCCATAGATAACCATCATACCTCAGCATGCAGTAACAGTTTTTAATGATTAGAATCCATAATAGCACATAAAAGGAAGGATAGTCTTTAACACCTTTGCTTTTATACAATTTACAATCCTTACATCCTCACTAAGCACACCATACAGTTCAGATGACATTTTTCCATACTAGTTTCTCAATGGACAAAGGACGCCATGATTTACACTGTGTTGCAAGCTCCTTAACCCACGTGGCGGCTCTAGAATATTCTCTTCTTCTATCAGAACACATTCTCTTTCATAAAACCAATTCCAAACTATACTTGTTGACCATGTAATTGTTCAGTTTTATATGGTTCCGAGTTCGTTGTGCTCATCAGCAATAAAGCTGAGAATGCTTCCCTTTCTACATCATGCTCAAATCACACATCTACTAGAATTGCCACATCAGCAAATCTGCATATTTTTCAAGCTGTCACGGAAACTTCTCTACTCTTTGTTCTATGGGCTGTTTTCTGTACCACTAGCCAGTTTCAGAATACATCACTGGCAATTGATACTTGAGTAACTACTTTGCCCTAGATTCAGCCAACATTTCCACACCAGCGTTTTTGATGCTGGTCTCAACAACTGTATGTTGTCTTTTCATTTTTAGCAAATCAAAGTTATTTAATGAGAAGCCACAAAGTACCGATGTTGACATGTGAAATACTGAACCCCTGCATCTGTCAACTGACTTAACTGGATGCTTTCAAATAATTCTTTTTGCTTTTCCAATGTTATTTCTTTGGTTTATCCACCCATGCTTGAAGTATGGATGCTCTTATTTCTTCATCAGCCAGTACATTCTCACAAAGTAACACTTTGTGTTTAGGCTGTTTATTTGGCTAACTATGGCTATAAAATTAAATGTACGAAGGTTCCTACTGCCAATTAAAACGAATATTAAACCTTTTGCTCTCAACATGGCTTCCACCATCACCACTTTGTTTACAACTAACCGTGCATTCAGATAAGGAGGTTTATCTTTGCAAAAGTAGTCCAGTGGCATGTGCTTTGCCATCATTAAAGTCAGAATTCATATACATTTACTGAAAAATATTTAGTTACATTTAAGCTAGAAGATACTACTTTAAGTTTTTTTAAAAAATTTTTAATGTTTGACAGAGAGAGACACAGACAGAGTGTGAGCAGGGGAGGGGCTAAGAGAAAGGAAGACAAAGAATCCAAAGCAGGCTCCAGGCTCTGTGCTGATAGCACAGAGCCTGATGCGGGGCTCGAACTCACCAACCAGGATATCATGACCTGAGCTGAAGTTGGACGCTTAACCCACTGAGCCACCAGGTGCCCTAATTTAGATACTATCTTTATTCACTTGGGATATTATCATGTATTTAAAATATCCTATGGGATTTTAAAAAAGCTTCTACAAAGGAATGTAGCAAAACTACAGGATACAAAGCCAAAATACAAATAGCAATTTTTTCAATTTATTTGAAAGAGAGAGAGCCTGCATGCATGAGGAGGGGAGGGGCAGAGACAGAGGGAGAGACAGAATCCTAAGCAGGCTCCGTGCTGTCAGCACAGAGCCTGACATAGGGCTTGATCCCACAACCATGCGATCATGACCTGAGCTGAAACCAAGAGCTGGACACTCAACAGACTGAGCCACCCAGGCACCCCTATATAAGTATCTATTTTATTTCTATATAAAGCAATAAAAATTGGAAATTTAAATTTATACTAGCATCCAAAAATGACATACTTAGGGATACATTTACAGCCTGTGTTGAAGCCTGTACCCTGACAACTATAAAGCACTGGAGAGAGAAACTGAAGATGGCCTAAATAAATGGAGATACCTATCTCAATAAAGGCAACGGAAGGCCAATATTAAGATGTCAATTCTCCTCGAATTGATCTATCGATTCACTACAATGCCAATCAAAATCCCATGTGTTTGAATAGCAACCTGATGTCTACAATGCATACGGAAATGCAAAGGGCACAGAATAACCGAAATAATTTTGAAGAATTTGAAGACTTAGGCTACTTAAAATCCACACATACTATAAAATGACAAGACAGGGGCGCCTGGGTGGCTCAGTCAGTTGAGCGTCCGGCTTCGGCTCAGGTCATAATCTCGCAGTCTGTGAGTTTGAGCCCCGCATCGGGCTCTGTGCTGACAGCTCAGAGCCTGGAGCCTGCTTCGGATTCTGTGTCCCCCTCTCTCTCTGTCCCTCCCCCACTCATGCTCTGTCTCTGTCTCAGAAATAAATAAACATTAAAAAAAATTTTTTAAATAAAAATAATAAAATAAAATAAAATAAAATAAAATGACAAGACAGTATGGTATTGCCCCAAGCATACAGAGAGTAGGGGAACAGAATCCAGAATCTGCACCTAGAACCTCCTACACTGCCAGTTAATTTTCAACCAAAGTGCCAGTCTAATTCGGTAGACAAGGATAGGATTTTCAACGAACAGTGCTTCAACACCTGCATGTCCACACCTGACGTCATCCATCAAAACTAACTCACAGCTGGATCACAGACTAAGACACATAACTAAAAATATAAAGCTTCCACCAGAAAACAGAGAAAGCGTCTTCAGAAGAGCAGCACAGGTAAACATTTCTTAAGTAGGATACAGAGAGAGAAAGCTACTACAGTGGACCCCATCAAAATTCAAAACCTCTGTTCTTTGAGAAGGGGTACAAGAAACATCTAGGAACATAGATCGTGGCAGTGGTTGTTACGTGGAGGTATACGTTTGTCAAACGTATCCAACTGTCACTTAAATGGGTGCATTTTTCTGAATGTAAGATATGCCTCAATCAAGTTGGTTAAGAATAAAATACCTTGAAGCCTAGTTGTAAAACACATGACTAATGCACAGCTTATGGGATATGTAACTCTACAATACCCAATCTGTTCTATACTCTGGCGCACAGGATTTGGCTACGGATTCCTTGCCGGGATAGTGTAACAGTATTAAATTATTCTATAGGCATACCCTGGAGAGACTGCAGGTTCCATTCTAAACCCATCCATAAAGTGAATATCACAAAGTGAATCAAATGAATTTGTTGGCTTCCCAGTGCATATAAAAGCTATGTTTACATTACACTCGTCTATTAAGTGTACCATAGCATCATGTTAAAAAAAAAAGAGAAACTAAAAAACTGTTGCTTAAAAAATGCTAACCATCATCTAAGCTTTCAGTGAGTCAATCACAGATCACTGTAACTAATTATGAAACAGTTTGAAATGCTGCAACAATTACAAAATGTGACACAGAAGACATGAAGCATTCCAACAAATGCTGTTGGAAAAACCGCACCAATAGACTTGCTCTCTGCTGGATTGTCACAAACCTTCAATTTGTGAAAAAATGCATTATCTGTGAAGCACAATTAAGCAAAGTGCAGTAAGAAGAGATAGGTCTTTTTCAGATAGGACTGTTTCGAAATGCTTACTCTCAGGTTCTATACTTATCTCTCTTGACATGGTAGCCAACAGTTCACAAATCAGCAGTAATCTACAGATGACACTTTGAGTAGCCTTGTCCTGATCACCTGCCCAGAATACTTTATGTTCAATAAAATCCCAACACGCTTTAAAACTGAAAAAAAAATTGTTAACTTCTTCACTTAAGCTAAAAGTAGTACTGAAGCTCATTCCTTTATAGAGATGTGGGTGACATTCCTAATAAAGTACTAATGAGTGAACTTGAGCAGGCAAAGCATGTAGGCTCTGTAAGGAAAAACTGTTACTACCCTGGTGCAATTCTTTAGGTTTAAACGGCAAATGTTTAGAGAAGTGTGGTAGATAGAATTTTAGGATGGTTCCCTAGATTCCCTTCCTTGCTATACAAATTCTATAATCCCCTCCCCTTGACTCTAAGTGAGACCAGTGAATAGGACAGAAGATCACTCCCACGATTAGGTCACACTGTAAGGAAAAGAGAAAGAGGTTTTGTACGTGGAATTAAAGTCCCAAATCAGTTTGAGTCCATCAAAGGGGAGATTATCCTGGGTGGGCCTGACCTAATCAGGTGATTCCTTGAATAGTGGGTTTGAAGGTAGAGACAAGTAGCAGCAGAGGACCTTTCTTATTGGCCTTGAAATAGTGACTGCTCTGTTGAGCCACGTGATAGACAAGGGCAAGTAGCCTCAGCCTGCAGAGGCTGAGGACCTCTGGCTTACAACCTCAAGGAATTGAATCCTGCCAACAACCAGTGAGCCTGGCAGAGGAATCTGAGCCTCAGATGAGAACAAGGTTCGGCTGACCCCTTTATTTCAGCCTAGTGAGATCCCAAGCAGAGGACCCAGCTAAGCGATGTTAGGACTCCTGCCCTATGTAAATTGTGGGAAAATAAATCTGTATTTTTCAACCACTAAATTTGTGGTAATTTATTATGCAACAATAGGAAACTAGGAGAATCCAAAACTGTAATTCACATTTATACAAATTTTTGACAAGTCTCCACCCCAAGGATGTGGGAGTATACAGAGATGATATCATGAAAGAAAAGCAGATGTGACCAAGTTGTAACAAAGAAACAGGCTGTCTCAATATACACAGGAGCCCATGAAGGGAGGCCACACGGCCAATTGGTGACAGCCATCTCTGGCCCACGCCAGATCTGGTTTCCAGTTCAGCCTCTACCCTTACAGACCCTAGACCTGTGGAGAATCACTTGTTTTTCCACACGCCATCTTGCTTATCAGAAAGACAGAAGGTTAAACACCTAGTAAATCAATTAAGTCTCTAGGGTCAAAAGCAAGATAGTAACTGGTAAAATAAACAACAGAAACATGCATGAACAATAGAAGCTAAGCCCTCAGAATCAGAAGAGAGGCTAATGGCTGGGCCTGGGAGAGTGCTAGAAGCACAGCAGCCCTGGGGATGCAGCTAAATGATGACTCGCCAATTTTCCAGAGCCTCTGCTGTTGGATGAATACACTCCCCACCGCCTTGTATCACTCCCCACAAAATCAGGATTCCAATGAGGCAGATGATAGATGTCCCAACAGGACCCAGAGTCAGGGAGTTCTGGTGTAAGATTCACACCTAAGCCTCCACAGGACCTCCCCAAACATCAGGCTCTATGGAAGGCTGGTCCCTCAAGGGGGAAGGGAGTGCTGCTACCAGAAGAGGGATTGGGGCGGGGGGGGGGGGGTCAGATAGGTGGAAACATCACAGAGCAATAGGTCTCTGTGCTGACAGCTCGAAGACTGGAGCCTGCTGCAGATTCTGTGTCTCCCCTCCGCTCTGCCCTTCCCCTGCTCATGCTCAGTCCCTCTCGTGCTCTCAAAAATAAACATTAAAAACATACATACATACATACTCAATGTTTTATAGTCAGCAGTACTAAGCATTCTGTAAGAGGAGGGTTTTCAAAATATCCCGTTTACCATATTGCCAGAAACAGAAGCCCCAGGGCATACATTCAAAAAGTAGGAGATATTTTAAATCAAGCCCCCTTTTTTTCTTACACAAGCTGTGCACACAAAGTAATTTAAACCTCCTCTAGTCTTAGCCTCTCATCCATATAAGATCTGGTCCCGTGACTTGCTGGAACACATCAGATGAACACATTTAACAAGATGCTAAAAAATACAGACAAGGGGAAAGAAGTAACACCCATCCCCTTACTATTGGACACAGAGTTTGTTTACGCTATTATTAGAATTCATTATTACAAATAATGCTTTAAAATGGACATGTTTAGGGCTTGCATTTCATAAGATTTCCTTCAGATTGATTCCTGGAAGCTAAATTACTGGGACAAAGAGAGTATTTTCTGAAAGAACTGTTCTTCCAAAGCAAAAGCAGATTCCGGAACATCCACTTCACAATGTCCTATTAAGTTTGGATTTTATAGACAATTTTGTTCACAAGTCCATGTGTGGGCCTAAGACATTTGAATAATTAAAGGGAATGGGAAAGAGCAAGGCTTTCATCTAAATTGAAAACGCAGAGGGGCTCCTGGGTGGCTCAGTCAGTTGAGCATTGGACTCTTGGTTTCAGCTCAGGTCATGATATCCAGGTTCGTGAAACAGAGCCCCGTGTTGGGGCTCTGCACTGGCAGCGTGGAGCCTGCTTGGGATTCTCTCTCCCTCTCAGTCCCTCCCCCACTCACGCTCTCTCTCTCTCAAAATAAATTTTCAACAATAAACTTAATTTAAAAAATAAGCTGAAAGGCAGAGAATCATAAAGTCAAAAAGAAAAGCCACCCTCTCCCAAATACAGTCCAAATATAGGATAAAAAGCACTAAACAAAAGACAGAGCCATTATTATATGTAAGTTAAGCATTTGCTTTTCAAAAACTGCGAGAAGGTGCCATTTACTGCCCTCTGTGGCTGACCGTGACCTGTGAATGCGAGCACGGCCTCGCCCCGCCTGCCTTCCACGTGTGACCCCAACATGCCCAGAGAATGGCAGGGCCAGGCACCCACCATGCGCACGTGCGCACGTCCCCTGAGATCACAACTTCTCAGGCTGTAATCAGAGGACCAATTCCAGAAACCTGCTGGTCCTTCCCTCCTCTATGTCAGATGAAGTTGGCGGAAGTACTCCAACCTCTTTTCTAGGAAAGAAAAAAAAAAAAAAAGACTTCAACATAAATCTTCAGCTGGTGATTGTTTTCAACCTTCCCCATCCGCTGAAGTTAAGGAGACCAAGAGACGCGTCTCACCAATTTCCAAACAGCAAACACCAAAACTGACAGTCCAATTTAAAATTTTAAAAAATAGAGAAAGAAGAGAAAGTCTTTCAACTAGCATCCAGCTGGCACTCTGTAGACTCTTTGTATAGTGGATTTTAAATTACAGATTAGAGTAAAACAACATGAGCAAAAATAAGAAGCAATCAGGGTCTCTTTCTGAAGAAAATCTCCAGGCCAGCCATGGGCCATGGGTCTTTAGCCACCCATGCCAGCTGTAATAACCGCTCTGAAAAACCCAGCTCCCTGAGAGGCACAGCGTTCCAGGGAAATCAAAGCTATGATTACTGGAAAGCGGACATGCTCAGAAAGAATTACCAAAGGGAGAAAGGGCTTTTTGTTTGATCTTCAAGATTTATTGAACGGAGTCAACCTTTACGGACTAAATGCCAACGCATTCTCAGAGACGCATCCCGCACGCCACTGCCACACGTGTCCTCTTGCCCTCTCTCCACTCACTGTCCCGTTCAAATAACACGCTTGTTTTATCCTCCCAAGCACATTCCCCAAGACTCACTCTCTGCAAAAACAGACATGGTTTCTCTCGCTTCTCTGGAAATTTCCTTGAGCCTTCCCACTTAAAGGACAGTCATATCACAGTTTCCTTTTATAGTATTACACAACTCAAATTATAATGATAAACCCATCTCTAAACCATATGGTAGTGACTCCAAAATTAAAATGTAGAATGTCCAGTACTGCAGAATCTCCGATTTAGAGAGGCTACTGAATTCTGCTCTCCACCCACTGTAGACACACCCGAACCCAGACATCAAGCTTGCTCAAAACAGAGTTCGATCTGTCCACCAGTAACCTTGACCCACAGAGGTAGTGCTGCCCTCAGGGGACGGGCCTGCTGCTTCCCCAGCACAGATGTGGCCATCAGGAAGAGGCTTCACTCAACCCTACCAGGTTTCCAGGCCAGGCCTCCCCCCACCCTCTGGGTGTCCACTATTGTCCTGCATGCTCCCCGGTACACCCTCCCAAGAGTCACGGCACAGCCCCCCTAAGATAGGACTTGCAGGTCACCGCAGCTAGCAACACTTCATATCCCTTTACTGGAAAGTAAAGATTTGTAGGCCGTCTCATCCTGTAAATCTTTATATCCTGTCAATGCGGCCAACTAAAACATACAGGTCTTTTACAGACCTGCTGTTTTTTCAAGGCTCTATCTATACTCCTGTCCAAACATTTGACCCAAGAGGCAAGACATTTAGTTCAATTTTGTTCCACGTTTTTGGTGGACTTAACCTCCTGAGACCTCTGCTTGCCATGCAAGTTTAGGAAGCTGATAGGAATACCTATCACTTGTAATTCTTTGAGTATGTCCTTAAGATACAGGACAGGTTTTCTTATTAAATAAAGCCATGACAGCCTGGTAGCATCCATTGGGTCTGCCTGTTCCATTCTGAGGACTTTTAAAAAAAAAGTTTTTTAAGAAGTGATTTCTTCGACACTAACCTCCAGACCACAAGGACACTGCAAGAATCCCTCTGACATCGATTCCCCAAAATGAGACCCACCAACCCACTGTTATCTCTGATCCGAGGTTGGCTTAGCACAATTTTCTCTCAGCTAACCCACCATGGTTCCTACTAATTCTCTATCATTCAGAAATGCTCACAACACACTTACCACAGTTTCCCTCAACATTTCACTCTTTATTCAATAAATTATTATCTACTAAGTGCTGAGTGGTACGGGTTTCACCGCACACTTCTGTCAGACTGCCAGGAGCACAACATTTTGACCTTGTTTATTTTCCATTTTTAAAAACTGGCGACTTGCCCAACCGGGTCTTCTGGCAAACGGAGATCTGTCATCGTGAAACAACTGGTAATTTACATCAACACCATTGAGCTGTCAGAGTCCCTTATCTTTGTTCTCTTCCAAAGGAATATCCTTCAACTGTAAGAAGAGATGAGAGCATCTCCTGTGTTCTGAGATCTCTCGGCTTCACACCCAGGACCTCGAGGCCTCAGGAGATAAACCCAGAAGTCTAGAGCCTGCATGACGCAACAGCCGTGTACCCCCACCAGCGAGCTCCCAGAGTCTGGTCAGGCCCTTTGCCCCACTGGGCCAACAAGACACGTGGTCTGCTAGTAGGTCAGCTCTCTCGACAGCTTACTTCTCACCTTTTCTTGCTACAGAGCAGCAAGATCCCTTCCCAGTGGCGGCCCCATCAGGCTGCCTTCTGGACGCTCCAGGACCAGGAGGCACCGCTCGCCCAAGAAACACACTTCCCCCTGCAGCTCTACGGTGTCCAGCTGCTTTTTCCCTCCCTCAATTCAGCCATGCCCTCCCCTTCCTGCCCTCTACGTCGCGTTCATCTCCTGTCAAGCCTTGGACTCCCTTTCTACCTTGACCCCCCACTATTTCTCCAATCCTAGGACTTCCGTAACCTATGTTAATAAGCTAAAATTAGACATTTTTAAAAGCCATTCTTTTTCCCCACAGCCAAGGAATGAATTTCATTCCTAACAGTTCTGATGACTGCTTCCAAGTATGAAGGCTGTGAGGAGGCCCCTCCACAGCAGACCGGTCACGTGTGAGAACGGAGCCCTGGGTGGCTCCCACCGGGGCCAGTCACGCAAAGTTGGGTGTTCTCTACACCCATTTGGCTAAGGCTCTATCATTAGTTGTAAGCCTACTTAGTTCCTCAGCTCCCTTCTCCCACTCAAGTGGGCTAGTTTTTTAAGATTGGTAGTGATTCATACTATGCTAGCGGTCACTCCCGCTAGCCTCCCACAAATGTAGCAGACACACATCCCACCCCAAAGAAGCCCTTGGCCTCAGAGCACTGCCTCTCAGAGCACAGAAACCCACCTAAATGGCACTCCAGTTACTGTCTGCCCCGCTACTTTGTTTTTCCCAGATGTCCTGCCACAAGCAAGTCTGCCATCTTCAATTTCTAGTTAGATGTCAAAACCCTCCTAGGCTAAAGGATCATGTTCCAGCATGGTATATCCCTAACTTAAGTCTGGGCAACGTGGGCCCCTTCATTTAACATTCTCCTCTCAACTGACTCCCGCTGAAACGTTTTTTGCAGAACTCTATTAACCTTATTCCACAGTTTTCAAAATTTACACATGACAACAGTCAAAGCCAAAGTTCAAATGTACTAGAAATATACACTGGCTAGAAGTGACTCAATGTTGTATTTAGTTAGGCAATGCCCACATTCAACTGTAAGAGCTTTACATGCATTCTTTAATCCTCACCCACAATCATCTTCATGTAACTCCATGAATACACCTGTCCTTGTGAAGCTTACATTCTATAGGGAACAGACAATAGGTACACCAAAACAGTCAAATAATCTAGTCTGTCTTCAGCTTCTTTACCAGTGACCATGGTACGGAATCCGAGGGCCAGTGGCTATTAATCAAGTTTCACTAGAGAAGCCTGGAGTGTTGCAATAGAAGATCTGCATTACTTCTAGAAACATGCCTCAACTCAACATGTGCCTTATGTATAACGGAAAAAGAAATGCTATCAAGATAGACCTGAGTTTAAATCCTAACCATGCTACTTTCTCCCTGTGTGTCGTCCTCTTGTCTCAAATAATTCCTATCTCACTGGTCGGGGCTTGAGAACTGAACAAAACCAAAGTGATTTTGGACACATTCTGTGAGTTTCATGGAAGATGCAGATAACAGAACCAACCTCAGGAATAAAGATTACATGAAACAGAACAAGTAAAAGCACTTATCACCAAGTCAGGATCCAAAATTATCAGTTATTAACTCAATGTGTAAAAATCAACTCGTCTCAGAATGAAGTAGAAATAGAATAAACGTTATTTCCTTCCTGCATGTACACACCTGTGCCCTTTTTTTTGGGGGGGTGGTTGGCTCCTTTTGATGTAGGCCACCTTCCAAAGCACCTAGTTAAAGGATAGAGGGCCCACCACATAAAGCAGCTAGGTCCCTGCTCCCCAGCCCCACATTCCTTGTGCTCTGCTCCCATGGGTACCAACCCTACCGTTATTTCTTATTTACATCTCATATCCTCTGAGGGAGGGCAGGAGACAAAGATTTTTCACTGGAATCAGCAGGACCTATGCAATGCCCTCAATGCAGAGAGACAGGGCTCGGAATCCAACATCTCCAAATCCCAGCTCCCCACTCACCAGCTACATCATCCTCACTAAATTACTCAGCTTCTCTGGGCCTCAGTGTCCACGTCTGAGAGAGGACAAAATAACAGCTGCCATGTAGGGCTATCGGGAGGATAAACTGAAATCAGCATATAGAGCACTTCCCAGAATTGCAGCAAAGTTACCTGTGTGTACGTGTTATACATATGCACTTATCTCTGGGTCTACAATTCTAGCCAATGGTTTTACATGCACACTAAATCCATGCCTTTCCTGAGCACGAATACACTCATATTTTAAGTAACCATGATAGGTTCAAGGCAATCATCAAACAACTTAAGAATTTTAGTTTAAGGTACATGAAAAGATGCTCAACATCGCTTCTCATCAAGGAAATACAAATCAAAACCACACTCAGATATCACCTCATGCCAGTCAGAGTGGCCAAAATGAACAAATCAGGAGACTATAGATGCTGGAGAGGATGTGGACAAACGGGAACCCTCTTGCACTGTTGGTGGGAACGCAAACTGGTGCAGCCACTCTGGAAAACAGTGTGCAGGTTCCTCAAAAAATTAAAAATAGACCTACCCTATGACCCAGCAGTAGCACTGCTAGGAATTTACCCAAGGGATACAGGAGTACTGATGCACAGGGGCACTTGTACCCCAATGTTTATAGCAGCACTCTCAACAATAGCCAAATTATGGAAAGAGCCTAAATGTCCATCAACTGATGAATGGATAAAGAAATTGTGGTTTATATACATAATGGAGTACTACGTGGCAATGAGAAAGAATGAAATATGGCCCTTTGTAGCAACGTGGATGGAACTGGAGAGGGTGATGCTAAGTGAAATAAGCCATACAGAGAAAGACAGACACCATATGGTTTCACTCTTATGTGGATCCTGAGAAACTTAACAGGAACCCATGGGGGAGGGGAAGGAAAAAAAAAAAAAAGAGGTTAGAGTGGGAGAGAGCCAAAGCATAAGAGACTGTTAAAAACTGAGAACACACTGAGAGCTGATGGGGGTGGGAGGGAGGGGAGGGTGGGTGATGGGTATTGAGGAGGGCACCTGTGGGGATGAGCACTGGGTGTTGTATGGAAACCAATTTGACAATAAATTTCATATATTAAAAATAAATAAAGCTAAAAAATAAAATAAATAAAAACCTCTTTGAGTGACATCTAAAAAAAAAAGAATTTTAGTTTAAACAAACAAACTTGGGTCCTTCCTAACAACTGATCAAAAGGTCTTTCTTAAAATCCTTTCTTCATTTATTGAATTCTTTTGGAGTCAAACACCACCATTAAGATTGCTTTGTTTTTCCCCCCCACTATTTTTACTAAATGAACATAACCTCTTTTATGGGTCTGGGCACTTTTATTATTATTCTGATTGTTCTTACTTTAATGGACTTTTAAGATGTTAGAACATTTCTTCTCAAATTCCAATTCTAAAAAGCTGTGTGACCTATATTCCACACTTCCATTTTTGCACCCCCCCCCCTTAATCAGCTGTCAGCCAAAGGGCCAGACAAGTTTGCCAAAATCATCCACTATGCTATATCCCTTAAATGTAATAATTTTAATAGGGCCATTACTTTGCAACAGAATGTGGCTAGAATGCTATTTCAATAAAAGATCTCACATCTCATTCATTCAACCAGTATTTGTTGAGCCCCTACTCTATGCCAGACACTGTTCCAGGGGCTGGGAACACAAGAGTGAGCCAATGACCAAAACACCCTGCCCCCTGAACTGACACTGTTGGGGGCAAGGGCCAGAGACAAGACAACGAGCATAAATAAGGCAGTCAGACTCGGTTCTGTGAGAACACCACACACGCATGCCCTAAAAATCAGCACGCTGTGCAAAAATCACACAATCAACACCAAAGGCCAGATGAATGGAAAAGGCAAGAACCGAATAAAAACACAATTTTAAACACGCCAAACGATGAAGGAATGCACCAATACTACACTAAATGTGGCACTCTACTGCAACAAGCAAACAAAAAGAACCCAAAATGTGCTTCAGAAAAGTGGACATTGCGGGGCGCCTGGGTGGCTCAGTCGGTTAAGCGGCCAACTTCAGCTCAGGTCATGATCTCGCGGTGAGTTCGAGCCCCGCGTCGGGCTCTGGGCTGACGGCTCAGAGCCTGGAGCCTGCTTCCGATTCTGTGTCTCCCTCTCTCTCTGACCCTCCCCCGTTCATGCTCTGTCTCTGTCTCAAAAATAAATAAATGTTAAAAAAAAAAAAAGAAAAAGAAAAAAAAGAAAAGTGGACATTGGGACTGAGCAATTGTGAAGTGGTAGGAGGAGGATCCGAAATCAGACAAAGTTCTAACACACAGGGACAGAACGTGCCTCACGCAACAGGATGTGAACTGAGGCGGCCGGTCGAGGTTTGAGGGGTGTGTGCGCGTACGCTGTGTATTCCCGCGTGTCTTGGCTCAGCTGGGTGCAGTTTCCTGCATTTATCTAGTGCTTTCGCAAAGAAAATCACATATAAGCAAACACAAAACCCATGTTTTGCTCCAATGGTTCAGTAATATATCCAGCATGTTGGAACAAATAGGAATTTTAAAAACAAGGGTCATACAGAACTGAGTGTATAAGGTGAGAATTGCCATGAATTAACTATAGCAGGATAAGTGCAACCTGAATTAGGATATTGTTTCATTTCTTCATGTGTTATTCTACAGTACTGTTTTTATTCTATACCTTTTTTTAAATTTATTTTTGAGAGAGACAGAGCGCAAGTTGGGGAGGGGCAGGGAGAGAGGGAGACACAGAATTGGAAGCAGGCTCCAGGCTCCGAGCTGTCAGCACAGAGCCTGATGCCGAAGGCAGACGCTTAACCGACTGAGCCACCCAAGCGCCCCTATACCTACTATTAATAAAAAACTTACACACGCACTTCCCTTATGCGCAGCCCTGCCATCCTTTTGGTGCTTCTTCCAATCTTCAGAAGTATGTGCTGTGGTCACAGGGCCTCCGAACACCGTGCTCACTGCTCACAGCCCTTCAATGGGGTTTCGGGTACTTTCTACTATTCCTCACCATGGTAAGCCAATAGGATTCAACACATTGCAACAACAGCAGAGTATTTCCAAGTCAGCACCACATGTGACGCTGAACACATTCGAAGTGTCCGCCATCATCTTGTTGTGTGTTCAGGAATTTGCAGATTCACCCTTGCCAAAACTGGCAGACTATCTTCTCTTCCCACTTTCCCAGTGGCCAAGACTCTGTTGAGCTATTTCAGCTGTTCCACGTACTCTGAGAACTTCCCTCCAACTCAGTACAACCCATTTCCAACTTCCTTTTCCACATCTGCTCATTCCTCACTCTAACCCAAACTAACCCCTAGCAAGGGTCCAAAATCGTAATCGCAGCTTTCAATCCCATACTGCACACTTACTATCATAGACGTGTATTGCTCTTATTACCAGAAAGTTTTCAGTTCGTGCATTTTAAAGTTCATAGCAGAACAAGGATTTGGACACAAAGGTTCAGGAGGAAGAGAAGCAGGCAGAGGGGCTGCGGGAACATGTGTGCAGTAAACCCTCCAGGAGGCAGGATCTGCAGCAAGGAATGGCAGGGGAGAGGGGGCAGGGGGACACCCAGGAAGGCTCCCTGAGCCATGGTTCCCTGCTTGCTGGTTTCCGGTCTTCATGTTACAACGATGCAAACATTCAATCTTTTGTGCTGTCAAAATACTGAGATTTGAAGATGATTGCTCATCTCCCTGTGCCACCCTTCTTACACAGCTGATCAAGACAGCTTCTGTCAGTGTTTAATTAAATCAGATTTGATTAAGGGCTTACTCGGGGGCCCTACTTTGTGTTTTCTAATCTGAATTGCATCTTGTTTTGTTTCTCAAAAGGCTTTTTCAGTCACAGCTGCTGCTGGGGAATTAGAGAATGATGCCCCATCTGGGCAGCCAGGAGGTTGAGCTGAATCACAGGCCCATTCAAGCTTCCCCAGGCGGGGGTGGGAGGGGTGGCAGGGGAGAGGGGTGTCCTTGGGCAGGGTGGGCTTCTCTTATGTGACATCAAGACCCGCTGGGTCTCCTGCACTGTTGGCAAGTACTGCGATCCCATTTCTGATGGTGCTTTTGGACCGGACCCACACATAGAATATGTCTTTCCCATTACTATTTAACATGCTAAAAAGTATTCCAACCCATTCAAATTGATCAGTCTCATATTGCCAATGAGAGAGAAAATTAGAACAAGTCCTACGAAAAGCAATCTGACAACAAGTATCCAAATTCTAAGTGCACAGACCATTTGACCCTGGAATTTATCCTCCAGATGAACTTGCACATGTGCAAAATGGCGCACATACAAAGGTATTCATTGCAGCACTGTTTACTATGGCCAAGAAGAAGACAACAAACCAACTATTCTTCCAAGAGGAGGTGTATTGAATAAAAGTTTCTACGTACATATAAATGCAGTATTAAGCAGCTGTTAAAATAGGAAGTGCTTTATTTGTTAATATGGAAAGAGCCTCAGGAAATATTACGTGAAAAATAGAGCATATGACAGGTTATATTTTTTTATCCTAAGGAGGAGGGAAAGTTTATTTCTTCTCCATGCATAAAAACACAGTAAATTAATAACACCAACTGAGTGTGATAGCCAACTAGTGATTTTTAACAATGGGAGTACAGAACTTAGGCAGAGATAAGAGGGTAGAATATTTTACTGTACTATGTATTTTACTACACTGTTCAAAAGTCATAGCCATGTGAATGCGCCATTTTTTAAAAAATAATAAAACGTTTAAACAACTTTTAAAAATTAAAATAAAAGCTGTACACCTTGTTGAAAAGCCATCCCCACTCTGAAAGTGATGGTTGTATACCAATCTAGCAGGGAGGCTCTGGGCACACTGGGATCCAGGGGACCCCTGCTCTCCTCTTCCTGTCTCTATTCTGGTCCCACCCATTCCGATGTTGACTCCCTTATTATTCTTCAGGTAGCACACACCCTCTCCCCATTATAAACAGCCTACTCACACAGGTGCTGCCACCCAGGAACCAGCATGGCCCTGCTGTACCCTAGAACTGGCACGTGACTCAAAACCACCACCGACATCCATGGCAGCCCTGGCTGGATGACAAGGTTGCACACCTCTCCTGTGTTCTTGTCAACTGCCAGTTCTGGAGAATTACCCCAAAAGACCTGCCAGCAACCTCCACTGGACTTGGGAGCCACCTTGTAGGTTTTCAACAGTACATACAACACTTAGTGTTCTGAAATATTTTCTAAAGAAGAAAATTAAGCCAGTCACCACTTTACTTACCGTATTCTTCCTTCTAGAATTTAACCCATATCAAAAATTAACCATATACAACCTCAGTCTTGCTTTAGGTTGCATTATTTAAGATCCTTGAAACCTCAGCTCTACAAGGTCTTGGTTCAACTCGAGTTTTCAGGGCCAACTACCTTTATAAGAATGACAAGTCTTCCAGAAGATGCTATCCAACTTCCCCATTGGTTATTGCTTCAATCAGTATTTGAAAACTCAAAAACATTTTTCATCATCTAAGCCTAAAAGCTAGATTTTGTTCAATTGTGTGTATTTATTCATACATAAACATCACATGGTAAGTCCAACTCATCTATATTTTTATTTAAAACAGGTTTTAGAATTATCAGCTAATTGTCAGAGTAAGTTCTAATAACAAGCTATTAAAACCTTAGTGAAAACTAAGCCTGTGACTGTAGGACATCTTTCCTGATGGTCATGATTGGGCTTTCGCCAACCACTGGCTGAGTCACAGCCTCATTTAACCTCACCATTTGTCTTTTTGGGCAAGGAATGGGTGGGAGTGATAGAAACCATGATAAACATGAAAACCCCAGCACTACTGTGGAGTCATCAGCTGCAATCAAAGACCAGTAAGACAGGTCTCCACTTCCCATTCACACTACCCTGACTGTGTGACTTCCTACTTGCTACCCTCAACTGTCACCAGACGGACTCCAATGGTCATAAACCTACTGAAATGGGAAAAGAATTTATCAAGCATCTAAGCTAATCACAGATGAGCTAAGGAGGCTAGCCAAATACTAGGGCTCCTACCCGACCCATTCCCAGAAGCTGATTCTTCCTGTAGGCAAAGGCTACTTTTTTAAAAACCCTCAAGTGTGAGGATGAGAAATATTACCACCGAATTTATAACTGTTGGTATCTAAAAGCTTGTTAGGAAGCCAGCTGTCCTGCCCTAATAAAGACCAGCCACATGTACAACGATGAGCTTATTTATTCAATAGACCTGCTCCCCGCACCCACCCCCACCCCACCAATGGATCTCACAGGGCCACCATTCCGAAGCAGCACACACAGACAGCACTGGGGTTTCAACATGTGTGAGCAGACTGGCCCTTACAGGTAGTCATTCACACAGGAGGGGACAGCACCACACCAGGTGGCAAGCCAGAGACATGATTCTAGGTGGGCACACGACAAACAATCCGTTCCCTAAGTGTCTGCAGTAGGTTCATGACTTGTAGGCCCTACTTCTCAGTCCACGTGACACCTGACTCTATGTGTGGGTCACAGATGACCCTCAAGTTGTGGTTTATCTGCTTACGAATGTGCACCGTCCATTAACTCAACAATGACATGTGCCCGGTATGGTCATGGGTAGATCCGCATAACTTTACGGAGTATCCAGGGCCTACCTCCTTCCTCTCTAGCCCCTACGTTCAAAGAAAAGATCAGTTTCATCAAGCAGTGAGCCCGGGAAGAAACCGAAGAGCTAAGTGTCACTTAACAGGATAGCCTGTGGGGAGCCCTCTGATGCCTCTAAAGTCATAGAAGCCATTATCTTAAAGCAAAGGGGCAAACCCTTCCTCAGTCCTATTTTTAGAGCTTCCCAGTGGCCTGTGCTCCAGACCTAATGCTCCTCAGCAGACTAATTTTGTGACTCAAGCGTCTGTCTGTTCTTCTTGGCATGGAAAACAAGCGAGTACCCTCTTCCCTTCAGCCACATGGGCCCATGCTGGCCCAAGGAAGCCATCCCGTCTGAGGTCCATCAGACACATGAGCTCACTATTTATAGATGCCCCGTCCACCCATTACTCAGGCACTTCAAAGAGCATGGGTGACTCCTAAGCCGGGGTCAGCACACATGCATGGCTGGCTTTCAGCATTTGCTCTTACAGTAAACCTAAAAATTACAAGTAACAAGCTGCTACAGGGTGACTATTGAGTATCAGCATTCTTTCCTTCCATGGTTTATGTCGATTCATGAAAACATGTGTGAAGCATCTGCTTTTTTATTTCAGCAGCAAGCAAGAGCTCAGATTGCTGTGCTGTGGCATTTTATGCACAAACCCAACGGCTAAATTGGGAGCTCCATCGATGGGAGGGGCACACTGGAGTTAGGTCAGCACAGCTGCCCTGGCCACCAGCTGCCCAGGAGGCCTCCCCATGAACCCGAGGGGGAGACAGTCAACAACAGAGCATGGCCAAATGCTTTGAGAAAGAAGGACAGTTCCTTATGACTGCACTGTTAGGGAGTCAGATTCCAAAATACTCTTGACTGAAGAGAAGATGGCAAATTATAATTATTTTAAAATTCCTTTTACTGCATCCAGTGCTATTTCACAACATTTTCCTTAAATTTGATACTGGTAAGAATTTAATATGTTTATGGCCAGACCTATTGTAAAACCAATAAGCCTCAATTCTATTCAAAGTTCTTCTGAGAGCCCTATGCTTTTCCTTCCCTTCCTCTCCCAGTAACAGGGACCATTCCCTTCCAGACCACCATTTCAGTCCTCTTTAGAAGACTGAAATTCCCATCTGGCAAGAGAATATAGGTGCTGAAAAAGGGTCTGACTTCCGCATGCCTTTCCTGAACACATTTTCATCATAAACCTCAACTCCTGTTACCTCAGTTTCACCTTGGTGCCTCCCAATCTTAGCCTACTTGTGGTGTACAAAGCATTCAAACTAACATGAGGCATCTTTGAACTGTTTTCACAAAAGCAACTTGTGTGCTTTCTAAAAACGAGCAAAACGGAACACTGCAGTACAAAGCGTTTTATTCCATCTTTCTACCCTAAAGTCTTCACTTGGAATGAGACACATTCTAGACGCTAATCTCTGTGAAATTCCTTTTCAGAATACATGAAAACATGAAACTGTGGGGAACATCCCTCTATACTGTGAGCTAACCCCACCACTCTGAACCCAGTCAGAAGTGGTGATGTTTGCCAAAACGAGATGCAGCATTTCCAAATTCCATATAACAACCTACCTGCTGGAGCAAATGTCAACATATCGCTCAGATGAAAACTGACAATTTCTGGTGGGAAAATCAAACAATATCATTTCTTACGCTATGCTTAATTATATGCATTAATGTATCTAATGCTTTTCTTTTGTTAAAAGTAACATTATCCAGAGTAAATTTTAATTTAATTTTTTGTAATGTTTATTGATTTTTAAGAGACACAGACAGAACACGAGTGGGGGGACGGGCAGAGAGAGGAGGAGACCCAGAATCTGAAGCAGGTTCCAGGGTCTGAGCTATCAGCACAGAACCCGACATGGGGCTCAAACTCATGAACCACGAGATCACGACCTGAGCCGAAGTCAGACACTTAACCAACTGAGCCAATGAGGCATCCCAACCTAAAATTCTTGAACTCATAGTTAACTATTAATAATAATAAAAAAAAAAAGTTAAACCAAAAAATTTTCCAAGACCGTAAATAGTACTTGATTAGACACACTTCAAGGAAATGAAAAGTTGGTAAAAGAAATTAAGGTCAACATTATAATCTGCTCTAAGGCAGTTCATTTTTTGAGTGGTTTAATTGTTTTCCAAGTATCTGGGGGAAAGAATGTCACTGAAAGTTCCATATCTGTTTTCTTCCTCTCTTATTCCCTTGCTAGCTCAGAAATCTATACAAGGGCAGTAAGAGACAAAGCATGTAAAGAAGTTTCTGAAGTATATAATCTCACGAAATAAAAACATTTGTGTACAGACATATTCTGGTTGCTCCGGTGTCTCTCACCCAAGGGGCAAGAAATTGAAATGGAATTAAGGAAGTAGGCCTCTTAGTTTTTGAACGTTTGGACAGACAAGGGAAAAGCTGGGCAGCCAAGGAGACAAGAGGTGGGGATGCCATTGCAGGCAGAGGGAGGGGCATGGGAGGGGACAGGACACCGGCCAGCAGGACCAAGTGCTTGCGCACCAGCCTAAGGGCACAGATGTGATTGGAAGGCAAGGGTGGGGGTGGGCCATGAAAGGCTATCAGCAGCAGAATGTCCGGTCAGATTTGCACTCCAGCAAGATCACCTCCAAGAATGAAGGGCTGGCAGGGAATTCTGCTGAGAGAGAGAACCCAGGGGGAGTGTTACCAATATCCCAAACCGAGGTGTCAAGACCCCAAATTAAAGTGGTAGCAACTGGAATGGAGAGAGGGAGCTCAGGGGAACAGCTGTACAAATCCGAATTATTTCATTTTAGTAAGCAGAAATTAGAGATTAACCAAAGTAAGCGCTATTAACCCACTAGTTGTGGAAGGAGGTATGCTAAGTAGTAGATTATGGTTCACTCCATTACCTGTGTCTGAAGCATAGCCCACAGGCCCCTCATGCTAAGGAGCATGCCCAGGATGGGGGTTAAGGACCCCTCACACTTTGCAAGTGACATCTAACCCACCTTTCTCATACTTCTGTGTAGTGACAGATGGTGAAGAAACGACATTCGTGTCCATGATACCCAGACACTAGGGTGTTGGAGATTTGTGTGAAAAGCCGATTTATTTCCAGCTGGTTCACAGGTTAAGCAATATGGAAGGCATTAGCTCATCAACCTTCATAGAACCAGATTCCTGTCTCTTTCGGGGATGCTGCAGCATGGAAAAGGAGCTACACAACCCTTATCGTGTGGTCTTGGAAAAAGGATTGCTTGTTCATAGAACAAAAATGTCTGTCTGAAATTGAGAATAAACAACTGTAAATATCCAGAGTTTGGGATTTCTTTCAGGGTTAGAGAAATATGCTGATAGCTTTAATCCTATTGGAAATGGCTGACAACGTTACTGGGGTTTACGCTAAATATAGATTTACTGCAGCCTGGTAAACTTTAAAACATCAACCAATTAAATATTTATTGCCTTAATAAAAACAGGTCCAATGAAATGAACTGAAAAGACACCTTTTGTCCTCAGTGACAACCTAAATCATACAATTTAAATTTTAATGATGTACAAATAAATCCTTGCATACTAAGTCATTTTTACAAAGTCAAATCTTCCCATCTTTTCTTCCCCTTTCTCTGACCACCCAATCAACTCTCCCTGCACCCCTACTTCTTGCTGTCATGATTGTCCAAAGGAGCCTTACTCCTAATTTGATTTTGTTGATATTTTGGGAAGAAATGAAATCAAAGCTGATAGCAATATACACATGATAATACACAACTGTCACGTGAGAACCTTTCCAATGTACAAATTAGCACCAACATGTAGAATTGTGGCAGATGACTTTAACTTTCTGATTGCCCTGGCCAGGAAGCCTGCCTCCAATTCAGCCTGTGCTGTTCACAAGGAGAAAGGGGCTCTCAGCAGAGGCCCAACATCTCCCTAAAACACTGAGGATCTTCCAGCCAAGGAGTCCAGAAATGGAAACGTCCAACACTCCTCCCCTGCAGTCTCTGCTCAACCAGGCCCCCAACACTTCCCTCCTGCTGGCCAGGTCCCTTGGCTACTCAGGTGTCTGTCTTGCACAGAGGAGTGACCTGGGAGAAGGAGCCTGACCCTACCCACGCCCCCGAGCACAAGGTGGGATGCAGCAGACCAGAAGGCTGACAGCCACCACTGAGGCTCTCCTGAGTCCCACACTGCCACCATCAGCCAAGCGCTCTCCTGACAACCTCAAATGACTTCTGGGAGCTTCCGCTGCCCCATGCTCAGTCCATTACCATCTCTCTTACAGGCTGTGTGAGTTCTAGAGAATAGAATGAAATGCCCTACCCAGGTCCAGCCCGTCGAATGTGCTTGACAAACATGGCGGGGGGGGGGGGTTGCTACTGTCCCCACTGCTGTCATCACCATTGGCAGCCAGCCAGGACCTTTAGCTTACCTCTCAGGGCCTAGCATCAATGACTGACCGCCGATGAGCTGATATGGGTAGACAAGTGACAGAGTGGCTTCAGGTAAGGCAAGACCCCCCTCGCCTTGTCCTTAGTGTTGTTCAGGCCATCCCTGGCACTGCTGTCACCTTGCGCTCTGGAACTCACTCTGCCAAATTTAATAAAGGGGAGAAATGTGTGCCCCCACCTTACAAAACGTCCTCTATGCACTCTGGAAGACAGAGGACCTCAGAGGGACACACTGAGATCAGAAGGATTTTGTTTTCTAACTCCTCTATTAATAGGACTTTCATGTCAATGAATTTCACAATGAAAATCGGTTTCATCTTCTTAAAGCAGGAGTGAGTCACTGACTGAGGTTGCCATGTGGAACTGCTCAGATGAACATCCACACGGTTCCTCCTGTGCTTGGTACAGGATACCTCCTCCAAATTTCAGTCCCCTTCTGTCCATCTTCTGTCTCTCCTAGCAGTAGTCTAAGTGTGGAAGTGAGCTAGATTTGCTGATTTAAATGTGCTCTGCTAAAATACTGTAAAACCTGAAGTGCTGTTTTGAAGTTTTGAACTCATATAAACTTAATTTCTAAGACCAATTTAAAATAGTATTTTAAATTAGGTTTTAAAATTATATAGGCAAATCCATAAAGTCAAAAAGTAGTTTCAAGGATACAGGGCTGAGAGAGGGGAGAATGGGGAGTTATTGCTTTTGGTTGCAAAGCTTGTTTGGGAAAATCAAAGTTTTGGAAATAGAGATGGTGGTCGTACAAAATCGTGAATGTAGTTAATGCCACTGAATTGGACGCTTAAAATGGCTAAAACAGCAGAGTTAGGTATTTCTTACCACAGTAAAGGTTAATTGAATCATAGATATGGTGAGTGCTGGAAAATAAGGAGAATATATAGGTAATTTGATAAATTTAAGTGGTGTGCCTTAGAATTGACCATGAATGAAATATATAAACCTGGGCTGCTGGACATTATGGGTGTGGCTATGATTAGTTAATGGAGATCTGATGTGGGACTATCTTGACTCTAAAAGCAACCCCCCATCCACAGGGCAAGAAGCCCTTGTCATCCCAGGCAATGTCATCCCAAGCAGTAAGGGCTCACTGCCCCAGTCGGCAGGCCTGACCTCAGAGGACAGCCTGCAGAATCACCTAGTCTCATATTCCAAGGCTCCTAGGCTCCCAGTTAAGACACGTCACTTTCTACTTTTCAATTAGGACCAATATTAAACCTCTGGGAGGGTCCATGGGTGGCTCAGTTGGTTGAGAGTCCAAGTCTCGATTTCGGTTCAGGTCATAATCTCAGACGTTCGTGAGATCAAACCCTGCATCAGAGCCTGCTTGGGATTCTCTCTCTCCCTCTTTCCCTCTCTCTCTGCCCCTCTCCCACTTACACGCAAGCTGTCTTTCTCAAAATAGTCTTTAGGGGCACCTGGGTGGCTCAGACAGTTAAGCGTCTGACTTCAGCTCAGGTCATGATCCTGCAGTTCATGAGTTCAAGCCCTGCGTCAGGCTCTGTGCTGACAGCTTGAAACCTGAAGTCTGCTTCGGATTCTGTCTCCCCCTCTCCCTAAAATAAATACACTTTAAAATAAATTATAAAAAGTAACAGTCTTTACAAAAAAAAAAAAAAAGCAAAGCAAAGAAAGGAACTTCTGGGAAGGGAGCCACAGGTTCCTGGGGGTCTCTGTGCATGCACCTGCAGGAGAGCCTGAACACAGGCAGTACTGAGCTACTTGTGTGAGAAATAAGTATCTTTACCTCTGGGCAGGTAGGACATCGCCAGCCACCCACCACCAAGACATATACTCTTAAGGTCTCTTTCTCCAAACACAACCAGACTGTAAACTTTTGACTTATGATGGAAAACATGAAGAGCCAAACTTTTGGTCAGTTTCTGTTGAGTATTACTAAAAACCAGGGTGTTTCAATTATACAACTGAGCTCCTGAGACTGTGCAACCCTCTGGTTCTGGCCCCGCCCAATGGTGGCCGCTCCATGGAGTCTTTCAGGGAACCAAGGTTCACCACGTGGACGTGGTAGGCAGAGGCCCTGACCAGTCTCGAGGGACAGCCTCACTGGTGAGACATCTGGGACACACGTGCCATGGCAATGGGCCACCAGGCAGTGAGAAAATTCTGTCATTCACTCTTTTTTTCCATATTGGCTTTTCATGCTCTTTTCCCTACTAGATTTCCATGCCTAGTATTTTTTTTTTTTTAACCACTCGTGTTATTCAGTAGTGAGTTTTTACCAATTAAACCAAAACATCCGAAGTGACTGTGGTAAAAGCTATTTTGACTTTATAAAAGTGCTTTAAAAGGAAGAACTTCTCTCTACTTTAAATCTTGCTTTATGGGGGGGGGGGGGCATAAATTCACCTGGGCACCTGTTCTCCAGAATCACCTTTACTTCCACGTGAGGAGAACATCATAACCTTCCAAGTCACGTCGATAGCTTTCCCAGCTGTTCAAGAATAAATGTGATTTTTTTTCTGCGTCACTTGTCCATCATCCTGATATTAAATTATGTGCACCAAGGGCACCTGGGTGGCTCACTCAATTGAGCATCCAACTAGATTTCACCTCAGGACGTGATCCCAGGGTTGTGGGATCAAGCCCCGCATAGGCTCCCCCACCCCCACGCTGAACATGGAACCTGTGTAAGATTCTCTCTCCCTCTGCCCCTCCCCTGCTCACACATTCTCCCTCTAATAAAATTAATAAATTTTTAAAAATTATGTACACTTAAGCCACATTTAGTTGTGTTTTAATGGTGTCTTTTCCCTTTATAGTGAGCTATGTTTCTATATATTTTAGTTTAATTTTAAATAAATTAGTTTTTATTTTCTTGCTAAGTAGCTTTATCTCAAATTGTTCTTTACATGTGAATATTGAGCACACACACGGGAGGCCCTTGCATTTGTGCAGACACTATTTTGGTTGTTCTAAAAGTGCTCAAGAAAGGGCTCTGCTTGAGAAGCTTTTCTGTCCTTTGTCACCCTCCCCCTGAGGCCACAGTCCCAACACTGTCAACATCCCCCATTTGCTGCCTATGTGGGGTAGGGGGTGAGGGGCAGTCCCGGTTATAATTAGCCAAGTACAGAGCACACTTTATACAAAGGGGTCAATTCCTACTCTACAACTCCAGTGATCCATTTGTCACCCTGCAGATGGCCCATCAGGGCAGTATCTATTTTAGGAGCAGTATCTGGGTGGGAGTGAGACAGCAGGCGCTACTCAAAGGGAGCAAGTCAGCCAACAGGTCAATCTGCCAATGGCTGAACAGTGGCCTTTGTTTAGGTTCTAGAGCCGAAGAGTGTCAAGAGACTCAGGAGTAAGTTAGGTCCTCTCACTTTGAGAAGAGGAACCAGAATCTTGGTTCTGCTCTTTTGGAAACTTGACCACTGCAGTATTCTCCTGTGTCACTGGGGCTACGTTATAAAGATAAATCCATGGGCGTACCTACTCCACGTTGGGCTCCAAACACTGTAAATGTGGGTGCTCTCTATTATACCAACATAAAGCAGTAATAAGGAAGCAAATACACATAAAACACAGTGAGTAAGATGAAAACCACCACTGAAAGCTGGGAACAAGGTGCTGAAAGGCCAGACCTTTGTGTGCTTTAAGAACTAAAATTCAGTGATTATATTTTAACTAACATGAAGAAAAGAAGATAAACAGAGAGCTATGAAATTGATTCTTCCTTCAGCATCACATTATTTCCCTTTGAGAAATTACATTATTTTTAATAACTGTCTTTAAAACGGATCCCAAGGAAATTAACAAGAGCACTTAAGTTATAAAAGCAAACCTTAAAAATACATTTGCTGGGGCACCTGGGGGCTGAGTCAGTTAAGCATCCAACTCTTAATTCCAGCTCAGGTCATGATCTCACCATTGTTAGGATCCAGCTCCACATCACTGGGCTTTGCACTGACAGCACAGAGCCTGTTTGGGATTCTCGCTCTCCCTCTCTGTTCCTCCCCTACCTGCGCATCATGCATGCACTCTCACTCTCTCTCAAAATGTATCAACATTTTAACAAGTAAACACAATAAAATACTTTTATTAATTCATCAAAAATCTATGAGGATAGTCTTTTCAACAAATGGAACTAGAAATGGATATTTATATGCAAAACTATAGGTTGGACCCCCTACCTCACACCAAATGCAAACTCAATGGATCAAAGACCTAAATGTCAGAATTAAAATAAAACTCAGACAAAAAGATAGGAATAAAACTTCATGATATTTATGATTATGATATTTGATTAGCCAACGATTTCCTACATGACACAAAATCAGAAGCAGGAAACTGATAGTAGGGGATGGGGCCCCTGGCCAAGGTCTTCTTCCTCTGGTCATCTTTCTCATGAGTACTGTTACTCTGCTATGTCTCCAACACCAGTAGTTGAATGGACAGAGGTCTTCAGGGTAAAGAGGACATTTGATTTACAAGTCTGGATTAAGAGTTGGACAAGCTACCACCAAGGCACCACTTTCCAAACAGGGAGCAAGATTTCTCTGGCCCCACCAGGCCATACCAGCAGAGCTGTGGCACGGACACCAAAGCTTTGGCTTTTCCAGTAGCCAGAAGTTTGTGCCTGACGGTCAATTCTGAAGACTGAGGGCAAACTATGTCCTCCTCATTCATTCACTCAAACATTGATTGAGGGTCTACTCAGTACCAGGCCCTGAAATATACATAGTGCTTGGCACTGAGAGCATAAAGGTTAAAAACAAAATCAAAGAGCTCAGAGACTAGTAAAGGAGAAAGCAAGTCAACAATAACATGTAAGGGCACCTGAGAATACCAATGTGGGGCATCCAGACCAGGCAGATGAAATGAAGGAGGTTTGCTAGAGGAACGAACATGGAGTTGAACAGTGAAAGACAATGAGAGGCAACCAAGTGAGGAAAGCAGGGAAGTGTGATCAGCATGGAACAGACATGACCACCAACAGAATGGATGAAGGGCTTTTATAGATTCTTGGAACTGCCAACCATGTGTTATGATCACTCCTTAAAACAGCCACTCTGGTCTGTTTATTGATATCATGCCTACATGCTTCAGACTAGCAGCTTAATTCTTCTAGTCCTTAAAAAGCAGGAGCTCAAAGAAATGAGCACATGCCTCAGCCACAGTGGAGGAGGAGTTACTCATGGTCAATGGAGGATGGTCTCCTTCTGGGGGGAAAGAATTTGGCAGGCTTCCAGGCTCACTCCCTGAGAAGCACTGGCAAGACCCCAGCTCAAGTCTTCGCCCTGATTTTAACTGGTTGTAGGATGTCAACCCAATGGCCGAAGCTCTCATCAGGCCTAACTCCCCAGCAGTCAAGTAAGCAAAGAGTTCCAGGAGCCCCTCCCAGCAATAACAAGGATTGCATGACCTGGGCGACTTAACCACAATGGACCACCTGCCTGCACAGTCACCTCTCATGCACTCTTTACTTAGCCAGCCCAGTAATGCATCCCTTTCACTGCAGAGTCATGAGACCCACCCTTTCCAAGGAGATTATTCACCACATACTCTGGGCTTGGCTGCTGAGCCCTGGACATCCTTGGTCTTCCTCATGATGGACACTCTCCAGCCCCTGGCTGCTTCCTGACAGCTCCCCAACGATCCACCCTCTGGGTACCTCTGGGTAGCCACCGGCACTGCATCTGGAATATGAGCCAACTCAAGGTGTCAGTCCTCAGCTTCATCCTCTGGTGAGACAAGGCTGCCACCTCTGTCTGCCAACAGATCTCTTGATGGCATCTTTCCCACTTGCTGTCCCACCACCCCATGTTCCCTGCACCCTCCACATCTCCTCCTCAGCTGCTAACACCAGACAGCCCCGTCCACAGCACCTCCACCTAGAGGGGTTAACCTTTACCTTTTTAAACACCCATCTCCTGGATATGCAGGACTATCCACCAATGCAGGCCCTGACCTGGACATCCTGTCAACTAGGACTGATGTGGGCACATCCTCCTAGTGAACAAGACGATCTTTCAGATTCCACATTTACACCCCCCCAAGTTTGCACACCACTCAGCTCTTTTCTTCCTTCACAACAGAGCATCACCACCACCAACTAAACTCCCTATTCCTGTTTTTGAGGTTGGTAACACGCAGAACCGAGGATTACCATGGAGAAGGTAGCATCAAGTACAGCCCAAGGACTCTGCAAGGTGGTCTCAAAGCTGCGGGATCTTTCTCCGCAGGAGGTTGAGCAGCCAAGGCCTCATACTCCTCAGCCTCAAACACTCCCAACCTCATCTGCCTTTCTTGTTTCTTCCTAAGAAAGGACTGTGCTACTGAAAATACTCGACAATCACTGATCATTTAACCCTGCAAGCGTTATCATTACTGTTTTACAGATGAAGACACTGAGGGGCACAAGTTAAGCAGGATGTTCAAGACCCAGCCAATGAGTGTCAGAGCCAGGTTCTGAATCCAGTCCACGCTCTGAAACCTAGTCTCCATTGAAAGTGATTTAATGTCGGAAGTCTGCAGAGCTCAAAATAGGGTTTAGTGAGCCAACCTAACCTATGCAAAAAATATGGCTCTGGAATCAGGCAGACCTCCCTACGAACTCTTACTCAACCACTGACGCCTCTGTCTTTGGCAATCTGTGAATCTTTTTGAGCCTCAGTTCTCATCTGTAAAATAGGAATGCCAGTATCTATTTTGCAAGGCTGATAGTCTTGAATTAGACTGAAATAATAAGCATGAGCCTCCCAACACCAGGCTGACAGCCCATGACAGATGTGCTTCTCGAGCACCGGGGCTGTTACTACCATCGTTGTTCAGAAGCACGGGTAACAGAGACAGCACCAGTGGCGAAATGCAAAATCAGGGAGGCTCAAGGAATTTGTGGAGACTGGAGCCAAAGGAGATTTGTGAAGCAGTAATTCTTATTTTGACTGCACATTGGAAGCTCTGTGGTCTTACAAAAGCCCCTGGGCCTGCCTTACATCTGCTTTTTCAAAAAGCTCCACATACTGGGGGAGGAAGAAGGTGAGAGGCAAGTAGAGAGGCAGACCAGAAGATGGCAGACATAGCCTTAGCCCTGTGTGATCCCAGCAGACCACACACTTACGCTGCCCATCAATGGGCCCTGGAGCCTACTATGCACAAAGCACTAGATACCTACATGACCTCATCCCTCAAAAGGCACATAAGTGTGTATGCTTAGTACATGTCTACAGGTGGGAGGGTGCCAAGTGGGTGGGTGGGTGATGTGACAAGTCCAAATGAAAAGTCACATGTGGTCTGATTATACTCAGTGAGAGTCCCAGTGGTGGGGCCGACCATTAATACATAACCTCCTGCCAACAGCCCTTCCTCTTCACCAGCCCATGAAAATGGTTTATAGACTGTTCTCTAAAGCTGCCGGCCAGATCATGCAACATCATTAACTCCAAAATTCCCAGTAACACTCTGAAAATAAGAGTGCCCAGTCCCAGTGGGCAGCTGTTCTCAAGTAAGAGCCCATCAGATCAAATGCATTCATTTCAAGGGGAGAATAACTGCCAGAGGAGACAAGGCAGATTTTCGGAAGACTTTCCTAGTCCAACTGTACCTCCTCTCGGTGTTAGGTGTCAGAGCTATCTGTATCCCTCTCTCACATCCCACCCCTAACACTATGCCAGAGGGTTCCAATAAAACATGCCATGCTCATTCCCACACGTGTCCAAGGCTATATTCACAGGCACACGTAGAAACTCAGAAAACTCTCACAAAGATGTAAGATTTAGCATTCAAAAACACGAGAATGCCAAACAAGGCAGGAGGGTGGGTGGGTTTGCGAGCGCTCCAGCTCAGAGAACCTCAGTCCTTGTCTTTGTATTGGGCCACATCTCCACAAGTCCATATGCAGTCACAATGCCTGCTCAATGCCGAATGCAGCCAGTATGTGACCCAGCACCCGCTGGCAGCATCTGTGAAAGCCAGCACTCATTTCCCACTGCTTCCAAGAGCATTTGCAGGTGCCATCTTGATTTTAAAAACAGACAAGGCCACAATATGAGTTTAGGGCAGATGACCATCTACCCAAGTATGCACTCCTGAAATGAATTTCCCATCAGGCCATCATCAAGAACCTACTAAGTGCTTGGTAATACTGGGCAAACCCCTGCACAGCTGATTCAACTTCCGGAAACCACCATCCAACTTGACATACCATATTTAAATAGAAACAGAATCTTGCTTCATTTCACCAACAAGGAAAGAAAAGACAAAATAATTATTATGCAATTCCCAGCATACATGAACCTTACAGCCACAAACAAGAGTTGTTCTTCCATGTGGACATGAATACATCTGTTCCGTATTTTGACACATTCACAGTCATATAAAAATGTCCTCACAGCTGGTTCCTTGGGAAGCGTATGAAGATGTGTTGTTTGTTCGACCCAAGTTCTATAAATACAGCTCCTGAGCTTTATTCCCCTGGTTTTTTATTATCCTATTTTCACCTGCATCTTACTTGTTCAAAAAAATCTTTCATTAACATGTCACAATCCATCAAATAATGTAGGTAAAGAAATTTGAACTTTAAGATATAAACTGCATCCTGCAAGCATCCCTTGTCTATCAATTTGGCTCCTGGAATGACAGCACCCCCCCACCCCCAACTGCCGCCACCTCCTGAGAAAGCAGGGAGGGGGCAAGAAAAGAAGATGTCCAAAGCTTTAAAAATAGTTTTTGATCTTTGAACAAATTCCTTCCGAAAATTTAAACTTTTTTCCCTTAAAATACAATTAGACAAAAATGGTGGTATCTGTGACTCTGGGTTGTTTCCATTCAACAGCCTGGTACCATCGGGCCCATTTTACAGATGCACAAGTGGAGGACTGGAGAAGTCCAAGGAAACAGCTACTAACTGCCAGTGACAAAAATTAAACCCACAACTGCCAACCCCACGTCCATTTCTCATTGTGCTTGATGGGAACTGAGGTTTTACAGGACAGAAATGAACAGCAATGACTTCACAAAAGCCAAAACATGAAACAGAGCTTTAGATATGTCATTTAGTAGTCCATTGGTTTCATGTCAACGTGTAAATAGATCATTGATTTTACAATCCTTCTAGTGACCGGTAACTCAAAGGACTGAAAAACCCTCTAGGCAACAGCTAGAAGCACCCATGGCCATGCCAGAAGGAAAGCAGCAATGGCAGCCCCAGATCCAGGAACGCGAGGGCCAACGCGGTGAACACACACCACCTCGACTCACCCCACGGCCATGCCTGCAGCACCCTGCTGGCCACTGCGCTGGCTGCGTGAGAATCCCAGGAGCAGAGTCGGGCAGCCTTAGCGTCATCTAGGAACTTGTCAGAAACGCGGCATCTCAGGTCCCATGCCAGACCTACCCCATCCATGTCTCCAGGTGACACACAAGCACACAGAAGCGGGGTGTGCAGCCTGGTAGGGGGTTGGGCCACATGACATACAACCCTCATCTTTGTCACGTGTTGGCCACCATGCCAAATCCTCCTTCTGGCTCACGTAATTCCCCCCATCAACCCTCTAAGGTACACACTACAATCCCTGATTTACAGATAACAGTGGAACCCTCAAGAGGTCAGGTGAGACCTCACAGCAGCAAAAGCCTAGGTCCATGAACCAAGCCAGCCCCCAGGCCCTGCCGCTTCTCTCCTGGGAGGTAGGTCACCAATACCTGGAGTAGACAACACCTTGCGTCTGCCTGACCTGGGGCTGGCTCTCCTGGGGGCTTGTTGAGGGAGACAGTCCCTGCAGCAGGCAGGATCGCCCCCGGAGCTGAGGGAGGCTTGGGCTGGGAGCCAGCACTGTCCAAACTTTCAGGGGGCAGCTGGGGGCTGGAAGGGGGGCCCTAGGTTACTTAACCCGGCTAAGCTCAGTTTCTGCCGCTATATGGAAGGAATAACAAAACCTCTCTGCTAATGAGGCAGAAATGTGATCCCCGTAAGTAGACTGCTTAGCACAGGTGGGGCACAAAACAAGCGACGGCTTATAGTTACCCTGAGGGCCCCGGAGCTTGAATTAGCACCCTTGAGAATTACCTGAAGAAGTTTAATAAATTTCTTTTCCAATGTTTATTTTTGAGAGAGACTGAGCACCACAGATTTTGAGCAGGGGAGAAGCAGAGAAAGAAGGAAACACAGAATCTGAGGCAGGCTCCAGGCTCTGAGCGGTCAGCACAGAGCCCAACGCAAGGCTCGAATCCACGAACCGTGAGATCATGGCCTGAGCTGAAGTCAAACGCTCAACTGACCAAGCCACCCAGGCACCCCCGCCTGGAGAAGTTTTAAAGGACACCAATGCCCAGGCCCCACCCTCAGAGAGTGGACCAGACTGCAGTGGGGTTCAGGCCCCAATTGCTTCTAGAAATTGTTTAGATATACCAACACAGTTACTAATAATCCTACCTTAAATTGAAGTGTCTTTGACAGATGCTGAGGAAACTCTGGAATAATTTACAACATGAATTATTCCAATGAAATTTGTAATTTTTGCACTAACATCTTTTAACTTTTTATTGTTTATTTCTTAACAAAATTTCCAGTTTTTATTATGACTAAGTGTTCCAACTCTTTCTTGGGGCCTATCCTCTGTTGTAAAGATGAACAGTGAGGTCCTTAAATGATAAGTTCCACTTTAAGAGTGTGCAGTATTGGGGTGCCTGGGTGGTTCAGTTGATTAAGCATCTGACCCTTGGTTTTTGGCTCAGGTCATGAACTCCCCGTTTGTGAGTTCCAGTCCCTGGTCGGGGTCTACAGAACCTGCTTGGGATTCGGTCTCTCTCCATCTCCGCCCCCTCTCCTGCTGGTATGCCTGATCTTGCTCTCAAAAATAAATATTCAAAAAAAAAAGTGTGCAGTATTGGTAAACGCACCCTAACACCCCAGGAGGGCTTCTGATGTCCCCAGCCTGGTAGGTGGCACAAAAGGAAGGCTTGCCACTCGTCCTGCAGATGGTCTCAGAGACATTGAGTTAAAGGTACAAAGTGTATTGCGGGGCTTTGTGAACTAACCAGGATTCTTCCTTCTACACCCACACCCCCGGGTCCCTGTCACCTAAAGCGATGCCCTACTCTATTCTGCCAGACTCTTTCCAAAGGAGGGGCTGCAGGAAGCCTGCAGAGGCCCGCAGACAAGCTTGGCCAGTGCCCGGGGGAACAGAAGGGCAACCCAGATGCCCTTGCCTACACCGTCCACTCGCCCAGTTGAGCTGGGCCAGGGCTCTGCCAGCTCCAGCGCTGGAGGACTTTCACTGAGCCGTCCATGCTCCCTGCACCTCCATAGCCCCCTTCCTGCCCAAACTGTCCTGGCAGATTTTCACTTCATTGTCATGACTTAGCAGAGCCTAACCAAGAGAGCTTTCCTAGCACCGAGCCAGCTGGAGTTTCTAACTTGCGTCACCGCTGGCCACAGCTTCGGGCCCGGCAGACACGCCTCTCGGCATATGTGAAACAAAAGAGGCTGTGAGTAACTGTTGGGTTTTCTGCAGCTGATGGAAACTCACTGTGGTTCAAGCTCGGATACTCGGAAAACTGGAACAGATTTGTCAAGGCCTTAAAATTCAGAAAGATGAAATCCCACTTGGCACAAAGCCATTTCCCTTTCAGACATAAAGGAAGGGAAAGGCTCACAGAGGCCCCCACGACGTCGCATCAGAGGAGATGTCAGGCAAGGAGGACTGATCGAAAGTCATGGAAAAGTGGACTCCAGCCCTGGACTTGCCAGTGCTTCTTGTGTGACCTTAGATAAGTCACCTCTCGTCTCAGGCGACATGGTCATCATATCCGTACCTAGATACTGACCAGGAGAAGCACTCAGGTTCCTTACCATCTTCAGAGCTTATGAATCTTTACTGAGGAAGGCCTCTTGGCTGTCATCAAAGAAAGGGAAACGTGCTGGCCTTCTTCGGCCCTGGAGCTTCGTCAGACTTTCTGCTTTTTGACACCAAAAGGCAAAGCCCTGTTGGCTCAGTAATTCCATCCTGACCACTGCTCCCTGTCATCACCTCCTGGGCTCAGGGCTATCAGAGAATCACGATGACTTCAAAAGCACCATGTTTAAAAGACGTCTGCCTTAAGAAGCCAATGGATTTTTTTTTTTAATGAACTTTAAAAGCATTTATCCAAGAGACCTGAAAACGCATCCATATGTGAACATTCATACCTCAGTGTCCATAGCAACATTATTCCTAATAACCGAAACCGTGGAAACCACCCAAAGCTCCATCAACTTTGGGGATGGAGAAGCAAAATGTGGTATATCCATACAATGGAATATTGTTCAACCATAAAAAGGAATCAGGTACTGATCCATGCTACAACACAGATAAAGCTTAGAAATATGCTCAATCTGTTAAAAACTGAGAACAAACTGAGGGTTGATGGGGGGTGGGAGGGAGGGGAGGGTGGGGGATGGGTATTGAGGAGGGCACCTTTTGGGATGAGCACTGGGTGTTGTATGGAAACCAATTTGACAGTAAATTTCATATATTAAAAAATAAAAAAAAAAAAGAAATATGATCAAAACCAGATACAAAAGGCCACATATCCCACAATTCTATTTATATGAAATTTCCAGGCTTGGCCAATCCAGACAAAGTAGATTCGTGGTTACCAAGGACTTGGGGAGAAGAATAGGGAGGAACTGCTGGTGAGCACAAGGTGTTTTTCAGCGGGTAAATGAAAACATTCTAGACTTAGCCAGGAATGATGGTCGAACAACTCTGAATGTACTAAATAACCAGGGAGAATAAATGCTTTCTCAGAAGTAGGGAGTAAGTTTTACGGTATGTGAATTTTATCTCAAAATATAGAATCTCAAGCAGATGTACCTGAATATATGGGACACTAACATCAGATCTCCTGGCAGCATTACAGAGGTGAAACCTGTCTGCCGCCCCCCAACCACCACCCTCAGTCCCTAGGATACAGGCTGGTCACACTCAGCTACCTCCATCTGACACCATCAAATATCTGAGGAATGCCATTAATGAAGCTCCCCCCAATACCCAATTGCCTCCAGCTCCCAGCCAGCAGACCTATGAGGACAGAAATGAGCTGGCCACATCTGTGTGTGCATCTTATGTGACTGACTTGTTTATACACGTCAGCCAGTAAGCTGGCAAAATGGGCATTCAGCTTTTTGTAGCCAATTATAGCCATCCTGCAGTGCACCCCATGTGAGACGTCCTGTAGGAGCTGCCTCGTCACTAGAAGCTGAGGACTAAAAAGAGTGCTTCACAGCACTCTTACTTCCTTTACCACATCTGATCTTCACTAAAGCTCAGAGAGCACAAGGTATTATTGCGCCCATTTCACAGACAGGGAAATTGAGGATCAGAGAGGTACAATGACCCAACCAAGGTCTCACACAAGTAGAAAATGGTGCCCAGCATGAATCTGGGGATCCAGCCTCCTAGTCCAGGGCTCTCTAGAAAACACTTGCCTGCCCCATCTCCCCCATGTTCTTGGCAGTGGAGAAAGAACCATGCATCCTATCCTCCAAAACGCTCCCTCACCACAACCCATATTCAGTGGCTCACCTCTGGAAACAAGAGTTATCCCACTGTCCACCTAGATCAAGAGGTCAGCCAAGCTCCCATCTTCACATCTGAGACACAGAGACAGAAGCCTGTGGCCCTAGCTGTCCTCCTTAAAACTCCTCCCTCAATGTCAAATGCCTTCACAATCTTTTCTCCTCTGACCATTCACTCTACGTATGGACTACATCTTCTCCTCTGTTCCATGGAGAAAAAGAGAAAGATTCCACCCCGAAGAAGATGGCCATAGACACTTACTTCCTGGTCACATTTGGTTAGACCTCCACCCCTCCCACCCCCATCACCCTCATTGTCCTAGTGCCAGTCCTGCTGTCGTCTCTGTAGATACACTAAGAAAAGCGAGGCACTTGGGTGGCTCAGTCAGTTGAGCATCCAACTCGATTTTGGCTCAGGTCATGATCCCAGGGTCGTGAGATTTAGTCCTGCATCGGGCTCTGTGCTGGGTGTGCAGCCTCCTTAAAATCCTCTCTCTCCCTCTGCCTCTCTCCCCCCTCTGTCTAAAATTAAAAAAAAAAAAAAAAAAAAAAAAAAAGTGAAAAAGAAAAGAGAATCACCTCCCTCATGCCAATCCTTTCCCCACGCTACAGGTCTATGGCCTCAGAGAGGCCTCCCTCACAAATCAGCCCAAGAGGCACTTCTCAGACTTGAATGTGCCCACCACCCATCCATAAACCTGGAGAAAAAGACATGGGTGGGGTCTGAGGAGCTCTACCGTAACTTTGTCTGGAGACTGCATTGTGAGTAGCAGGTCCTCAGGTCTCCACCCAAGAGCCAAGACGTACGGGCAGAGAGCAACCAACCAGATTTTTTTTAGTGCCCTGCCCATATACAAGGGAAGTGGGCAGGAAAAGTGTTTCCATCTCATTGTAGGATTCCACTTGCTTGCTTATAGCAACCTGGAGGAAGTGGTCAAATTCATGGAGACAGGAAGTACAATGGTGATTGCCAGGGGCCGCGGGGCAGTGGAAATGGGAAGTCACTGTTTAATGGGAATGGAGTTTCAGGTTTGCAAGATGAGAATAGTTCTGCTATGGCTGGTGGCGGGGGTTGCACAACAATGTGAATGTACTTAATACCGCTAAACCAGACACTTAAAAATGGTTCAGACAGTTACCTGTGTGTGTTTTGCATTTTTTAAGTGGTTACAGGGGTAAATGGTCCATAACTTGCTTGCAAATGTGCGCCTTAAAACCAGTTTGCCAAGAAGTGTGGCTTAGGTTGGGGGGTGTGGGGACGCATTTCAAAATAATTAGACCAAGCAAAGGGAATGAGTAAGAACAGACAGGCCACAGGGACAACGAAATAGAAATGATGAAGAAACTGAGAGCCAAGATGTACCGTTTTATTAGAGAGAACTTGTCTACTAAAAAAAAAAAAAAAAAAGCCAAATTTTCTATGAAAGATTCTGGGTGTTTCTGACCAAATGACTTAATTTGTATGGTCACTGAGGGACCTGATCAAACCCCCCCCCCAACGAAAGTGATTGAGATATTAGTTATAACACAGCTTCCGTTGGGGGGGGGGAATCAGTATGGATAGTACAGTATTTAGAGCCTAGTATCTCACCCACTTCAGCAGAATGTTTATATTCAAACTTTCAATAAACAGCAAATAATTTTTAAGCCAGCAATGCAAGACCTTTGCATTTTTAATTTTTTTTAATGTTTAGTTTTGAAAGAGAGAACACGCACATGGGCATGAGCAGGGAAGGGGCAGAGAGAGAGAACACAGAATCTGAAGGAGGCTCCAAGCTCTGAGCTGTCAGCACAGAACACAACATGGGGCTCAAACTCATGAACCATGAGATCATGACCTGAGCCAAAGTCAGACACTCAACCATCGGAGCCACCGAGGTGTTCCCAAGACCTTTGCATTTTCAAGAAGCCAAAATATTTCCATTATGCTTCTGAAGATTCTCTATAAAGGTAATTCACATTAGCCTCTGTGCTTCCACTGTACACTTTGCAAAAAAGACACAGCACAACAGCAATGCAGTAACAGTTTCAGTGAAGAGTTGAAAAATGACTCCAGGAAGCACAGAGGTGGCTTCTCTCAGCCCAGGTGGCAGCACTAAACCACCTGAAAACCCGTAATATTCCAAAACAGCTCCTCTTTCCACAAGAAGAATACCCTACGATTTCTCCATTTAAAAGAGTGAAAGAAAGGACTCAAAGATTTAATGGCAGAAATTCAAATTAAAACTTCAATGAAAGATCAGCTCATACCCATCAAAATTGCTATTAAAAAAAATTAAATGTGTTGATGGAGATGTGGAGAAAATGGAACTTCATGCACTGATGGTGGGAATGTAAAATGGCACCACCACAATGGAAAATCCAGCTATTCTTCAAGAAACTAAAAATAGAATGACTCTATGATCCAGCAACAACACCAACCAGTATCTGGATATATATATCCAGATATATATCTGAGCATATATCCACAAAAAAATTGAAAGCAAGGTCTCAAAGAGATACTCACACACCAATGTTATTGTAGCATTATTCACAATAGTCAACACACATAGAACAGCAAAGAGTGTGCTTTTTCATTTACCTAAGTCACCAAAGACCATCTGTGGCTCCTCACACTTTACAGAAAAGTGAGCCCAATACAGATTTTTCCAACCTAACATCAGACTCAGATTCTGCCAAGTTCTGTGACTCTAGTTAGTCCAGGAACTGCAAAAACTCCCATGAGGACACCCCAGCTTCAGTATGAAAGTGGAAAAGTCACCCAGCACTTTTCCCATGATACGTATGTTTTAATGGCTATATGGATGCTTACCTATCTAAATAAAAAAGAAACCACGGAATCCTTAAATCCAGCCATCACAGCGTGGATGTACTCAGGGTTTGGCATAATACCACAGTGAAAAGACAGACTTAGGAATTACTGCTGGAAAGGCAGAAAGGAGGGTCACCTGTCCCCTCCCACCAAGAGACTCAAGATCTTCACTGAGATGCCATCAGCATTCCAAGATTTGTGCAATAAGTTCAACTCACAGCACTGAAATGTTTTCATTTGAAGAACAGCATAAATTTAATAAGAAAAATATGTTAAAGATTAAAATCATACTCAAAATGTCCTTTCAACTTCCTACATATTTATTCACTTTCTGTATGTTTGTTCATGTACACAGCAGGAAAGATCCATTCACTCTCCCTTTTCCTTCTCATGAGAAGAACCCCAGTTTTACTGAGGGTGGCCCTGAAGTCAGTTGGAAGCATTTATTTCCAGGACTCCTTAACAGCTATATGTAGGTACAGAACTAACTTCTGTAGGTGGAAACTTCCAGAAAGGCACTTTTTCAGAGCTCCCTCCTCTCTGCTACCTAAAATTCAGAAGCAATGACTCGAGCTCAAGTGGTTATTCTGGACAGTGAGGGGATGTTCTGAGAATGACAGAGCCAACAAGAAAGAGGGAACTATGTCCTCGATTACCTTGGAACACTTGGACCTGCCACACTAGCTCTGGCTTCTTTTACACAATGGAGAAGGAACCTTTTATCTTCAACCCATTCACTATTGTTTTGAGGGCTTTGTTATACAAAGGTAAACACAATTTTAAGAAACAATTTTAAGGAAATTTGATCTTTAAAAAAGCAACCAGACCAAAAAACCCAACATCTCTTCCTATCAAATGACTAATGTCAGTTACAAGTGGGTAAGGGAAAAAAAAAAAAAAAAAAAAAAAAAACCCAAAACACTAAAATATAAGTGGGTGAGGACATTACCACTAGCCTTAAGACATGCATGGTATTGTCACCTGCTTAGCAGAAATAGAGGAAACAATGAGACATCGGACAGACATGAGAACAGGAGAACCCAAAATAGCTAACAGGTATTCACTGGAAAGTATGGTAGGCCAATTTGAGAACAGCAGCAGAAACTGAGATGGGTATTGACCAATCCCATACCAGGCGAGTCCATGAGCCCATGGTCAGGACTGAATGACTTGGAGCAGTCTAGCCCCTGTGAACTCTTCAAACTGGCTGCCAAGGCACCCTTCCAGGATAGGAGAAACTGTTGGGAGTGGCATCAAAACTGAGCAAGATAGGAACAACACAAAGGAAAGAGATGATCCAGTTAAAAATAGACAGGAATGGAGCCCAGAAGTCCAAGAATGCAAGCAGCCATGTCTCTGAACACTATACTGAAATAGATGTGGAAACTGTGATGTTAGGAAAACAACACTGAACCAAGCTGCCTTCTAAAAGCTCAGGAAAATTAATGTCACATAAAAACGAGCAACATAAAAGTATAAAAGGCCAAATCACATGCAGAGTTACTACAGGGGAAAAAGTGATTAAGGAGCTGAATGACCATCTTATAGACAATGTAAGCATGCCAAAAAGGCCCCCCCAAAAAATCCATGGCCTACTTTTTAAAAAATGATATCAAAGATACAGAGAATTAATATAATACAAGAACAATATATATCAGAATTAGGAAAACTTCTAAATGAAATGACAGAACTTGGATGTTTGAAATTAAATCATTTCAGAAATGAATACTAAACTGGAAGAAACCAGAGTAAAGGAACACAACAGATAATGCTTAAAATATATGTAAATTTCAAGGAGAACTTTTTGTTAATTCGTAAAGAAAAAAAGGATTCAAAACAAAGTCAATTACTGCAAGGAGAAGGAGAAAAAGAAGATCTAACCTACAGAAAATTGGAGCCCCTGAAGCCCACAAGGAAAACAAGAGAACCAATATTAAGAACTGTAATATAAAAAGGCTTTCCTAAAATTAATCTGTATATTTGAAAATACATATTCAAAGAGCCCACTATGTACCTGAGAATACTGGCCCGGAAGAACATACATCAAGACACAGTCTAATTACTGAATTTTACAGAAGAAAATATGGGGGGGGAGGGAGGAGTGTCCAAGCAAAAACAAGTGACTTATGAAGTAGATTATCACCAGACTTTTTTAAAGCAACATTTGATATAGAAGGAAATGGAGTAAAAAGAAAACGAGAGCCGAGTATATTACACAAAGCAACAGATTTCAGTATCAATGTGCCAAAAAACTGTGAGTGTGCAAAACCTCAAGGCCCTTCCTAAAGAATCTACTAGAGTGAGGATCCTCAAATTTTAATCTCTGACTCTGTATACTCTAAATTATCAAGGAGCCCAAAGAGCTTTGTTCATGATAAAAAACAAAGGTGGGTGATATGCACATTATTTACCTTTTAGAAATTAAAACAGAAATTTTTAAATGTTTTACTCGTCAAAAAATAACAGCCCCATTTTATGCTAACATAAATAACATTTT
Organism: Panthera leo; assembly: GCF_018350215.1. NCBI lineage: Eukaryota > Metazoa > Chordata > Mammalia > Carnivora > Felidae > Panthera > Panthera leo. The sequence goes on along the minus strand of NC_056690.1, from coordinate 57,655,387 downwards.
AGGGAAAATAACTGTTTTCCCAAACAAAAATAATTAGTAAGTACAACAGCATTGCGGGTTTTTTTTGTAAATCTCTTAACATTCTCTCTTAATATACAACAGCCTGACTCACCTACCTGCTTGTGCAGTTTGTTGGGAGATCCTAAGTCATAGCATCTGGAAAACTCCACTGCATACTCTTAACAGAAAGAGGTGGGGGTTGGAAAGTAAACATTTTAGAATTATTACAGAACCAATTTTGACCTCAAGGACTCCCTAAGTAGGGAATGAGCTTGGGACACTCAAAACGTCTAGAAAGGTGTCCACATAGGCATTGGTGGTAAATGCAAACAGGAGGATACTGGGCAACTCTAAGTATATCAGGGCTACAATGGAGAGGATGGTTGAAAATGGGTCTGTGATTTGATAGTGTAGATTCAGAACTATAAAAGTGAGGAACATAGAAGCAGAAAAGAAAGAAAAAAATTTAACTCTCCTAGGTAATTATATTGCTGGCGTTAGCAGTATTGTTATTCTGGTACCTCCATGAGTGTGAGTGTGATGTAAAGTGAATGGGTCAACCTGGGCTATTCTAGTTGTACCCACCCCTGTGTTTGTGGGTAGCATCAGAAGAAACCCTGAACTCACAGCCCACTTCTCCCCTTTCACATGCCTGCAGTACCATCTTCCTAAGTAACAGATCTTGTCCTTATATAATTTCAACTCAGTCTGCCCAATACTGTACGCACAACAGTCTCCCCAAGTCAGCCATCCCTCCCAGGCTGGCCATGCTCCATTGGGCACCAGCTGAGCTTCAGAAAGGGATTTGGAAAAAAACAGAAATGACACCACTAAGACCAATGAAGCAAGATTTTTCAATGTGCCTCCATTTTTCCGAAAATGGCTCAATATAAGAAATGCCCATTTTAACAAGGTTTGGGTGGTTTTTTAAAACCTGTAGCTACAAACATTCTGTGCCTTTGTATAATAATCCAAATCAGAGCCCAAACACTGGTTTCACCCTCTACATAATCTCAAAGAGATATTTCAAACAAAGGGAAACATCTAGGTTCTAAGGCAGTATTCACCATTTGCATTCAACTACCACCAAGTTTAGTGCTAAAGTTGAATGACCAGCTACAGGAACTAATTCATCCCATATCCTAGTATCATTTGTTTCTTTGTTCTTTCTGATTTGTCATGATCCACATTTGTTTAAAATACTTTTTTGTGTTGTTTTAATACTACACATCACTTTCAATCAATCTGGGAAGCAAGAAAAGTATAACCATATTCAGTTCATCATGGAATCAGGCCAATCATTGCATCCCTCAACCACACTTCTCAGTATAACCCTGGAGCCCCACCACCACCACCCAGAACCCCTGAAATATTCTGGCAGTGAGGGAAGGTGGTCAGCTACACCAGCCTTCTCTCCTCCACCCTCATGTTTTGGCTTCTTTCCATACTATTCATTCTATATACCATTTCTACAATATTCTTTACAGCCTATTTCCATCTTATTCCCCTGCTAAAAATCTTATTCAGTGATTCCTTGATTTTCTATTTAGTAAATAAAATTAAAATCTCATCTATTTGAAGACTGTCTATACAAGGACCTTAATAATAATCTTTGGGCAACCCAATAATTTAAATTATTATCTCGTTTGAACCAAACAATGAAGCCTTGAAGCAGTGGGTAGGTCAGAAAACCCATGCATTTCTTTGCCTAGTATTTCTCACCCACACCTATCCCCACCCATGGTGTTTCCTGCTTCTATCCTCTGTCCAAGTAGAGTGGATTCCCTCTACTGCCAAATTCACTCTACTCCTGCCCATACCCATTCAGGTGTCTTTTCTCCAAATGTCTCTTTAGCCCTCTTCTATGTTACCTGTAAAGATCCTTCCAGGTTTTTATCAAACCACTCACCTCCCAAGACCTTCCCTAAGACCAGCTTATCTGTAGACCCTAGGCCTTTAAATCCATGTGGCTAGCTCTCTACGCTCACATAGGATATCCAGAGATCTCTTTTCTGAAGGTTGGGGCCCTAGTATCAACGCACTTAAGAGTTAGGAATAGACCCAATTGGCACAACGTAAGGGGGAAAAGCCAATTCTGCCCCCCAATGGATACTTAGCAATGTCTGGAAGCATTTTTTTTTCTGCCACAACTAGGGGTGTTGCTCCTGGCATATAACAGGCAGAGGCCAGGGATGCTGGTCAATACTCCACAATGCACAGGATGACCCCACAATAATTAAGTATCCTGCACAAAATATCAACACTGCTGCAGTGAGGAAATCCTGCTCTAGAAGGAACAAGACAAAGTGCCCAGAAGACCCAGGCCCTCTACAAGTGATGGGAACATCACCACATTAGATCCAGACCCATCACAAATGCTTTCAGCATTATATTACATTACGTTACATTACAGAATTCTAAACTTATGCAGCACAGCCTCCTGCCCCGCAGCCATCCCAGAAGCATGTGGCAGCATGGCAGTGGCTCCAGAATGACCACATCACAAACTAAGGGAGCTGGCTGCCACACGGCTGCCTACTAATTTTAATCTCCCTTTCTCAAAGGTCATGAATATTTTCAGACCTCTTAGCACACACATATTGTGGACAGACTTGATCTATGTTGCTTCCAGTTGGCAAAGCATTCATTTGCCAGCACCCTGAGCTGCGTTATAGGCTTAACTTTGTCCCTGTCACTTTCCAAGGGACTTTCTAATCCATTATCCTAATTGGCAAATGATATCTAAGTACCAGAAGGCTAAGTGTCCACAATTATATTTATAATGAAAGCTTAATCTCCAAAAGAAAACAGTAATTCATTAAAACCGCCCTTCCCATGTGCCATTACAGTAGCCAGAAGTAAAAGAATGTGCTCCATGGTGAGGTTCAAATTAGCTGCCTGAGCATGAAATGCAGACAAGACCAGAGGGGAACTAAGAGATGCATCCTGCTTGGTTCCAGTAAAGTTTTGTCCTTGCTGTACGCAGCCTTGTCACATCCCTAGGGGAGGGGCGGTGGAGGAGACCGGGGCTGAGGGTCAGGGTCTTGGAGGGTGGGAAGCAGTCCTTCTGTGCCCTGCTCTGGCAGGTTTTTTTTTTTTTAAAGCAGATACATCAACTTTGGCTTCTATATCTTATCAACAACATTACAGGGAAACTGGAGAAGGTTTCAGGAAGAAAAGGAAGACAAATCTATGGGTCTAATATTTCAGCTTGACTCACCATAATCCCAAATTCTTCTGCCCTTCTTACTCATAGAGGTATTTTAAGCCCCACTATGTGCTGCGCGTTGTGCTAGGGAAGCTAATCGTAGCTGCCCTACCATGCTTACATAGGTCTTACCAGGTGCCCAATGGGGTTCTCAACACCTGATGTGGATTAACTCATTTAATGCCAACAGCCTTATGACTGTGTCATTTTACAGGGGAGAAAAGGGAGGCAGAGAGAAGTAACTTGCTCAAGATCACACAGCCTTTTAGTGGTAAAGCCAGGGTGTGAGCCGGGTGGACTGGCTCCATCCAATGTCTACCCTCCTACACGGGGACCAGCACTACCACACAAGAGCCACCAATTACCACGTGCAGGGGGTTATGACAAGCACTTGATGTGCCCCATCTCCTCTGTAGGGGACATGCAAGGTCATCCATCATTTTCCCTGTGGTGTGGCGGGGCATGTGAGGGAAGCCCCAAAGTCTGAATAGAAGTCAAACAACAGGGCACAGAGTCATGGGGCCAAATGGTCTGTCTGGGAAGTCCCTAGGAGTCCTGCAGAGCTGAAGCTGGAGGGGCAGGACCTACATCATCTTACCCAGACCTCCAGCCCACCCCATGAGATGCACACAATGAGGACTCCCCCTTTACAAGGAAGTCACCTGAGGCCTGGGAAGATTAAGTAACCTACTCAAGGTCACGTGCTACTGGAGTGATAAGACCAAGGCTCAACACATGCATGTCTCAGGACTTCTTAAGACCCAGGCCATGCCCCCTGTGGTTGGAGGCCTTGAACTTGCCTGAGCTCCAATTCCCTGAATTTGCCATTGTCCACAGTACCCCCTGCAGCACCTACCCCTGTTATGAAGAAGCCTCCCTGGGCAAGACCGCCCCAACCTGGCTAAGGGATCCCTGTCTGGACTCTCCAGCACCCGTCAGCACCCCTTCAGATGCAGGGACCCTAGTGCTTGTGTGGGAAGAGGGCCAATCGCTGGCAAAGTGACCTCTCTCCACCTCTTCCATGATCCCTCTCCCTCAGAAGCAGGTTGCTCGAGTGCCAAGGGCCTCTAAGGTCCTCAAAATCCACACCAAGGAAAGGCTCTGAGCCTCAGCATACTGCACACCTCTGCCTGAAGCACCCCCTCCTCAGGAGTATTGGCCTCATCACATGAAACCAGGCATTTTGCTCATGGGAAGAGGCTCCAGCATCAGAAACTGAACCCTGACTACAACTCCAGTTCTTGGGCTCTCTACCCTCCAGTTGCTCATTTCCCAATGCATGGGCAATACCACTTATTGGTTAGAGTATTCACAGGCCACGTGTCACAGGCAGGAGTAATGAAAGCTAAGGCAGCGTCACTTCCTGCCCACACAGGTGAACTCCTGATCTTTCCAAGTTGGTTGCATTCATGAACGACACAGGTTATTCATCTATGTGGTCCTGTCGTTATTTCTCCCCAAATCTTGCCATCAGTTAGTGCTTCCATGAATTCTGTTCCAGGATTATTCCAGGTCCCAGAGTTTGTGAGTTTAACTTCCCACTTTGCCCTCAGAACACGGAGTGGAGAATCATGCCAGGCATACTACAACCGTCACCATCTGGTTACATCAGTCACTAAACAAAGGGACTTTCCTAAAGCAAGTTTGCCACAGATGCTCTCGTCTCAAAACCCTGTGGGGTTCACACCTTGACACACCAAAGCCAGAGATCAGAGGACGATGTCCTACATCGCTTTTGTTATTTAAGGAAGTGTTTACCAAAAATATCCAAGTACAGAACGTGCTCCCAGATAAAAACAGGCAGAACTCAGGACAATGGCCATCATGCATGTCAGAACAAGACCCTAGCACGAACCAGGCTCCATCTCTTCTAGAACAGCGAGCCCAAAGAGAGCATCTGGCTGCACACCCCCCAACAGAGTCACATTTTATTTTAGACTCACTCCCTCTCTTTCACCTCAAATACTCCAGCCTTAAAAAGAAGAAAGCTCAGGGCACCTCCAGTTTTAATTTAGCCTGGCACAGCCACCCTGCTCCAAGCTGGAAACCCTGCAGGGAAGGCAGAAGCAGCTGCCGGTCATCCCTGCTCTGGACACATCATCCCTTTCTGCTGCACACACAGCTCATCTCTAAGCTACTTGGCAATGGCATTCTAGGCCTCCGGGAGAAGGGGAAGAGCTCAAGTACCCACATGCCTAACTCTTGAGCCTCATATACACAGAGCTTCTCTGTGAGGCTCCAGGGGTCCACAAACCACACTGTGGTCTTTCCCTCCTGAGTTCAGAGGCTCATGGGAAAAGAGGCATGCCAGCCACACTGATGCAGCCTTACCACTGATGCCCCCTGGAGAGAACTGGCCTCCCATCCGTGGCCAGACAGGCTTCCTAGTGGTTTAGGCAATGACCCCGGCCCATGCCGAGGGCAGGCTGCTCACCCATGGCTAAGCAAGGATCTTGAGGATTCTTACACTCAAAGAAAAGGGAAAACCTGGGCCTCACTGGATCACTGCCTTACCCTATGTCCACCCATCTTTCCCAGGGCAGGAGTGAGGGCAGGTGAGGGCAGCCCCAGCGTCCTTCTGAGGAGCCAAGGAGAATTTCCTGCTCCTGTGCAAGTAAGGAAAGCAGGATTTAAGGATTCCCCTAAGATGTACCCCTGTCAGAATCAAGTAAAAATCGATGACACATCATCCTAGGGTCTATGTACACAGGGAAGTTGTTTTTTTGTTTTTGTTTAAGTTTTTACTTATTTTGAGAGAAACAGTGAGCAAGGGAGGGGAAGAGAGAGAGTGGGGGGGGGGGGGGGGGGGGGGGGGAGGGAGGGAGAGAGGGAGGATATTCCAAGCAGGCTCTGTGCTGCCAGTGCAGAGCCCGACTCAGGGGTCCAACTCACAAACTGGGAGATCATAGCCTGAGCCAAAACCAAGAGTTGGACGCTGAATGCGCAGAGCCACCCAGGTGCCCCGCAAACATATTAAAAAAAAGAAAATCAATGCTCCAGGAAAGGACAATAACCAGTAACCATGTGAGTTCATTTGGGCACAAGGTGAGGACTTCTTCAACTCTTGGGTCTGGGACTGTTGCCCTCCTAAAGGAGTAAGGAAAGAAAAAAATGCACCTTGCAGCAACAGGCAACAACGAAAGCTGCCCATCCCACTCTGACATCCTGCCTTTTCATGGGGCCGAGCTCCAGTCCCAAAAGTATAGTTTGCCCATTTTCTGTTTGTATCTAAGAAACAACAGACCTGGGAGAGGCACTGGGGGGGTCACTGGGGGTTTGTTTTTCCTCTGCTTAGCTCAAGCCTCACATCTAGTTTAAGAATCATATAAGTCAGATTCTGTACACTTCAGGATCAGGAGAAATCAAGAGTACCATTAGAATTTTATGTGCAAACTTCCTTGGCGAAAGACAACAAGGACGAGATTCAAGAGAAAGTTCAACGTAACCATCCTATTAAAGAGACAAAATATATACACATACACACTTTTTAAATGTGCATGGAAAATTCTCCACCTTTGAAATGAATTCTATCCCCAAGTTCAAGTGGAGAAATCAAGACTCAGGGGGGTTCTAGGACTAGCTCCTTGAAACCCAACTCCTTGTTCCTTCAAGGCCCCTTTACCCTTCCACCCTGAGACAGAGGAAGGACCTCCATTCCTGCTCTTAAGAGTCACCTAGCATCCTTGGGAAATAGGACACAGGTCACACAGTTGGAGAAGAGGTGAATGGTCAATGTCCCATGCTGAACACACTGGGGACACAAGGCACGGGTGAGCCGAGCCCTTCTGGTGGGGGGTGAGAAATAGGAGATGCATGTGGGATCAAGCTCAAGTATCCAGTGGACACAGCACACAGCAGATCCAGAACTCTAAGAGTTAGAAACTCCAAGCACACAGCTTCTAGTCAGAATCATGAGAGTGGATGGAAATGCCCCCCTTTTGGTACTGCGTGTACTTAACATACCTATTTCCCTTACAGCACTTACCATGGTAGTGGCACCCAGTAGGCACCTAAGTAGTGAAGAGTCACTCTCCAAAGCAGGTGGAAAGCTAGACATTTCTGACATTACAGTAATATAAACAACAGTGATGTTTTCAATCCCACCCACCAGACACTGTTGACTCTTGACAGCAAAAGCATCAAAGCTCAAGTTCATGAAAATGGTGCATGTAGCACTGCCAGATGCCAGGTTCTGGACCTAAGACAGCTGCATGGCTCATCAGTGCTTTCCGCAGTTCAGAAGGGAAGCTTGAGGGTCTCCCATCTTGGAAAAGTCAATGCCATGTCCCAGGTCTAACTGCCTGACCATGCTGATTCTGCAGTTAGAATCCTGCCTGTCACTGCTCCTCCCTCACCCACCTTCTCCCCTAAACTAGGACACCCCTAAGAGGAGCCAACACCCTCAGCTACAATCTGGATGCCCAGATCTTAGCAGGACTGCTCCAGGGTATCTGCTTTTTCATTTCTTATTTATTTTTGTCTCCTAAGCCATTTAAGTCACATGAAAACATCCTAAAGGAGGGTTATATTTTATACATGTATATAAATATATTTATATGTACATATTATATATAATATGTATTACATACTGTTACATTTTAAATATTTAATCTTGGACAAGAACCATATGATCCTCTCAACAGATGCAGAGAAAGCATTTGACAAAATACAGCACCCTTTCTTGATAAAAACCTTCAAGAAAGCAGGGGTAGAAGGATCATACCTTGAGATCATAAAAGCCATACATGAAAGACCAATGCTAATATCATCCTGTGAAAAACAGAGTTTTCCCCCTAAGGTTAGCAACAAGACAGGGATGTCCATTCTCACCACTATTATTCAACATAGTATTGAAGTCTTAGCCTCTGCAATCAGACAACACAAAGAAATAAAGGGCATCCAAATCGGCCAGGAGGAGGTCAAACTTTCACTCTTCCCAGATGACATGATACTCTATATGGAAAACCCTAAAGATTCCACCAAAAAACTGCTAGAACTGATCCATGAATTCAGCAAAGTTGCAGGATATAAAATCAATGCACAGAAATCGGTTGCATTCCTATTCACCAACAATGAAGCAACAGAAAGAGAAATCAAGGAATCAATCCCATTTACAGTTGCACCAAAAACCATAAAATACCTAGGAATAAATCTAACCAAAGAGGTGAAAAATGTATACACTGAACGCTATAGAAAGCTTATGAAAGAAATTGAAGACAAAAAAATGGAAAAAGATTTCATGCTCCTGAACAGGAAGAACAAATATTGTTAAAATGTCAATACTACCCAAAGCAATCTACACATTCAATGCAATCCCTATCAAAATATCACCAGCATTCTTCACAGAGCTAGAACAAATAATCCTAACATTTGTATGGAACCAGAAAAGGCCCCAAATAGCCAAAGCAATCTTGAAAAAGAAAACCAAAGCGGGAGGCATCACAATCCCAGACTTCAAACTATTCTACAAAGCCATAATCATCAAGACAGGATGGTACTGGCACAAGAACAGACACTCAGATCAATGAAACAGAATAGAGAACCCAGAAATGGACCCACAAACACATGGCCAACTAACCTTTGACAAAGCAGGAAAGAATATCCAATGGAATAAAGACAGTCTCTTCAGCAAGTGGTGCTGGGAAAACTGGACGGCGACATGCAGAAGAATGAACCTGGACCACTTTCTTATACCATACACAAAAACTCAAAATGGATGAAAGACCTCAATGTAAGACAGGAAGCCATCAAAATCCTCAAGGAGAAAGCAGGCAGAAACCTCTTTGATCTTGGCTGCAGCAACTGCTCACTCAACACGTCTCCAGAGACAAGGGAAACAAGCAAAAATGAACTATTGGGACCTCATCAAAATAAAAAGCTTCTGCACAGCAAAGGAAACAATCAGCAAAACTAAAAGGCAACCCACAGAATGGGAGAAGATATTTGCAAACGACATATCAGATAAAGGGTTAGTATCCAAAATCTATAAAGAACTTACCAAACTCAACACCGAAAAAACAAATAATCCAGTGAAGAAATGGGCAAAAGACATGAATAGACACTTCTCCAAAGAAGACATCCAGATGGCCAACCGACACATGAAAAAATGCTCAACATCACTCATCATCAGGGAAATACAAATCAAAACCACACTGAGATATCACCTCACACCTGTCAGAATGGCTAACATTAACAACTCAGGCAACAACAGAGGTTGGTGAGGATGCAGAGAAAGAGGATCTGTTTTGCATTGTTGGTGGCAATGCAAGCTGGTGCAGCCACTCTGGAAAACAGTATGGAGGTTCCTCAAAAAACTAAAAATAGAACTACCCTACGACCCAGCAATTGCACTACTAGGCATTTATCCACGGGATACAGGTGTGCTGTTTCAAAGGGACACATGCACCCCCATATGTTTATAGCAGCACTATCAACAATAACCAAAGTATGGAAAGAGCCCAAATGTCCATCCATGGATGAATGGATAAAGAAGATGTGGTATATATACACAATGGAGTATTACTCGGCAATCCAAAAGAATGAAATCTTGACATTTGCAACGATGTGGATAGAACTGGAGGATATTATGCTAAGTGAAATTAGTCAGAGAAAGACAAACATCATATGACCTCATTCATGAGGACTTCAAGAGGCAAAACAGAAGAACATAAGGAAAGGGAAATAAAAATAATATAAAAACAGGGAGACAGGGAGGGGGACAAAACAGAAGAGACTCATAAATATGGAGAGCAGAGGGTTACAGGAGGGGTTGTGGGAGGGTGGATGGGCTAAATGGGTAAGGGGCATTAAGGAGTCTGAAATCATTGTTTTACTATATGCTAACTAATTTGGATATAAATTTAAAAAATAAATAAAATTTAAAATAATAAATAAATATTTAATCTTGGATTCTAGGTACAACCCCATCTGGAGGTGACATCACAAGTCCTTCCCATGAGGCCCAAGTCAGCAGCGCCCCCACCCCCCGCCCCTTGAGCTGGACTCAGTACTCCATATCCCCCACACCCCTGAACCAGATGCCACAGCCTGGGACCACTCAAGAGTCCTGATGAAGGTCAAGCCTGGAGTCAGATCCCAGAAAGAACTGAACTGCAAACTCTGGATGACAGCTGAGGAAAGGCAGGGCTACAACTTGAACCCCAACACCAAACTGCCTTGGGAGTTGGGAGTTGGGAGTTGGGAGATGGGAGGATCACCATCCCAATACCTGCAGCAAAAGCATATACCACCAGTTCCACCCTTGAGAAGCCTGGCCTGAGCTCTTCCAGGCCATCTCAACAGACATGTCTCACTTCTAGAATCTACTATCTTCCACCAAAAAAAAAAAAAAAAAAAAAAGTCCACAGCATGAATCTCATCAGTGACTCACTCTGGCCTTGGCAATTCCCAGCCAGGACAGCTTTGTGGAGCTCCTTGTCAAGTCTCTAATGGGCTGGTAATTGTTTTTATGGCTTTATGATGAGGTGTGAAGTGCTCCAGGCTCTCTACATGCTTCCTGGTGGCTTCTGAAACCTGGGAGCCACTGCCCAGTGATGGCAAGAAGCACCTAGTCTACCCATCCCCAACCTCACCAGCCCCAGGACCCAAACTGCAGAACAGGAGGTAGAAGAAAAGCTAGTGCATGCATTTTAGTGCATCACTTTAAAGTACCATCATTTTAAAGTACCCTGTGCCAGACAAGTCATTAAAAAATCTTCCAGATACAGTCCGCTCACAATTACTATTCCAGGTTATTTATGTGTCAAGAGTTTACCATCACTAGTGGAGTTGTAGACAAAACAAACATAAGTTTCTATTTTTTTGGTACAGTTTGAACAGCTTATCCAATCATTCTGTAAATATCAACTCAGAATATTTTGACTACCTTTATAGGGTTTAGAACATAATTTTCCACTTTCAAGTTACACAATATAACTAGCACTTGGTGTTATGTTATGGTGTTTTCACTCCTTTTCACGCACCCAACTGTCTTATTTAATGGCGGAGCACATGCTCAGAAGCTTCACCCTCCCTCTCGGCGGTACCTTCAGGAGAACACCATCTGGGGACACATAGAAGGGTGCCATCAAGCTGCCTTCACTTTCACAAAACCCATTTAGTTTCAGTGAAGATTGGAGTATTTCAGCAAACATGCTGATCATTCGATGCTTGCCCAAAGTGGAACACCCTACAATGTATCAAAACCAGGACAGCTGAAGAGAAGAAAACCACAGAGTGCAAGGCCACTAGTTCAACAGGAATTGTGAACTCAGGACAGCCAACTCCATCCCACAGCATCAAGTAACATGTGAACAGAAACGTATTGACCTGTAGTTTCAAACCTGTCGGCGAAGCAGAAAAGGGTAGGGGCTATATCACACATTAAACACCTTAGTTGAGCATTATTTGGGTTTTATATTTAAGAATTTGGCAATGTCTTTCCCTAGTTTAATATTTAATACAATTCTGAGATCCCATTCTGGATAAGGAAGGTCCTTCAAGAATTGGGGGCAAGACATACATGGCATCCAAGTGAGTTCTGTCTCTAAACACGCCGGACACTCCCTAAGTACCTTCGAGAACCACTGGGCATTCCCATCGCTCTAACAACTTATAAAGCAACAACACACAAAACTGCTAAGAACGATGATGATATTTACCACCATTTGCCCCAGGTAGTACCCCCTGGGCACCACGTTTGCACTGTGCACATACTAGCTCCACCACTGCCAGGAGGGGGGCACCAGAGCTCCCTTGTCCTTCCCGTTATCAATAAGCAGACAGACCTAACAAGGCTGAAGGTGGGAGAGGTGGCAGTGGATGCCCCAGGCCCCACTCACAGTGCTCTGCCTCGCACACCTGCAGGCCACGAGCGGTCTCAAGCGCTGTGCTTCTGGATCCACACTGTACCCCACAGAGCCCGGGGCTCTCCTGCAAACTCTTGAAAATGACTCCGCCCACTCCCCCAGATGTGTTACTTTCTATTTACTTTCGCGTTCTACTTACTGCCTTTTCTTCCTAAGAAAATACCAAACAAATTCATTTCTGAAATAAATGCATTAAATGCACGTCAGTACCATGACCCTTTTAGCAGCTCTTTCGGGTTCCTGGACCAGATCGCAACATAGGCGTGTGTAGGCTTCCCCGCATCACATACCAGTTAGACACCAGCTAAGTGCCCTACAATTCAACTCAACTTGGACACCATCTACCTGTGGAGAACTTCAAGTACCACAGGTTAAAGGATCAGTCTTACAAGACTGTGCACCCTACTTCAAACACTAATAGTCAACTCGGGTTGTCATCTGTGCCCCTGATCTACCAGCTTTTGATCACAGGTTCGAATGAAGCTCTCGTTGAGTTTGAGGAATTCGATACACAGAACTCAAACATTTTACTTGACTACCAGTTTATTATAAAAGGATGTAACTCAAGAACAGTCACGCAGCAGGGATGCATAGAGCAAGATATGAGAGAGGGGTACGGCCCCTCCATAATCTCTCCAGATGTGCCACTCTTCCTGAATCTCCCTGTGTCCGCCAACCAGCAAGTTCTCTGAACCTCATCCTTTTGGGGTTTTACGGAGCCTTCATTATAGGCATGAGTGATTGAATCACTCACCAATGGCTAAAAGGTCAGGGATGGAACTGAAAGTTCTAAGCTGTCCAATCACATGGTTGGTAACCCACCCCATCCTTAGGTGGAGATCAAGCCACCTCATTAACAAAAAGAATATTCTGTTGCTCTCCTCACTTAAGAAATTTCACAGGTTTTAGGAGCTTTGTGCCAGAAACAGGATCAAGTTCAAATATTTATCCTCTATCACTATCACAGGTTTCTTTAATCAACAAATACTTTGGGGTCTGCTCCTATGGTGTGGACACAAAATGGCCCACCTTCAAATGCTCAAGAGCTAACTGCTACCTGGAACATAAACCCTACCTCCTAGACCTTCCCAGGTAAGGACCAGACCTCCACACCAAGAGCAGGAAGACTCCCAGCCTCCAGCCCAGAACACTTTTGTTCCTTTCCAGGAGCTCCAAAAGCCAGAGCTGCCAGCATGTAGTTCTGGTCAGTTAGGAGCCTTAGTTTCCAGGTCTTCCCAACAAGAAGTCCAAAATGAGAAGCCAAGTCCAGCTGGTCAAGATGGAAGTCTGAAAAGGGACGCAGAAACTCCGGCTTCTTCTACAGCAGTTAGCAGCCCGGCTTGCAAAAGGGAGTTTCAGCTGCACAACAAAACATTATCAGCTCTTGAAGGATGAAATCCATTTTTTCCTCAGATCCTAGGACCATCTACGAATCACACCAGGACTGCACTAGAAAACAGTCCTTCGAAGCCTGGTGAAACTTTGCTTCAGGAAAGTATTTTGGAAGCCCTATCTAGAGGTTTTGTCAGCACTTCAGACCTCTCAGACCAGAAGGGTTGCACCAGGCTCTGTAACCATGTGGACAGGAAAGAGCCGAAGACCGTTTAAAGATGTCCTAAAAAAGCAAAGGAACAGGCCAGTACAAAGAGCACTAGTCAGGAAATTAAGAGAGATTCAGGCCTTAGTTCCCCCACCTCCCAGGATGGGACCTTGATATCACATCCAGATCTTCTGGAGGCCTCAAGTCTCTTAGCCCCTCCCACAGCTCCAGAGGACTAGTGAGGGTCCGTGGGACCAAGGGTGGGTAAAGACCCAACTGCCAAGGTGCCACTCTGTGAACATGGTTCACATTACTTTTAAAAAAATGGCCAAGGTTAACAATATACAATTTCGTAGACTTCTCCAACTATCTTTGTGACATTTTACAACTTGAAATACTTGCAAATACATTATCTAACTTTCAGGGTGATAGTAAGTCGGCCATTAAATCTACAGTGAAATCTTAAAAGGCTAAGAAATGACTCAACTATCAACCACCTAATGCTGTACGTTGTCACAAAGATTTCCCTGAATCCATGTAAAATGGATCCCCTCCTGCCCACACCATCACAGTAGTCACTAGGATGCAGATAAATCACATCACACATTGAACAGAATGTTTTCTTTTTTTCAATTATACTAACAAGATTGCAATTACGCTCACCTTTTTTATTTTCTCCTTTGCTGTTCTGTCACTATTACCCTGGCACGTGAACTGAGACTCCAGCACTTGTAACCAATTCCCAAACACCTTTATCTCCTTTGAATTAGATCTTGAACCGGCTGCATGTTTTGACTCAACACTAATGTTTTCCATGTGTTTTTATTCCCAAATTAAAATACTTCCCATTTGGTATTTCCAGCTCAACAGCAATCAGTAAAACATGCCCAGAATCCCCACCCGAGAATCCATTTTCTCCAAGTCCCTCAGCAAGACCCGAAAAACACAGGTACCCACCCAATCCTTGAAGAACCTCCACGTAACAAGGTATCTGCAAGCCATCCGACCTCCTATCAAAATCTCTAGTAACCAGACAAATCACTTTGTTTCCTGACATGCTTTTACTGTTCCATGAGCAAAAATGAAGCTGTTTCTTCACGGGGAGAGCCACAGGTGCAGAGAGCTCGCCACCAGAGGCTGCATTACATCCCCCAGGCAGCTCAGAGCCGGAAGTAAAAAGCGTCTGTAGCAACACTCTAGAACTTGTTCAAAAGCATGGTGGTTTCCTTATCAGGGGTTGTTTTTCTGGATAAAACTAAAGGTTCTGCTGGACAGCAACTTTGGAATCTAGCTGACAAGTTTGAACCATATGCTGGCTTGTAACATCTGTTACAGGTCTCCCCACTACGATGACTCCATTCTCCCGAGTCAATTTCTGCCAAAATTTCATGTTCCTTGTCAAGGATGTAAGCCATTATTAGGACAGTGCAAAGTAAACATCGATAATGGTTCTAAGGCAATGCTCAAATTTTATACAACAAACTAGGGATCTTCAGAGATAAAAGGTGACAAAGAAGCCATGAATAATTTAAATAAAGTCAAAAGGGGAGAGTAAGGACACACATGTGACCTTAAGAGACCTTGTGTAGGTGCTTTTCTTTCTTGTGGGTCAATCCACATTTGCTCAGATTTCCTTCCTCTTAATTCCCATAGCTGACCTGAGTTTCCAGCTGGATCTAGAAGGTTCCCAAGCAAATTCTCTCATAGGTGCGTCTCCTTTTTTTTATTCACCCCCTGTATTTATGTTTACCGGCATGTCCATAGACAGTAGAGTTATTCTTTAAGTTCATTCTCTACATGTTTTTAGTTTGGGGCAACAAACCATTCCTGACTTCTCTGTGTACTGTCCACATCTTTATGTGGATAGATTTGACAGAACGGAATGGCTAGGAGTATTTAAACACCAGACCCCGGGGCATTTTAACCACCTAATGGAACATTCCACATCCTACCTCTACCCTTTCTCCCTTGGGGGAGAGGGGTATGGGCACATCTGTCAATCACTGTTTGGCCATAAGGCACCTTAGCGGTAGCCACCCACAGAGTGAAGAGTCTGACAAGCTGACTTCTCCCAGCCCAGACCCAATGGCCTTCTAGACACACAGGCATTCTGTGGGGTCTGCACCTGGGGGCTGAAGTAGATTAATAGGAACCAGATGATGGGAGGTATTTATCTGATTAGCCCAGAAGGCCCATTTTTACCCAGATAACAGAACTCTGGGTAACAGCAGGTCACAGACCTGATGGGGTGTAAAAGGGAGATTTAAAAAGATTTATAAGCACTAAAAGTCTCCTGTAGCAAAGAGAGACTCAGGATTTCAAATCTGAGCACAATTTGTGCCAAGGCAGTGGCTAGCCACTTGGGGATCCCAGAAAGAAGGCTGGGATGGGAGGGCACCTGGGTGGCTCAGTTGGTTAAACATCTGACTCCTGGTTTCAGCTCAGGTCATGATCTCAAGGTTTCCTGAGTTCAAGCCCCATGTAGGACTCTGAACTAGCAGCACAGAGCCTTCTTGGGATTCCCTGTCTCCCTCTTTCTCTGCCTCTCCCCAAATAAACTTTAAAAAAAGAAGAAGAAGGCTGGGATGGGAGATGGGCTCCAGGATTTCTGGACAACCAGTGCATCCCTACATCGAAGGACAGGAAATGTGACCCACTGTCCCTAACCCCACAAGGGAAGACTATGACCAGGAAACTAGGAGCCTAGCCACTGTGACATCCACAAACAGGGCAGGAGGAAACCTCTGCCAAGGCCACAGAGGAAAGGTAAGAGCAGAAGCTGGCACCTGGGAGGACATAGGACCAAGTCAGCAAGAATCCCAGGCCCAAGATTTGAAGTCAGACACATCAGGGCAGGGGGGCCAAAAGGAGAAAGAACGGCTGGGGTGGGGGGCTGCTTCTGGTCAGAGCGCAGCCTATTTTATAGTTTTCCCAGTCACCCAGCAGGCCTTGGGGACCTGCCACCTATAACAACATGGGGCCAGCAACACCTACATGGACAGAGGGGCAGCACACCCAAGCTAGAAGGGCTCCACATTCACTGCACAAGCCTCAGGTGTCTCAGCACCCACCGTGCTAAGGGGCACCTCATCTTTACTAGCTAATATACAAATACCACCAGGTGTTAAGCCCAAGAGGGTCCAAAAGGCATTTTGAGGTTTGCAGAAGGAAACCTAGTTTTCATGAGAATTCCAGAATCAAGAGGCAGTGAGGACCACATTGGAATCCAATTAACAGTCCAAACCCAGTGTCCTCTAACAGCCCACCTGAGGAGCAAGTGCAACATCAAAAAAGCAGCTGTAGGGAGGCCTCCGTGCAGGGCCAGGAGGGCTCGGCCACATAAAACCCCAGCTCAAACTTTACAAGCCACTCAGAAGCGGGCAAGTGGTACTCTGCCCGGTCAGAAAGCTCAGCAAGTGGGGAGAGGATAGGAGCCACGCTCATTCACAGGCTAAACAAGGCAGAGCCTGAGAAAAGGATTAGAGAACAAAAAGCGGGGAGGGTGGGGTTAGGGATCATGGGTAGAGTTCCCCTCTCCAACTTCTAAACACAGAACCCATACTGTAGCCAGAGAAGATTCAGACACTAGGCAGAACCTGTAGCTCACCGGGAGCCCCTGAGCCATCAGGCACACCACACAGACTCTCACACCACCTCCATCACTACCAACCAAAGCTAGCCCGGATCCAAGACCTTTAACCAGCAAGGCGGCACACAGCCACAGGAACCTTCTCAACACCGTGCCCCAGGGAGCAGCCCCCTCTCAAACAGCTAGCACCTGAGCTGAATCCCCTCGGTCACTCCTGCACTAGAAGATTCTTCTTGAAACGCTGCCCACTCCCTCCATTTGTCGTTAGCCCCGTTGCTGGAACAGCACAGCACGAAGCACAGAGCCGGAGGACTCCACTCCGGAGAGCAAAAGGCCTGGCAAATGCTATATGGAAGCCTCATTCTGTTGTCTATGTTGCTGGAAATGGACTACTTTTTCATCCATGGATGAAGCGGCCTTCTCCAAATGTGCTTTTCTCGCCTCTACAAATATCCTCTCTCAGTGATTTGACCTTTTATGAGCAAGGAGACTAACCTCATGGAGAGATTAGCCGCTTCAGCTACCTCACCAGTTTCTGCCTTCCTCACCTCTGTCTTCATGGGCAGACCTCATCATCTCCTAGGTTTGGGGGAAACTCCTCTAAAGGCTCTAAAAATCCTTTGTACCAGGTTCCGGAAGATGGCGGCGTAGGAGGACGCGGGGCTCACAGCGCGTCCTGCCCATCACTTAGATTCCACCTACACCTGCCTAAAGAACCCAGAAAACCGCCAGAGGATTAGCAGAACGGAGTCTCCGGAGCCAAGCGCAGACTAGAGGCCCACGGAAGAGGGTAGGAAGGGCGGCGAGGCGGTGCGCGCTCCACGGACTGGCGGGAGGGAGCCGGGGCGGAGGGGCGGCTCGTCGGCCAAGCAGAGCCCCCGAGTCTGGCTGGCAAAAGCGGAGGGGCCGGACAGACTGTGTTCCGACAGCAAGCGCGACTTAGCGTCTGGGAGGTCAGAAGTTAACAGCTCTGCTCGGAAAGCGGGAAGGCTGGAGGACAAAGGGAGGGAGAGCTGCTGAGCCCCCGGACGGCAGAGCTCAGCTTGGCGGGGAACAAAGGCGCCAGCGCCATCTCCCCCGCCCATCCCCCAGCCAAAATCCCAAAGGGAACCAGTTCCTGCCAGAGAACTTGCTCGCTCCGCGCAAACACCCAACTCTGTGCTTCTGCGGAGCCAAACCTCCGGCAGCGGATCTGACTCCCTCCCGCTGCCACAGGGCCCCTCCTGAAGTGGATCACCTAAGGAGAAGCGAGCTAAGCCTGCCCCTCCTGCCCCCGTGCACCTTGCCTACCCACCCCAGCTAATATGCCAGATCCCCAGCACCACAAGCCTGGCAGGGTGCAAGTAGCCCAGATGGGCCACGCCACCCCACAGTGAATCCCCCCCCTAGGAGAGGGGAAGAGAAGGCACACACCAGTCTGACTGTGGCCCCAGCAGTGGGCTGGGGGCAGACATCGGGTCGGACTGCGGCCCCGCCCACTAACTCCAGTTATACACCACAGCACAGGGGAAGTGCACTGCAGGTCCTCACCACGCCAGGGACTCTCCAAAATGACCAAACGGAAGAATTCCCCTCAGAAGAATCTCCAGGAAATAACAACAGCTAATGAACTGATCAAAAAGGATTTAAATAATATAACAGAAAGTGAATTTAGAATAATAGTCATAAAATTAATCGCTGGGCTTGAAAACAGTATACAGGACAGCAGAGAATCTCTTGCCACAAAGATCGAGGGACTAAGGAACAGTCACGAGGAGTTGAAAAACGCTTTAAACGAATTGCAAAACAAAATGGATTCCACGATGGCTCGGCTTGAAGAGGCAGAGGAGAGAATAGGTGAACTAGAAGATAAAGTTATGGAGAAAGAGGAAGCTGAAAGAAAGAGAGATAAAAAAATCCAGGAGTATGAGGGGAAAATTAGAGAACTAAGTGATACACTAAAAAAAAATAATATACGCATAATTGGTATCCCAGAGGAGGAAGAGAGAGGGAAGGGTGCTGAAGGGGTACTTGAAGAAATTATAGCTGAGAACTTCCCTGAACTGGGGAAGGAAAAAGGCATTGAAATCCAAGAGGCACAGAGAACTCCCTTCAGACGTAACTTGAATCGATCTTCTGCACGACATATCATAGTGAAACTGGCAAAATACAAGGATAAAGAGAAAATTCTGAAAGCAGCAAGGGATAAACGTGCCCTCACATATAAAGGGAGACCTATAAGACTCATGACTGATCTCTCCTTTGAAACTTGGCAGGCCAGAAAGGCTTGGCACGATATCTACAGTGTGCTAAACAGAAAAAATATGCAGCCGAGAATCCTTTATCCAGCAAGTCTGTCATTTAGAATAGAAGGAGAGATAAAGGTCTTCCCAAACAAACAAAAACTGAAGGAATTTGTCACCACGAAACCAGCCCTACAAGAGATCCTAAGGGGGATCCTGTGAGACAAAGTACCAGAGACATCACTACAAGCATAAAACATACAGACATCACAATGACTCTAAACCCATATCTTTCTATAATAACACTGAATGTAAATGGATTAAATGCGCCAACTAAAAGACATAGGGTATCAGAATGGATAAAAAAACAAGACCCATCTATTTGCTGTCTACAAGAGACTCATTTTAGATCTGAGGACACCTTTAGATTGAGAGTGAGGGGATGGAGAACTATTTATCATGCTCCTGGAAGCCAAAAGAAAGCTGGAGTAGCCATACTTATATCAGACAAACTAGACTTTAAATTAAAGGCTGTAACAAGAGATGAAGAAGGGCATTATATAATAATCACAGGGTCTATCCACCAGGAAGAGCTAACTATTATAAATGTCTATGCGCCAAATACCCGAGCCCCCAGATATATAAAACAATTACTCATAAACATAAGCAACCTTATTGATAAGAATGTGGTCATTGCAGGGGACTTTAACACCCCACTTACAGAAATGGATAGATCATCTAGACACACAGTCAATAAAGAAACAAGGGCCCTGAATGATACATTGGATCAGATGGACTTGACAGATATATTTAGAACTCTGCATCCCAAAGCAACAGAATATACTTTCTTCTCGAGTGCACATGGAACATTCTCCAAGATAGATCATATACTGGGTCACAAAACAGCCCTCCATAAGTTTACAAGAATTGAAATTATACCATGCATACTTTCAGACCACAATGCTATGAAGCTTGAAATCAACCACAGGAAAAAGTCTGGAAAACCTCCAAAAGCATGGAGGTTAAAGAACACCCTACTAACGAATGAGTGGGTCAACCAGGCAATTAGAGAAGAAATTAAAACATATATGGAAACAAACGAAAATGAAAATACAACAATCCAAACGCTTTGGGATGCAGCGAAGGCAGTCCTGAGAGGAAAATACATTGCAATCCAGGCCTATCTCAAGAAACAAGAAAAATCCCAAATACAAAATCTAACAGCACACCTAAAGGAAATAGAAGCAGAACAGCAAAGGCAGCCTAAACCCAGCAGAAGAAGAGAAATAATAAAGATCAGAGCAGAAATAAACAATATAGAATCTAAAAAAACTGTAGAGCAGATCAACGAAACCAAGAGTTGGTTTTTTGAAAAAATAAACAAAATTGACAAACCTCTAGCCAGGCTTCTCAAAAAGAAAAGGGAGATGACCCAAATAGATAAAATCATGAATGAAAATGGAATGATTACAACCAATCCCTCAGAGATACAAACAATTATCAGGGAATACTATGAAAAATTATATGCCAGCAAATTGGACAACCTGGAAGAAATGGACAAATTTCTCAACACCCACACTCTTCCAAAACTCAATCAGGAGGAAATAGAAAGCTTGAACAGACCCATAACCAGCGAAGAAATTGAATCGGTTATCAAAAATCTCCCAACAAATAAGAGTCCAGGACCAGATGGCTTCCCAGGGGAGTTCTACCAGACATTTAAAGCAGAGATAATACCTATCCTTCTCAAGCTATTCCAAGAAATAGAAAGGGAAGGAAAACTTCCAGGCTCATTCTATGAAGCCAGTATTACTTTGATTCCTAAACCAGACAGAGACCCAGTAAAAAAAGAGAACTACAGGCCAATATCCCTGATGAATATGGATGCAAAAATTCTTAATAAGATACTAGCAAATCGAATTCAACAGCATATAAAAAGAATTATTCACCATGATCAAGTGGGATTCATTCCTGGGATGCAGGGCTGGTTCAACATTCGCAAATCGATCAACGTGATACATCACATTAACAAAAAAAAAGAGAAGGACCATATGATCCTGTCAATCGATGCAGAAAAGGCCTTTGACAAAATCCAGCACCCTTTCTTAATAAAAACCCTTGAGAAAGTCGGGATAGAAGGAACATACTTAAAGATCATAAAGGCCATTTATGAAAAGCCCACAGCTAATATCATCCTCAACGGGGAAAAACTGAGAGCTTTTTCCCTGAGATCAGGAACACGACAGGGATGCCCACTGTCACCGCTGCTGTTTAATATAGTGCTGGAAGTTCTAGCATCAGCAATCAGATAACAAAAGGAAATCAAAGGCATCAAAATTGGCAAAGATGAAGTCAAGCTTTCGCTTTTTGCAGATGACATGATATTATACATGGAAAATCCGATAGACTCCACCAGAAGTCTGCTAGAACTGATACATGAATTCAGCAAAGTTGCAGGATACAAAATCAATGTGCAGAAATCAGTTGCATTCTTATACACTAACAATGAAGCAACAGAAAGACAAATGAAGAAACTGATCCCATTCACAATTGCACCAAGAAGCATAAAATACCTAGGAATAAATCTAACCAAAGATGTAAAAGATCTGTATGCTGAAAACTATAGAAAGCTTATGCAGGTAATTGAAGAAGATATAAAGAAATGGAAAGACATTCCCTGCTCATGGATTGGAAGAATAAATATTGTCAAAATGTCAATACTACCCAAAGCTATCTACACATTCAATGCAATCCCAATCAAAATTGCACCAGCATTCTTCTCGAAACTAGAACAAGCAATCCTAAAATTCATATGGAACCACAAAAGGCCCCGAATAGCCAAAGTAATTTTGAAGAAGAAGACCAAAGCAGGAGGCATCACAATCCCAGACTTTAGCCTCTACTACAAAGCTGTCATCATCAAGACAGCATGGTATTGGCATAAAAACAGACACATAGACCAATGGAATAGAATAGAAACCCCAGAACTAGACCCACAAACGTATGGCCAACTCATCTTTGACAAAGCAGGAAAGAACATCCAATGGAAAAAAGACAGTCTCTTTAACAAATGGTGCTGGGAGAACTGGACAGCAACATGCAGAAGGTTGAAACTAGACCACTTTCTCACACCATTCACAAAAATAAACTCAAAATGGATAAAGGACCTGAATGTGAGACAGGAAACCATCAAAACCTTAGAGGAGAAAGCAGGAAAAGACCTCTCTGACCTCAGCCGTAGCAATCTCTTACTCGGCACATCCCCAAAGGCAAGGGAATTAAAAGCAAAAGTGAATTACTGGGACCTTATGAAGATAAAAAGCTTCTGCACAGCAAAGGAAACAACCAACAAAACTAAAAGGCAACCAACGGAATGGGAAAAGATATTTGCAAATGACACATCGGACAAAGGGCTAGTATCCAAAATCTATAAAGAGCTCATCAAACTCCACACCCGAAAAACAAATAACCCAGTGAAGAAATGGGCAGAAAACATGAATAGACACTTCTCTAAAGAAGACATCCGGATGGCCAACAGGCACATGAAAAGATGTTCAACGTCGCTCCTTATCAGGGAAATACAAATCAAAACCACACTCAGATACCACCTCACGCCAGTCAGAGTGGCCAAAATGAAGAAATCAGGAGACCATAGATGCTGGAGAGGATGTGGAGAAACAGGAACCCTCTTGCACTGTTGGTGGGAATGCAAATTGGTGCAGCCGCTCTGGAAAGCAGTGTGGAGGTTCCTCAGAAAATTAAAAATAGAACTACCCTATGACCCAGCAATAGCACTGCTAGGAATTTATCCAAGGGATACAGGAGTACTGATGCATAGGGGCACCTGTACCCCAATGTTTATAGCGGCACTCTCAACAATAGCCAAATTATGGAAAGAGCCTAAATGTCCATCAACTGATGAATGGATAAAGAAATTGTGGTTTATATACACAATGGAATACTACGTGGCAATGAGAAAAAATGAAATATGGCCTTTTGTAGCAACATGGATGGAACTGGAGAGTGTGATGCTAAGTGAAATAAGCCATACAGAGAAAGACAGATACCATATGGTTTCACTCTTATGTGGATCCTGAGAAACATAACAGAAACCCATGGGGGAGGGGAAGGAAAAAAAAAAAAAAAAAAAAAAAAAAAGAGGTTAGAGTGGGAGAGAGCCAAAGCATAGAGACTGTTAAAAACTGAGAACAAACTGAGGGTTGATGGGGGGTGGGAGGGAGGGCAGGGTGGGAGGGAGGGCAGGGTGGGTGATGGGTATTGAGGAGGGCACCTTTTGGGATGAGCACTGGGTGTTGTATGGAAACCAATTTGACAGTAAATTTCATATATTAAAAAATAAAAAAAAAATAAAATAAAATAAGAAGAGGAAACAAAAAAAAAAAAAAAAAAAAAAAAAAATCCTTTGTACCAGGTTGTTCTTCACAACTACAATCAGAAATTATACTTTGCCGTCTTAAGCCAATGTAGCCTTTTAATTCAATGCTGGATATCTCAAAGTGTCCACCTTACGGGTTGCAGACCATCACGTGACAGGGTTTACTTATTCTCTTAATGAGAAGACAGGGCCTGGTCCAGAAAACTGAAGCAGAAGTTTTAAGCCCAACAAAATGCTTTTGAAGTAAGCCAGTAGAAAACCCTCAGAAAACACCTTTAGGATCCTAAGGATTTCAAACCCTTTTTGTTTCTAAATCCTCAATTCCATTTATTATCCCTACAATTATTCTGCACCTTTTCTCTTCAAGAGGAGATTGAGTCATCAGAGCCAGCTGGCCCTCTGAACATTTTTCTGGTGTCTGGAAATAAGATCACTTGCAGGGACCAACTAATTTATTTTCTCTAGCTAACCTCATAAAAATGCAGACTTTAATGCCAATCAGGTTTTTTTTTCCTCCATCCGTATTTAAGTTCATGCCTACAACAGGACCATCGGTTTAAGGGACAGAAGCTAGTCATGCATCGTTTGCTGCAACATTTCATCAAGTGGTCATACCCAAAATGTACAAAGAAATAAGAATGAGAGTGGAGAAGAGCAAAGAGGTACAAATAGCTTAAGGGTCTCTCTCCATACCGAAATACCATTCCAACTTCCTGCTTCAGCACTGCTGCGCTATCAGAAAAGGCCTCTGTTGGCTGCCAGCCATGACCTTCAAAGCAGCGTCCAGTGGCCTTCACTTTTTGGGAGATTGGCTTGGTTGCTGACCACAAAGGTGGTCCACGCCACTCTTGTCCCAACTGGGTACAGAGTTCCAAAGTTAACACTGGAGAATTCCAACGGCAGGTCACCTCCAATTCATCAACATGCAGTCCTGGATTCTAAACGTTCCTATACTTAATAGGAAGTAAGAGGATTGTAGGGTGTAAAAAACGTTTTGGAGAAATTTACTTGATAGCATTTTAAACCCGAGCCCAAACCGATCCTGGATCCTTCCAGCCCAATCGTGTAGCGGGAAAGGGGTCGTTGGGGAAGTGGCATATGGTGCCAGGCCTAAGAACAGTCATTGTCCGATGTCTGTAATAGCTTAACCATGGCTTATATGGCAAGGATGGAAACCATCTGGAAAAGAAACAAGGACTCAACCAACTGTTATGAAAAAGGTTTTCCCCCCACTTGTCATGTTTTCTTTTCTCCTTTCAACTGAAGATTGTTCCAGGTTTGGTTTATCCATCCCAAAGAAATCTCATCTAATATTGCCATTTGGAAAGGAAAAGAATATGTCACAATGGGGGTTGGTATTTCATACACATCACACATACATTCCATTTTCTATACATAACCAAAGGATAATATTTAGTGCTGTTACAATAAATCTATTCCAGATCTTGCCAATAATAGGAAACGGAACAAGAAAGGGTTTTTTTTTTTTTTTTTTTTTAATACAAAGGAAAAGCTTTGACTCTTGGGTACCCATGTTAAGTTATACAGTCAAGCCCTCCCATCTGACACAATTGGGGCTGAGGTAATGAGTGGTGAGAACTAATTAAAGCACAAAATCTTTTTAAGGTAACAAATACCTTAAAACTTTATTTAATCTGCAGCTATCGAAATTGACCATCCTGGTTTGCCTGTTATGAGATACGGCACGGTAAGGGTGTACACTTTCACACCCAAGCTATGGGTGTGAAAAGGTCATTTCAAGCTATGACCTTTCTTTGACTAAGAGTCTACTAACTAGAATTATCTGTGGACCTTCTGTCATGAACTCCTCCAATGATGTGGTCTGGGATTTCCAATCCCCATTTCTGTGAAATCGACCAAGAACAGAGATACTTGTGAAGACTAGAGCCCTTCTGGATTTTTTCCCATGTTCCCCAACTCTTAATAGTTGTCCCAACCCACCTATGTTGATGAATGCTTTGATAGTTACTAGTGTTGAATCCTGTCCAAACTATTCCATGTATTTTGAAAGCAGTGATTTTTATACTCCTGTTTAATCCGTTTATAAGATATTCACCTACTATTTCATCCCATTACTTAAGTCCAATAGCAAGCGCAATTGGCATAAGGAGGGTGGAGAACAAACACACCGATCCTGTCAGCACCTGGTTCAAGCACTCCAGCAGGAAGGCATGTGTGTCTTGGGAGAGCCCTGGACCAGCTGCTGGTGCTCGGTGTGCTATGGGGATAAGTTATGTGTTTTACATGCCACATGTATTACACGAGACTGTAGAATACCTAGGTTAATGCAAGTCAATAGCATAGCTGTTTAAAAAACTATACTCGAAATATTTATATTCCAAAAAAGTGCATTTACCTAATAGGAATTAGTTCATTAGGATTCTGATCTAGCCTATTTTAGTGTTCATCTGCTTTGCCCTGCCTACTCTCATGGGAAATACCAATTCATATTCCTGTCCCCCATCTCTACTGGTTATCAGCTATACTTCAATATTTCACTTCAATGGTATTCAGCTTATATATTGGAATTTGTTCTAGATCTGGATTTGGGGGGGAGGTGGGGTCATGCCAAGTCCTAGGTCACAGACATTTTCATCAGGTAGATTTATATATATAACTGGAAAAAGTGTCAAGCAGGTGATAAAGCTAATGATTAAATATATATTGCCTATTTTTATAGTATAGAGTTCATGGTCACTCAGTGCTACAGGCAGCTGACACGTCAACAGTCACTACTGAGGCTCCTACAGACCTCACTGTTTCCAACATGATTAGGAACCCTCCCACCCCTGAGGTGTAGGAGTCTGCTATACAATTACTCGCTGGCCACAAAAGTTGTCACCAGAGACCCTAACTTCCTTGCACACCTAATACCAGATGACTTTAAATTACACAGTTGCCCTCTACATTCATCCCCTCCCTCCCTCCCTCCATCCCTGGTTCTCCAACAAGGAAATAGGAAGGAAGTGAAGGGACCAGAAACCATCCCTTCCACTCCACTCAGTTACCACATCCTAGGTATAGACTGGGCCTCTAGAACATGACTTATGCTCTCTTAATTAGTGTCCTGAATTAAGACCACAACCTGTAATAAAAGCAAAACTATTCAAACATGGAAAATTTCTACATATAAAATAATTTATACTTTTTTTTCTTCTCTTTATGTTACTAGATACTTGCCTCAACTTGACCCGATGCCAGGAGGAAATCAGGCCCGGGTTTTAGATACCTTTCACATAAAAATGGTCTATGTCACATAAGTAACTGCTTTCGTTGCCATTCAACCCACATGTATAGATGGGGAAAACAACAGGTACAGGAAAATGGCTGCAGGAATGGCCCCAGTAGGGTTCTGGTATGATCACTGGCAAACCATTCTGAACCACAAACACATCCACTTGACACCATATTGCTTTCGATCTACAGACGCCCCATCCTACACTGACCTGAGATTTCCCTGTCACCTGAGCACAGCCTGGAGGCTCAGCCCCCACTTCTTCACAGCGAGCTTCATGGAGCCACCAGAAGGCAGGTGAATATCACTTCAATTGGCTGGAGGTTCACACTAACACAACCCCATCAAGAATCTCATCAACAATCTGTCTTACCTCAAGCTCTGCTGACTAACCAAAAAGCAAAGGAAGTTGCAATGAAACAGGGCTTCAAAAAACGATTGCCAAAAATGACTTCACTAAACTAACCACCTGTGGTAAGGACCAACCCCAATGAATAGCATACTCCTAAGTATTTTATTGGGATTAACATTTAGATGACATTTCTTATCACACATTTAATCACTTGAGGGCCGATGGCAAGTTCCCCTTCTGCACCTGTCACTCACCAATGCAGGCATGGACCCTCACGGACAGCTGTGTCCTCAGGACGATGCTGTGCTTTTTGCCCCGCCTAATGGAGACAGGAGACAAAATATACATGGGTATCAGAGCAGTCACCAAAAAGACACGTACATGCTATCAATCAGCTTTAAGGTTCTGGCACACCCACCTCAAAGTGATTCTAGATCAGCAGGGACCTATACAGAACAAGAATTTATCCAGAAATAACATGTCACAGGGTTTTACAGGAAATAAAACAATCTGGTTTGATTCTGTTGGATGGGCACACAGCTTTTATTACCAAACCTGGTCAACTCATCCCGTCCACAGAGTCTGCACATACCCATGCTGGGACAATTTTAAGATCTGTGCCCAAATGAAATCCCTGGAATAGGACAACACAATCCTGCTTGATGATTCCCCTGACCACGTTTACATTTTTGGATATAGAAGAAGGGCATACACAGTGGAGTCACCAAAAAGAGCTGGCTTGCTGTCCATCAGGGCAATACTGTTACAGCTTTCACTCTTCGCTCACAGGAAGGTAGGAGTCTACCCAGTAGCTTACAGGCTATTTATTCTCAGGAATGACAATTTACGCCATGCTTTGTCTCACCTCCTCCTCTTTCTCACTTCAGGGAAGCAACCAGGATGGCCCTGTGCCCCAACTCTGCTCCCGGGGTCGGGGGGGGGGGGTGGGAGTGGGGGGTCCTCCCACCCTGAGCTGAGAAGGACTCAACCACATAGCAGTTAAGCGGATATATGGGAGAAAAGAGCAGACCTGTCTACCTAAGGGTAGCAGAGGCTTTGAGATTTGGACAAAGTGGGGAGCCGGTGGACAAAGATAAAATGGAGCCAGCCAACCAGCACAGTAGCAGAAAACCTGCTGGCTCTCGAAGCTGCTGAACTCCCTGCCATCCCTCTTCTGGCAGCTCCTTTCTCCCCATCAGGGCTTCCCCTACAACACAGTCTGACAGTGCTTTCCTGCTTCCTGCACTTGTGGCTGTGTTGGAAGCAAGGGAACAAATCTGACCAGGGCACATGGTTAATATCGTGGTTATAAATTCACAATCACTGAAACAGTATATTTTATTCTCGAGACCAGGTAAGAGGACAAAGAAGTATGGTTTTTAAAATGGTTTCTTTCAAAGGAGAAAGGAAAACCCCTTGCATAGTCCTGCAAGAGGAGGCAGTAGCCTCCACCCCAGCAGCTGCTTATAAGCACAAGACCTACATTTATGGTCCCTTCAGATCCCTCCTTTCTACTTTGTGTTCATCTGATGCTTTCACATTTGCCATGTGCAAGGCACTGGGCTCAAGGAGCTTGTAACAAATACACAACACTTGACCCATCTTCACAAGGTTAGATTCCTATCAACCCAGACTTCCAGACTTTCTACACACACACACACACACACACACACACACACACCCTTCCTTTTCCTCTTGACCATCTAGATGCTGACACTCCTTCAGTTCTTGTGATCATACTAGAAAGTCCTAAGCGCATGGAACAGAATGAGGGAGAAGACTTCAGTGTGTTCTGGGAAAAGGCAACAGGAAAGGGGTTCCGGGACGGTGGGGCAGGGAGCAGCCATCAAGTGTGTAGTTTCACCCAGAGATGGGCAGAAGCCATGCTTGGAACAGTGACCAGAGAATCAAAGAGTGAAGGCCAGACCCTAATTATGAGTAATAGCCAACCCTAAGTCCACAGATCTGGAAGATTTTCTGTAACTCATGTTATCAGGAGTTATGAGTCAATAAATAAAGCATGGAGACAAAGTACATGCTTTAGATGCCCAGATGTGGGGGGAAAGTAGGGAATGGCCGGGTAAAATATTTCAGAAAACCTCAGGTTCTGGAAAAGTTCAGAAGGGCCAATTGATAGCCCTGCTTTTATCTTTAAACAATGACAAAAATCCAATGTTGAGGAAGTGCTTGTTTTCCCACAGAACTCTCTGGTCCCACAGTAGGCATGTGGTATGGTTGCTCTGGGATTCCAGGCACTTGCACGCAAACAAGGACGGTCTTCCTGAGGAAGCAATGGCAGGCACACCATACTGGAGGGGTCCTCTTTTCTGTGCTTGTACATTGAGAAAGCAAGCAATCGGCTTGGTTATGCTAAACCCTAAGGGAATTTATAACGCCACAGAACAGGGGCGTCTGGGCAGCTCAGTCGGTTAAGTGTCTGACTCATGGTTGCCACTCAGATCATGACCTCACCACTCAGGCCATGACCCTGTGGTTCAGGAGTTCAAGCCCCACATCGGGCTCCTCACTGACAGTGCAGAGCCTGCTTGGGGTTCTCCCTGTCCCCTCCGCAGTGCCCCCCACTAATCTTAAACATGACCACAGAAAAAAGGCCTATTTCGCAGTTTAGCACTTACAATTCCTCTGCTTCAACATTCTACCTCCTTCCCCGCCTGCCTCCATACACAAAATCCTCAGTGAAAGAAACCTGTGTGGAATTGGGGGCCACGGCAGCAGCAGTCCCCTGAGATAAAGGAGGCTCCAAATCCCAGGAATTCCTAGCACAGAAGAGGACTGGCCCAGGCGGAGGGAAGTGGTGATCATGCAGGCAGGTCCACAGAAGGTGTCCTTCACCCCCACTTCTCCCACCCCACCCCCCACTTCTCCCACCTTTGATGTGGGTGTCATGGCTATGCCCACTCTGCAGATGAGGAAAGTAAAGCTTGGAGAAAGGGGATCAACCGCATCAAGTCACATGGCTGGTAGAACAGACCCAGGCTGAAAGCAGGACGACTCCAGAGTCACCTGCACCATCCTGCCCTTTGCTGCAGGGTCACCTCACTAGGTAACCTTCCCCAGGGCTTACAAAGGGTCAAGAGAGGCATTATTAGAGACTGGCTTAACCTCAAGGCTAAGAACCTAACAAAAAAGCACACGCATTAAAA
The DNA here is from genome assembly GCF_018350215.1 of Panthera leo. Classification (NCBI taxonomy): domain Eukaryota; kingdom Metazoa; phylum Chordata; class Mammalia; order Carnivora; family Felidae; genus Panthera; species Panthera leo. Next base: position 57,624,793 of record NC_056690.1, on the reverse strand, counting down.
AGTTACAATGCAGGGACACCTGGGTGGTTCAGTCAGTGAAGCATCTGACTCTTGATCTCAGCTCAGGTCATGATCTAACAGTTTGCAATATCAAGCCCCACGTCAGGCTCTGCGCTGACAGCATGGAGCCTGCTTGGGATTCTCAAAATAAGCATTTAAAAAATAACAAATGGGGGAAGAGAGGTTCAAAAAATTATGATGCAAATGAAGAAAATATTGGCTAACCAAATCAGGTTTATTCGAAGAATTCAAGAATTACAGCAAGTTTCAGGTTTTATTTAGAGATGTATCAAAGATTGGGGCACCTGGGTGGCTCAGTCGGTTAAGCGTGTGACTTCAGCTCAGGTCACGATCTCACGGTTAGTGAGTTCGAGCCCAGCATGGGGCTCTGCACTGACAGCTCAGAGCCTGGAGCCTGCTTCAGATTCTGTGTCTCCCTCTCTCTCTGCGCCTCCCCCACTCACACTGGGTCTCTTGAAAATAAATGTCAAAAAAAAAAAAAAAAAAAAAGCTTAAAAATGTATCAAAGGTCAATGCATGGAGGACACCAATCATAAGGACCCTTTAAATCTGATTACTTCCCTCCCTCCACAGCTTTCTTACTGGACATACTAGAGAAAGAGATTTTTATTTAATATGTGACCCTCTCACTTTCACTGACTCTACAATCTTTTGGCTAATTCTTTTCGCTTCAGAGAAATAAAGGTATCTAATTATTTTATCCCCACTTTTTCCAGTAAATATGCCCGCATCTCCTGTTTCACAGTTAAAAACTTTAAGGAAATTAAATCACAGATATACTTTTCCTCTGCTCCCAATAGGATACTAGGTCAGTTTGGGTTCAGACAATAATCCTAACTTGTTAACATTTACAGAAAGCTTATTATGTGCCAGACCTGTAACTACCCTCTTTTTAGTTAGACTTCATTTTTAAAGATAAGTTTTAGGTTCACAACTCCCTTCCTCCAAAGGATCACCCCAGCCTCTCTGGTCCTTAACGCTTCTCACCTGGGTACCAGGCCTCTCTTTATGCAGATTTGGTCTTCACAAGATTACTACGAAGTAGGTTACATGGCCATTTTTACAGTGAGGAACTTATGGCCCAGAAAGGTTAAGCAACCTTGCTGAGGTCACACAGCTAGAAATTCAAAGAGCTCAGGCTCCTCCCAGCAAGTCTGACCCCAAAGCCTGAACTATCACCTCCCTACATCTGCCTCCCAGATTGATGTTCCTTCATTCCCTTGGTCCACCCATGTTCAAAGGTGTCTACTTTGTGCTGGAGAGCACAGGATATGCCAAGGTAAAAGGTACATCCCGCCTCAAGACAGGAAAAGAGAACTCCTCTCACTTCACAGCAAAGTTATGTGTACAAGGAATGGACACACACCCCGCTGTCCTTTCCCTTCTCCCCAGGAGCCGGGAGGCAGAGGAGAAGGAAAAAGCTGAATAAACCACTCTGGACACACAGATGGAAGGATTTTGAGGACATGACAGCTGTTCTACCAGACCTAAGGATGACTGTCTACGTTTGAACTCTTAAACAAGAAACAAATTCATCTTACTTTTTTTCCATTTATTTTTTTTTTAAGACAGAGTAGGAGCCCAGGGGAAGGGCAGAGGGAGAGAGACAGAACTTCAAGCGATCTCCATATTCCACATGGAGCCCCACGTGGGGCTCCATACCACAACCCTGGGATCCTGACCTGAGCCAAAACCAAGTTGGACACTCAACCCACTGAGCCACCCAAGTACCCCCAAACTTATCTTTAAACCTTCCTATTTTGGTTCAAGATCTACCCTAACTACTACATGCTTTCTTGCCTTAATGATGCTAGAAGACGAGCAGCCATATTTGAAGGGTGATCAAATAGGGAAGACAGAAGTCACATCCTAAAGATGGCAAAGTAGAAAGATAAAATAAGTCCAGGCTCCTATGAGCGTCTTGTCATCAACACATCATCCTTCAAATGGCCCTAATTACCCTTGTTTTAATTGGACTTTGCTTTTAAAGAGAAGTTTTAGGTTTACAACTCCCTTCCTCCAAGGGATCACCCCAGCCTCCCTGGCCCCTGATGCTTCTCACCTGGGTCCCAGGCCAATGTGTCTCACCTGGTCACCTCATACCTCGAGTATGGCTCGACAAAACCTAATTTGCAGGAGCCCTCTCCCTCTCCCCAGATTGCTCCCACCCCAGAACCTCGCTACTTTTCTCAAGTCACTGTTACCCAGCTATTAATGTCATGTAGCCCATTTTCCTCATGTTTTGCTATAATCCGTCAACGAGTACCACAGCTCTAGATTCACAGCACACCCCCCCCCCCTTCCCACCACATACCCCAAACCACCCCCCAACCCCGCCTTCCTCAGCTATCAGGCTCAGGTACACTAGGTCACAGCGGCCACCCTCCCTGGTACCTGATTGACTTCTGGGAGGGTTCCTTCTTTGCAATTCAGGTCTCTTCTGACGCCCACCCACACCTTAAAGCCCAGAGCCCACCTCAGCTCACCCAGGCCCACCTGATGCCATCCTTGTCCAGGGATGCAATCTGACATTTGAAGCTACTTAGAGCCTTTCCACTCCCACAGTCCACGCAGCATAGGAGTTCATGCTCTCCTGTCCGATTTCCTACAGAACTGTCTCCTTCACGCAGCCCTGAAGGGCTTTAAAAAGCACCACTGCCCGGGCCAACCACCCAAGTTCATAGTTGATTGGTCTGAAGCTGGGCGGGAAGAAAAACTGGTAAAGTTGCTTAGGTGGTGGCCGTACTCTCCAAGACGGAGAGCCCATGCTATAGGCTTCTGACCAAACATCAGACCCCCTGAGGAGCTCTTGAAGAGGCCAGAATCCCAGGCCCCACACCAAAGCTCCTGCAGTAGGTGCCTAGAAGCCAGCATTTTTAAAAATATATATATTTTTAAGCTTATTTATCTTGAGAGAAAGGTGGGAGGGCAGGGGGCGGGCAGAGAAAGGGAGAATCCTAATCAGGCTCTATCTACACTGTCAGCAGAGAGTCCAACACAGGGCTCAAACTCACGAACCGTGAGATCGTGACCTGAGCTGAAATCAAGAGTCAGATGCGTAACTGACTGAGCCGCCCAGTTGCCTAGAAGTTAGCATTTCTAAGCAGGTTTCCTCCAGGTTACTGATAGGCAGCCTAGCACTGGCCTAGGACTGGTGGACAAGGTTTTGCGTGGGGAGAAGTTTCACAGCCTTTCAATAGATTCTCAAAGAATTCTTTGTATCCCAAAAATGTCAAGTTTGAAGGAATATGTAATCTTCCTGTCCTGCCATGTGATGTGGGGAGAAAAAAAAACCTTATCCAATCACATCTTTACCTGTGTCTCCTCTGTTTCTAGGTCTAGTAGAATAAAGAAATCACCTGAAATACATACTGAACCTACATCTAAAAACCTATTGAACCTGAAAAAACAAACTATACACAAAACTCCTCCCAAGTTGAAAGAGACTCCGGTTAGGGCATGGATAGGAAGCAACGAGCAATTTTCCCCCTTTTCCTTTTAAGGGATTACCTTCAGCTGAAGAGTGCAGGTCTGGGGCCTGAGGCTCTTTTGGCAAATCACTGAAGGTTACGGTCTGCTGTCTTCTCAGTGTGGGCAAGGCTCAAACTGCAGACTACCAAGCCTGCCTGCCCCTGGTCGCCGTGAGGGAGACAACCAGCCCTTCCGAACAAAAGGTGCCATCCTGGCAAGTTCAGTGCTCAGCTCTTCATTGCTGATTTCCCCCATCCAAAACTTTGCATATGCACAAACTGCACAGAAACGCCAGGGGTTCGTGGACCCACACACAGTTTCTGGAGGCTCATGAGCTACAGGTCAAGAAGTTAGGCATCTAAGAGTCAAATGAGAGCTCCCCCCAACCCCTCGGGGCCCCGAAGCACATCGACTGCAAAGCTGACAGTGTCGGGGCACCACCGCCCTAGCAGACGGGCTCCCCCACCTGCATTCAAGTGCATGCAGAGCCTTCCCCATTGCACCGTCGTCTGCTCAGCGTTGGCAGGGGCGGGGGGGGGGGGGGGGTGTCACACTCCCTCACTCAACTTCCGGCAGCATTTTCAGGAATGGTCTTTCCAGGCAGTCCTGGAGGGCTTTAAAAGCACCTCTGCCTGGGCCCACCCCCAAGTTCTGATTTCATTGGTCTGAAGCTGGGCAGGGAGGGAACCTGTTAAAGTCCCTCAGGTGGTGCTCATACTCTCCAAGACTGTGCTGTAGGTGCCTGAGCGAACATCAGACCACCTGAGGAGCTCCCCAAGAGGCCAGGATCCCGGGCCCCACGCCAACCTCCTGAAGCAGGCACCTAGAAGCCAGCATTTCTAGGCAGCTTTGGCCAGGAGTATTTGGCTCTAAGTACCTGCGAACGTTCAGCCCTTTCCAGCCCTGCCTGGCCTGATACCCTCCCGTCTGTGCCACAACCCTCACACTGCCAAGCTCTCCCCACCCCCCACCACCACCCCACATGGCTGGCCCCCGACTTCCCCACCACCACTCAGCCCTGTGAGGACAGGTATGGCGGCGGGGAGCAGTTAGCAGCCCCCCTGGCAGATGAGGAACCTGGGAAGGAATCAGAGCTGACCTTCAGATGCAGACCTGAACGCAGCCAAAGGTGAGCACCCTGAGTGACTGAGACAAAGGTAGGAGCCCCGGGGACGCACGCCCCACGTGCAACAGCCACACTGGTCCTCAGAGCACTCAGCAGCACTCTGCTCCTCGAGACCCTCGTAGCTCTACTGAGTTCCCTGAAACGGCCCCCTCAACCTCGCAAAGCCACTACCCTCTTCAGGGCCAACCTCTGGCCCCACCTTCTCTGTGACAGATCCCTGTGCCCCTCGGCTGGCGCTGGTTTTCTTTCAGAGTTCAAAGGAGGTGGAAATAAGCAAAAAAGAGGCGGGGGCAGTCTCTCTGGCCCCGCTCTGCCCTGCGGGCAAGGATCTCGCCTCGGTTGCCCTAACTCGAAGAAAGGAGATTTCAGAGCGGTTCACCCGCGTGGGCCCCTCCAGGTCTAAAATCCAGTGATTCCCGTTTCAGTGTATCTCCTCAAATTCTAACTGTAATTATAGTAGAGGATATTACTTCTGAGTTTGTATTCTATGCTGGGAACTAGCTTAATGTTTCAGATACTACACATCATCATAGCTTTGCCTGCATCAACCCAACAAGGATGTGATAGGATTATCCCCAGTTACTAGGAAGCTGAGGTTCAGAGAGGTGAAGTAGCATCCCCACGGTCACACAGCCATGAGACTAACCGCAGGGCCCATGTCCTCAACCACTACGCCGTGCTGTTCCCCACCGTGCTCTCCTCCGGTGCCAGAGACCTTGTTGGGATCCCCGCTGACATGGGGAGGGAAATGGACCTGGGTAATACTGTCCTCATTTTATAAATAAATTTTATAAACCTCTATTAGAGATAAAGTGCCTTGTACCAGGTCACACAATGGCAGGGTCAAGAATAATAATCCAGGGGGTTCAGGGCTTCTGTTTCCACTACACCATGCTGTGGTTGCTGATTTCCCTGGCCTTGGAAGGCAATAAATCGACCTGGCTCCATTTTGGCAGCATAATAATTGCTTTGTCCTTCTACCTTTGAAGGTCTTTCTCCTCTTCTCCAGTTAGCGATAGCTTACGTGATAATTCTAAACAAGCAGTGAGTTAATTTTTAGTCTTGGCATAAAAGAGCAGGGTAATGGACAAGAACAAAGAAACTCCTCCAGCAAGGAAAATTCTCTCAGAACACACTGTACAAAAAACCCTACCGTTTGCACACTACCTGCCACACGTCTTCATTATACGGTCACAACATTAGCAGATTTTTGCTGTAATTCACACAAATCAAGAGAAAGGATGGTTTCGTTTGCCCTTTTCATACCTCAAAAAGGCAATTCTTAACTAGAAAGAAATTATGTTTTAACTGCCATTTGTGGGAGACATGAGTTTTTTTTTTTTTTTTCAACGTTTTTTATTTATTTTTGGGACAGAGAGAGACAGAGCATGAACGGGGGAGGGGCAGAGAGAGAGGGAGACACAGAATCGGAAACAGGCTCCAGGCTCCGAGCCATCAGCCCAGAGCCTGACGCGGGGCTCGAACTCACGGACCGCGAGATCGTGACCTGGCTGAAGTTGGAGGCTTAACCGACTGCGCCACCCAGGCGCCCCTGGGAGACATGAGTTTTTAGGCACATGGCCTTTGCCAAATGCCACACCTCCTAGGAGAGGACTTAGCAGGGACACTCAGCACAAATGACACCGCAGGTGTATGTACCCAGACACGTCCCACCTATGTGGGAAAACTCAGCCTTCAGGCTGCTTGCAGCTAGTTCTCAGCAATTTGCCACATGCTGTCAGAGCTCAGTGGTGGTAAATGATCCAGAGACAACAGAGTGACCCGGCAATGCCAGGACAGCATCACCCTGGCCTGTCTTCTGCAACCTAGGCCAGGGACAGAGGAGTCTCCCCACCAATGTCAGTAAAGGTAGCTTCTTCATACTCTTCTGGACAAAAAGGAATGTCATCCTGAGTACATTCCAAAGGACAAGGGGTGGGTCACCACAGACCCAGGCTTTTTCAAAGATGATACAAAGCCCCATCTTGGGTGAGTTTGGAGCTCACCTGCCAAAAGCACAGCTACCCAACATGGTCTGGCTACCTTCTCCCGTTCACAGTTTCCCACGTATGAGTCCTGCCTTCTTGTCTTGCCATAATTCATCTTAGGTTTAGGGTGCAGAAATGGGGTCATGGCTGGTCCCCTCAGATGGACTGATGGCCAGGTGATGATTCACAAAGGAACGGAGTGAGAAAGTAAAGCCCCAGGATCTCCTCTGGGAGCTTACAGCAGGGTTCCTGGCTCTTGAGGAACCTCTTGAGTCAGGCTGCACCTGACTGCTGATGCGGACAGTGCCAGATGATGGCAGCAAATGTGTCTTCTCTGGAGCCTCTGTGCAGTGTGCTTGAGTGCTATTTGAACTAAATCCAGCGTTTTAGCCTGGGACCGATGATGTCCTTGCATGAACCAACCTACGTCACCCAAGGTGCCAATGCACATCCTGAGTAAACCTGAAATGCCTTTGCCCGGAAGCTCTCGGGATGGCTGGGGGAGTACACACTTGCAATCAGTCTACCTGTGTTCAAACTAGGCTCTACCCTCCACCGACTCTGTCTCCTAGGACATGTAATTTAACTCCTGACCCTCAGTTGTTTCAGATGAAAAACAGAAACAACCAAATCCAGTCACATGACCACTAAGATGAACTATTAAATACACATGCCGTGAATAAGGTGGTTGGTATAGTGGCTAGCATAGCAGGCATTCTGTAAATGTTATATTCTTCTCCATTTTTAACTCTTGATACTGGTGTCTAATGTAGTGTTCCTTTTTTCCCCTGAGCTCCCAACTCCAAATAATTCAAATTTGGATAAAGAAAAAAAATCAAACAGGGCATGGTCTTCAACTATAATACCAATAGAGACATTTTTCAGGTTGACAGCAATCTACTCATAACACTCCTGGAGTGAAGTCATCCAATTAGATGGTCATCCAGCCTGAATTCTCACATCTTATATAAAGGGATGTCATTGTCAAACACTCGGTAAAAACCATAGCAATGGGTGCGACTCCTGAGTGGCTCAGTCGGTTGAGCATCCAACTTTACTTAGCTCAGGTCATGATCTCACGATCCGTGAGTTTGAGCCCCACTTCTGGCTCTGTGCTGACAGCTCAGAGCCTGGAGTCTGCTTCAGATTCTGTGTCTCCTTTTCTCTCTGCCCCTCCCCCACTCACACTCTGTTTCTCTCTCAAAAATAAATACACATTAAAAAACAACTATAGTAATGGAATCTCCTCAAGTCTATCAATCTAATAATGTTAATTTGTTTAATGATGATGAATAGAATCTGGTGTGACATAATAATGATACCCCTCCTGTGTGTACAGTCTATCATAGTTTTCAGGTCTGTTCCCACACACAGCTGGGTCCTCAGAAAACCCTGCTGGTTCCTACCAAGGACCCTAGCCTTAGGGCTCATGGTCATGTTTTTCAGGACTCCACTGTGGAATCCTGCCATTTTACTGGTCACCAATGTTCAGTAAGTACCTATAATGTGTTGAAAAAAAGCTAGATGACAGGTATTCAGACAGGCCCAGTTCTGACCTAGTAGAGCTTTAGCGGCAGATAATTGGGGGACAATTAAGGGATAAAGGACTGTAAATTGTGGCAGGTGTTAAGGCAGGGAAAACTAGGGTCAGGTAGAAAACTAAGAAGGCTCCCACTTTCCCTCATTTATTGAGCCATTCGTGAAGAATCAATATTCATCTGGCTGTAATCTATTTTTAACTTGGGCAAGGCAGCTTCAGAGCAACTTCTGCAGAGATCCTCGAACACCAAATTAATACAGCTAAGCATTATTTGGAAGCAACAAAAAATCTCTGGAGGTTTCTAAGGAGGAAGGTGATGAAATCAAAGATATACTTGATTCTGAGTGGATGAGAACAGAAAGGAAGGCAGGGGGCCCCAATCAAAAGGCTATTTCAATAACCTCATAAATACAGGAATAGCTGACCATATGTTCATATTCCTATGGTGATTTTACTTTCTGTACACATCTCTGATTTTTTTATTGTTGTATTCAGATTCACAGCAATCACAAGTATTAAGCATTCTAAATGTAAGCTGAAAATAACTTGATGTTGATTAACATAATTACTAATTATTTTCCCCACTGTGATGAGTTCAAAAGATGATATAGGAGAAAATAAACTACTAGAGCATCTTCCAAGGAAACTAAATACCCAGAAAGATATTAAAAACAATGCTTAAAATAGTTGTCAAACTACTAAAATCTAGAAAATATTAATTTAATTATATCTGGCTTAAAAAAAAAAAAAAACAAGTTAGGGGCACCTGGGTGGCTCAGTCTGGTCCTTGATTTCCGCTCAGGTCATGATCTCACAGTTTCACGGGTTCGAGCCCCACATCAGGCTCTGTGCTGATAGCATGGAGCCTGCTTGGGATTCTCTCTCTTCTTTCTCTGCCCCTCTCCTGCTCATGCTCTCCCTTTCTCTCAAAATAGAAAAATAAACTTAGAAAAAACTTACAAGCCGCTTAACTAAACTACGCCAGAAATTATCCTGCCCCTGAGTGGCCTCATCAAGAAGAGTAACTCAAAAGGGGCGCCTGGGTGGCTCAGTCGGTTAAGCGGCCGACTTCGGCTCAGGTCATGATCTCGCGGTCCGTGAGTTCGAGCCCCGCGTCGGGCTCTGTGCTGACAGCTCAGAGCCTGGAGCCTGTTTCAGATTCTGTGTCTCCCTCTCTCTGACCCTCCCCCATTCATGCTCTGTCTCTCCCTGTCTCAAAAATAAATAAAACGTTAAAAAAAAAAATTAAAAAAAAAAAAGAAGAGTAACTCAAAATACAAAAGGGTTTGCAAATACTACTGGTCAGTCACTTGCATCTCCCTTCTTTTGCCTGACTGTGAGTAAAGAGACCGTCAAAGCCATGGTGGAATCTTGGAAAGTTGGGACTAGTCAGCAGGGACAACCGTCGCTCTTACCCAGCATCATCCTGGAAGCCTTCCAGCTCGTCCCGCTGCTCTGCCAGGGTGGATTCCAAGTCCAGGTAGGCGCCATTGTGGGAGAGCTGTAGCGTGCAGTCGTCGAGCTGCAAGAGAAAGAGCCTTTAAGCCCAGCCTCCTCCTGGGATGGGGACTTTGTATGGAGAAATCACTTCACATTGCCCTCATGTGTCTTTTGAAATCAAGCATTATTCTGAAATTTGGATCATAACTTGGAGAGGTTATGTGTTAGTACAAACAAATTGGGAGCAAACTCCATTGTGAGTAGACAGAAATAACACCTATTGAGGGAGTGGCACTGACACGGTCTGGTAGATGTGGACAGAGGAGGAGAAGGAGCCCTCTGGTGCCAGTGTCACTTTCCACTCTGAGGGCCCCAGGAATAGCCATGGAGGATGTGCCGCGTGGAAACCAAAATCATAATGCTGATGTGACCACAGATTAAGAGTCACAGAACATGTCATTTCCTTTGATTGAGTGAGAAGCCTGCTCATTCAGATTCTATGGTCATACCTGGCACATTACGATGAGTAGTTGCTCAATAAGCATTTTTACAGTTGAAATAAAAGAGCCATTCTCCACGTGAATGACAGCCGATCCAAAATACAACGTACCGAAGAAGACATTAGGTGCCTTTGTTACTAGTCTAATTTTTTTCAACTTATTTAACACTTACATGTTGTTAATTATGTTCCATATACAATTCTAAGTATTTTACATATATTACATCATCGGATGCTCACACAAACCCTATCCATTTCTATTGTCATCCCCCTTTAACGATGAGGAAACTAAGGCACAGACAGAGATTGTTATGTGCCCAGGGTCACAACAGGTAAATGGTAGAGCTGGGATTTGGATGCTTACTTCGAGGCCATGCTCTCGATCACTACACCACTCTGCATCCTTCTATGGCCACAAACCTACAGAGGACTTGAAAATATCATGTTTGTGGGGCACCTGGGTGGCTCAGTCACTTAAGCATCTGACTCTTGATTTCAGCTCAGGTCATGATCTCATGGTTCGTGAGTTCGAGCCTCACATCGGGCTCTGTGCTGACAGCGTGGAACCTGCTTGGGATTCTCTTTCTCTCTCTCTCTCTCTCTCTCTCTCTCTCTCTCTCTCTCTCCCCTTCCCTGACTTATGCACTCTAAATAAATAAATAAATAATAAATAAATAAATAAACAAATAAATAAATATTTTTTAACTTTAAAAAACATAAAAAGAAATTCAAAAAGACAACACCACACTTGCAAAATGTAGTTTATGTCATCTCAGTGTTCTGGTATAGCCAAGACAATGCCACAGGTGTGCCAACCCCATTCCCTTTTCCTCCTGGGCACAGAGAACACATATCCCAGCCTACAGGTGGGCTAACGGCCATGTAACTGAGTACCAACCAATGGAATTTCAGTGAAAGTAAAAAGGGCCCCCAACAGGCCGGCCTTAGCACCCCTGCACATCCACCTTTCTTCTCTTGCCTTTGGCCGGATGCAGAGAAGCCAGAGGAGGACTCCAAAGTCTAGAAACCAGCAGCGCTCCGGACAGGAGGAGCACCGGTTCCTTAATCACCGCGTGGAAGAGAGCGTTCTGTCGCCCAGCATCCACTAGCCATCCTGGCTGATGACAAGAGCCAGACAAGAGCCTTCGCTGTGATAAATCATGAAGATTTTGAGGTTGCTGCAGCAGCCAGCATTACAGGACATTTAGAAGGATCGATACACTTAAAATACAGGAAAATATTTTACTAAAGATGAACATTATGAGGAAATCCAACTTCATGCTTGATTTCCTGGGCTGTAAGGGTGGTTCTCAATATTCATCTACCTGATGAGCCGAGGCTCTTATTCCAAAATGACAAGAGATTGGGGGAAAGTGAAGGCAAGTATTTAGCTACTTTAAAACATCTAGATAAATGCCTGGTAATCCTCCCACTATAAGTGAGATTTCAAACAAGGAATTAGGAATTAGTCTCTTTTGATGGAAAAGCTTTGCTCATTATCCTCGACAAGAGAAAGGTAGGCTGTCGACTTGTCTAGAATTGGCATCTGTAACAGGCTGCTGATTCTTGTAGAGACCCCACGGCTCCTGTTCCTAGTTATCCTCAACAGAATGAAAGGAATTTGTTTTTTATTATTTGTAAGAAATACCCACCTAAATCATTTGAAGGGGTTAATCCTATTCGATTCACTTATTTTATTTCTCCAATAACAAACTGCCCCTCATAACTACTCAAGGCCTGCTGGTGAGGTTCAGCATTCTTAACTGGCATTTTACAGATAGATCATCTGATCCGAAAAAGAATTCAACCCCAAGGATCAAGTTGGCCAAACTCACTGTATTGTGGCATGAGAGGCGCGCCCAGGGTTTAGGGGAAACACGCAGAAAAACCGCCTCCCCCAGCCTGCGGAAGAGGCAGACAGGAAGGATTTCCTGCAGAAGGCATCTCCTGGGTCAAGGGTCTCCTGTGGACTGAAATCAGACTTGATCACTCCTAGATGGAAAATTCCATCAGAAATTGAACCTATTAACACTAAACCATGTGTCGAGCTAGAATCACCGCAGCTCAGTCTTGCTTCGACCTCCTACTGATGTTAACTAAGAAGACTTACTTAGTCTGTCCTGTTGGGAGGACCAACACTTGTGCTTGTCTTTAATCCCACTTCTAATCAACAGACCAGAAGATGGGGATAAGGAAAGCCCTGTAAGCCATAACAATTTCTTTTGCCTCAGCCCCCGGAAATGTGTGAGTCCAGAGAAAGAGGCTTTTGGATAAAGAGTTTCTGCTTCTCCTCAAGGGGGTGTGAGTCATTCAGAGGCTGGGGTCCACACTCAGGCCAGACAGACAGAACAAAGTCAGAGAGGAAGCGTGCTCTGGTGTGGAAAGATGCAGAACGTGCACATGTATGTGGTATAAATACTCCCACCATGGCCGGTTTCAAGCCACCAAGGTGAAGTCACTGAGTGTGGAGTTGGAAAAAGAGACATAGCACCCCACCATTATACAGTATTTTCACCACAGAGTTACAAGAGATGTCAGGAATCTCGAATGCATGGGTAGCAGTACAATATAATCAAACCATCAAGAAGTGACATTTTGAGTATTTATTACCTTTGTTTCGAAGAGAACTTATTTTAATTGTACATTTACATAATTTCTTTTCTAATAATGGCTACACTCAACAACGCGCTCACAAAATTCCCCAGAAGTGATCTCTCAGCCCCCTCCGGCCACCCGGGCCAGCTCCAGCATACACGGCTTGTGGCCCTCCCGCTCATTCAGTTGGGGCACCTAGCATGGAGAGAGCAGGGAGGACCCTGTGCTGGCTTTCACCCCACCCAGCCCTATGCTGATCTCCTCAGTGGGGGCAGAGGCAGGGCTCCCCCGCCACCAGCAGATACAGCCCCATTCTTACTGGCCACCGTGGCCACTTTGCACATCCTCTCCATCCCACACCTTCTGACTTTATTCTCAGGAGCCTGAGATGAATACGAAGACCTGGTTTTCTTCATTCACCTTCACCCTGGCCCACCGAGTATCTGCCTCGGACGCTCCCGGCCAGCCTGGAACCACAGCAGAACATCCCACAATCTCCCAGCCTCTGACAACAGAATCCCAAACGCTTAGCCGGACTGCCTGTTCTCATCATCCCTCTCCTCACATTCAGGGCATCATTACTACCCTTTCCATAGTTCCATTTTAACAAAATTATATGTCAGCCACGGGCTGGGCACCAAGGAACACATAAACGCTTCCTCCCCTCAAAGATCATTCTATGGAGTAAATATAACACACAAATAGAACGCAGGAGAGAATAAAAAGCCATTTAAACCAACTGTTATAATGTGTGGACGTTCATCCTCAGTCGTATTCCTTCTCTATAATTAGCAGCCACGGGCTCCCGGGACCCAAGCAGCCTCCATAGAAATGCCCCAGTCCTCCCTCCAGAAGAAAGGCTGCCATTACTTCCTAAGCCAGTGTCACAACCCTGCTCCCCTAATTAACAGATGGGCAATTTGTGCTAGTGAATTTAACTAAAATGGAAAAGATGAACGTGTGCCTTTTAATCTGTCAGGAAGTGTATGCTACAGGAAAGGGTCAACGTCAGACATCTCAGCCTTTAGCAAGCGGGATACACGTGCACAACGGGGGTCCCCACAGCACAGGTGGCCTGTGAAGATACCACACAAGTCAACACACACTGCCCGCTCCATTCCATAACACAAGCCCCACCTCAACAGTGCACCCGAGACACATGAGATTAATATTTAAACCATCACATGAGCCAAGGAGTAAGAATAAAGGGCTTCTGGGCTGGACAGACACACTGAAACGGTAAAATCCCCTAAATGCTTTAAGGGGGTCAGCTTCGGGTATCACTTTAAAAGCAAACTGATAAGTAAACGCAAATGAACTCTTCGATCTGGTCAGGGATAACGAAGGGCCAGTTACAAAAGAATACAACAACGTGAATGGGGAGTGAGTGGAGGTTCATTCCGACCTGGAGATTCTCAAGATTCAGACGAGGGGCGCCTGGGTGGCTCAACTGGTTAAGCCTCCAACTTCAGCTCAGGTCATGATCTCACGGTTCGTGAGTTTGAGCCCCGCATCGGGCCCTGGGCTGACAGCTCAGAGCCTGGAGCCTGCTTCAGATTCTGTGTCTCCCTCTCTCTCTCTCTCTCTGTCCCTCCCCCACTCGTGTTCTGTCTCTGTCTCTCAAAAATAAATAAACATTAAAAAAATTAAAAAAAAAAAAAAAGATTCAGACGGAACCATCCAAACTTTGCCTACACAGTGGAGGACTCAGACACCTCCCTAAAACACCACTTCTTGACAGGGATCCTCAATTCCTACTAACCCCAAGGCAACCTGATCCCCATCCTTGGCCGCTCATGTCAACTGGCTTCCTGAATGACTTAAGGGCCCTGGAATTTCCTGACTCCAACAATTTTCATGTCAACCCTGATCCCCCGGGCAGCATGTCCCCTGCACTCCTTCCTTGGCTCTGGGGGCAGAGTGGCCAGGACACTGCCGGGCACTTCAGGACATAAGACAAAGCAGGGAGCCCTGTGGGAAGATAATGTTACAGGGCTGTTCCAGAAGTGCGGCCGTTAGGGGAGTCGAGCGGCAGGGACAGTGGTGTGACAGGAAAACTTTAGATCGGGCTGCAGGCTATAAATCTGTGGCCAGGATTCTGGGGGGGTGGGAGGGCGGGCAGGGTGCTCAGGAGGGAGTCGGTCACAGAGCCACAAGAGGGGCCCTTCCAAATACCCTGGAATTTTGTGTCACTCCACCTTGACAAACCATTAAAACAGGCCCTCCACGCCTTACAGACAGGTGGCCCAAGGTCACTCGGGTTCTTTGGATTATTCCTACAGAGACAGTGCATTCAAAAAGAAAAGGCAGACTCACCACCCTGGAAAAAACACAAAAAAAGAAAGAAAACATCTAAAACAAGGCTGATGTCACGTCTCAATCTGTATAATCTTTTCTTTCATTAATCCAGCGAAGTGGCATATTACTGGGGGAGCTTAATGATTACCTGGGTTTGGCAGCGGGTCTCCAGTGATCCTTAGCATAGGCAATAAAATAGATTTGCATGGAACTGTTCTATAAATATACACAAGGGGTTATCCTTGAAGCTAAGTTTGGTAATAGTTCAGAAGCGGGAACACATACACTGATTTTTAAGAGAAAAAAAAACAAAGAAAATCCAAAATATCATTTGTTAATGTCATTTCATTGGTTTCCTCCCGTCCTTGGATCCACACCACTTACAAGATGATTTTGTGGCTCCTTCCATGGAGAGGTGGATTCCTTCTCTACTAGACTCTGGGTTGGCCTGTGTATTGCTTTGGCCAACACAGTAGCAAATGTGACATGGTAGAGACTTGAAAAATACTTGTTCCCCTGGGGCTGTCCTCGCTTAGTGCTCTTGGAACTCTGCCAGCACACGAAGAAGCCAGGGTTAGCCAGCCTCCGGGATGTCTGTCTGTTCCTGCTGCCCCTGCCGACATCCTGCCAACTGCCACACGCTGAGGCCAATAGGGATCAGCAAGCCTCCAGATGACCCACCAGCTGATGACAGACACAAGAGAGCCCAGCAGGTGTCAGCCAAACTGGCCCAAACTGGAAGAACCACCCAGTAGACCCACAGACTCAGAAGCAACATCTTATGATTGCTGTTTTAGGTCAATTTCCTCTTCCCGTGAGACAGCCACCTCAACCCACAGCAGACACGCAGCCCCCAGGGAATGAAACTTCACACTTGAAGTGCTTAGTGCCCAGACCAGTGGTGGGTGAGAAGCTCACTCCACCAAGGTGCCCAAAGAACACACCAGGACACTGCCAGCTCAATGAAGGAATGCCACCATCATGCCCAGCCCTCAGATGCCACAAATCATGCATGTCCTTCCTGGAGCCCCTACCGGGGACAGAGGACAACAGCAGGTGCTTGGCGGAAAGGCCTGGAGCATCAGAGAGTGGAGAGTAGTCAGCTGTGAACCCCTCCCAGGGAGGGAAGGGGGCAGCAAAAGGCAAAATGATGCATGAGCTGTGGTTCCAAGCCTCTAGAGCGTGTTCCATCATCCCATTGTACAAAATGCACATTCGAAGAGAAAAGTATGAAGCCTTTCAAGATGGCAGCTGCAAGCACAGGGCCCTTCTGACCGCACTGGTCACACACCCACAAAGCTGGCCCCACTACTGGCTCAGAAATGAAGCGTGGCTGTGGGTCCCGTCTCTCTCCAGCACGGTTGACTGTGGGCCCCCTGGATGCCCCACTTTGAGGCTCCTCCCAGCACTAAGAGCAGTACAAAGGCTGTCAGCACATTTCCATTGGTCAGTTCTAAGAGCACTACACCCGTTTCGCCCTCAAATGTCGCATCTGTTACTACAAAGCTTGTGGCTTCCTTAAACTTTATGGCTCCTTCCAAAGACAGCAAAGACAAGGAACTGGACTCAGGTGACAAGCAAAAAAAGTTAGGGAAGAGAGCCTTCCCATAAGCAGTGCCCCATGATCCTTTCACAATTTTTTAATAAAACCTGCACAAAACCCTGGCTCAGCCATTCAAGCATCTGTGGGCTGTGGCTCCCCCATAACCCATACGGACCGCTGCAAAGGGACAAGATGGGGGGGCACGCACGTTGTGGCTGCCCTCTGTCATTTCCTAAGATGGATAGCGAGGACACGGCATGCATTTCATTGTCCTTCAGACTGTACAAACCTTTCACATTTATTCCTTTGTATATATAAGACATTTCACAATGAAAAATTATTAGTTTCATCTAAAGACATCATTTTACATATTTAAAAAATACAAGTAACGTTGGTCCGTCTTCCTACAGAAAGGCCAAATGAAACTGATTTCCATGATATCAGAAAACAGGTCCTGCTCGCCAGCCCCAACAAATCCTTTTCAAACTTTTAAATCCCTAGGTGCCCATTTAATTTATTCAGAACAACAAATACATCACAGGTATTTTAATAAATGTTTTAGGGTAAAGTACAAGGATATTTTTGAAGATCCAGCCTATATGGATGATGAAGTAATATGAACATATTTACTTGGAAAGAGGCTGGATTTTACTTCCTCAGAAACCTTTAGTAAGTTATGTTATTTGTGGCCACCAACTACAGCAAGAGAAGCAATGTCCTGAAATTGATTTAGGCAGTTTCCAAATCAAGCCTCCGATTTCTATTTAAGTCAACAAAACTGTACAGCTCACTAACCAAAGGCAAGGGCTTCTGCCAAAGTCTACAAGAAAGACAAAGGCAAGATTTCTCCCATTAAGAGCTTAAACTGAGGCGGTGTGATAATCTGGTAAATATTTGAATTATTTTCAAAGACCTTTTTATCATTAAATAAATAACCAATAATGCATTAAACTTCTCTCCTGAAGAGGCTGGAATATTTACTTATGTTTACAGGTGCCTTTTTCCGTTTTGTTTCACTTCAGTCCATTTGAAAACCCGTATCAGTGCTACATTCCAGGATTATTATTGATCCATTATCACTCTTCCATTCCCTAATGCAGATTAATAATCCTTTCCCGAGCTCATTCTCCATGCATGAGAATGACGTGGCATTCTCATGGCATGGTGCCACGTCCCGGGGAGCCGACCATGATTATGGCAGTCCAGGGAGCACTCACCCACTGTAGCTGGGACTGGTTCCTGAACAGCTGGTGGGAGTTCAGGGAAATGAGGACAATGCGTTAGTCACCTTTGTTGTGTCTGTTCTTGTTTTCATGGCGGGACAAGTTTGGGGAGCAGGGAGCTGAAGTTTGCAAAAGCCCTGATGCGGGAGGAGTGTGAGTAGTCAGAACACTGAAAGAAGAAAGGCCAGGACTGTGGAAGAGGAATCGTCCTGGCCACAGGAGATTTTAGACTTGATTCTAGGAAAACAAGAAGCCGTGAAAGGGTTGTAAATGGATGCCCACAGGACCAGCTTTGCAGTGTGGGGACAGAAGGGAGAAGACAAGTGAAAATGCCACTGCAGGAATTGAGGGGCAATTTGAAGGGGCGATGGACAGTGGTGGAAGCCGTGGTGATGGACAGAGGAGAAGGGAGAGGGCTGATTTAGGCCAAGAGAGGGAAGAGAGAAGGAAAAGCCAGAGAGACATGGGGATTGATCAGGTGTGGTATATCCAACAGAGAGAAGCAAAATCTTGAGTTTCCTGCTGGAGCAAATTAATATATATTGGTGATACCTTTCACAAACATGAGAAACATTAGCCAAAAGCTGTTGGGGGCAGGGAGACAGGATAACATTGGGATTTCTGTTAACATGTCTAAAACGACTAGAGGTGCTGAGTAGAGAAATCAATTTTGGGAGGTTTGGGCCTAAATACAAACATGGCAGATGAAATCTCACAAACCACTGGTGTACCTAAAGATTACAGCTTTTTGTGTCTTCAAGATCTGCAATGCTATTCCCTTTTCATTCCTGATATTGCTAATTTGTGCTTTCCTCCCGTTTTTCTCTAACAGTTTAGGAGAGGACCCTCATTCATCTATTAGTCTTTTCAAAGAACCAAGGTTTCATTATGTTGCTTTTCCACCATTTTGGTTTTCTTTTAATTTTTTTTTTTTAACGTTTATTTATTTTTGAGACAGAGAGAGACAGAGCATGAACGGGGGAGGGGCAGAGAGAGAGGGAGACACAGAATCGGAAACAGGCTCCAGGCTCTGAGCCATCAGCCCAGACCCCGACGCGGGGCTCAAACTCACGGACCGCGAGATCGTGACCTGAGCCGAAGTCGGATGCTTAACCGACTGAGCCACCCAGGCGCCCCATTTTTTTTTTTAATTTTTTTTTTTTAACGTTTATTTATTTTTGAGACAGAGAGAGACAGAGCATGAACGGGGGAGGGGCAGAGAGAGAGGGAGCATTTTGGTTTTTTTAATCTCATTAATTTCCTTCCTTCTACATTCTTTGTGTTTAATATGCTGCTTTGTTCTAACATCTAAAATCTTAACAATTTTCAGTCTTTCTTCTTTTCAACTATGTGCATTTTAGACTCTAATTTTCTTCTAAGTCGGGTTTAGCTACAGCCCACAATATCTGATATGCCCTATTTTCACTCTCTCCAGTCCACTGTATTTTCTAAATTCCACTGGGATTTCTTCTTTGATCCATGGGTTATTTAGAAATGTGTTACATACTTCCCAAATATTTAAGGATTTTCAAGTATTTTTTTTTTTTTTATTGCTGATCTCCAGCTTAACTTCTCTGCAGTCAGCAAATATACTCTGATTTCAATTCTTTGAAATTTCTTGAAACTCATTTTATGGCCCGGTAAATGGAAAAGACATGTCCTCAACAGCTACATGTTTGTTATGCGGGATTCTCAGATTTCTCTCCACGCTGCTTTTAACTATCTGTGAATGTTTCTTTTTTTCCTTTTAATTCTTTTTTTTTTTTTTTTTTAAATATATGAAATTTACTGTCAAATTGGTTTCCATACAACACCCAGTGCTCATCCCAAAAGGTGCCCTCCTCAATACCCATCACCCACCCTGCCCTCCCTCCCACCCCCCATCAACCCTCAATTTGTTCTCAGTTTTTAACAGTCTCTTATGCTTTGGCTCTCTCCCACTCTAACCTCTTTTTTTTTTTTTTTTTTTTTTCCTTCCCCTCCCCCATGGGTTTCTGTTATGTTTCTCAGGATCCACATAAGAGTGAAACCATATGGTATCTGTCTTTCTCTGTATGGCTTATTTCACTTAGCATCACCCTCTCCAGTTCCATCCATGTTGCTACAAAAGGCCATATTTCATTTTTTCTCATTGCCACGTAGTATTCCATTGTGTATATAAACCACAATTTCTTTATCCATTCATCAGTTGATGGACATTTAGGCTCTTTCCATAATTTGGCTATTGTTGAGAGTGCCGCTATAAACATTGGGGTACAGGTGCCCCTATGCATCAGTACTCCTGTATCCCTTGGATAAATTCCTAGCAGTGCTATTGCTGGGTCATAGGGTAGGTCTATTTTTAATTTTCTGAGGAACCTCCACACTGCTTTCCAGAGCGGCTGCACCAATTTGCATTCCCACCAACAGTGCAAGAGGGTTCCTGTTTCTCCACATCCTCTCCAGCATCTTTTTCCTTTTAATTCAATCAACATTGGATTGATTGATTGATTGGCTGATATTTCCTAGTGACCTGACAATCTTAGCAGTATGAGATTTCCTCCTTTTCTCCAGTAATGTTGCTCACCTCAAACATTACGCCATCTGTTACCAGGACAGCCACACCACTTCTCTGACATTAGTGCCGCGTGGCTTATCTTCTTCCAGTGTTTTACTTACAACATTTGGGGCCCATATATTTAAGATGTGTCTCTTTTAAGAAGAACATGAGTTTTGTTAATCCAATCTGATGATCTTAGTTTTTTTTTTAATGTTTACTTTTATTTTTGAGAGAGAGAGACGGAGAGACAGAGCACGAGCAGGGGAGGGGCAGAGAGACGAGGCACAGAATCCGAAGCAGGCTCCAGGCTCCCGTCTGTCAGCACAGAGCCCGACGCGGGGCTTGAACTCAGGAACCATGAGATCATGACCTGAGCTGAAGCTGGACGCTTAACCAACTGAGCCACCCAGGTGCCCCTAGTGATTTTAGTTTTTTAATACAAGTATTTAATCAAAGTCTGTTAACCTAAAGTGATTGCTTATATTTACGTTCAAATCTGTATGTTCTAGTTTCCTTTTTCCTCCTTTTTCACCATATGTTGGGTTAATCTACTATTCGTTATTATTCCATATTTCCTTTCAATTTCTTTTCTATTATTCCATTCATTCTTAGCTGCCCCCTCATTTATTATTTTAGTAATTTACCCTACAGATGATCACATGGCTTCCTGAAATCAGAAGTAACCTACTAAAAATGAGCATTATCACGTCCCAATTTAAGGGCACTAGACTATTTTAGTATGGTCTAGACCTTTTGAGATACTGAGAAATGTATTTTGAACCCCATGACATAGCATTGTTTTGAGCAGTCAATATTCATTGAAATTTACCCACATATTTACCTCTTCTCTCGCACTTCATTCCTTCCTGCCGTTCTGTGCTCCCATCTGTGACAATTTCTTTCTGCCTGAAGAACTCTCTTTAGTATCTCATTAGTGAAAGTATGCTGGCAACAAATTTCTTCAGTGCCTACTGTCTAGAAACATCCTTACATTACCTCCATTGTTAGGGTAACTGCTTTATTGAGATGTAAGTCACATACCATATAACTCAGTTACAGTGTACAATTCCCTGGCTTCTAGTACATTCACAGCCTCGTGCCTCCATCACAACAATTTTAGAATATTTTCATCACCCAAACAAGAAACCACATATCCATGAGCAGTAACTCTTCATTCCCACAATCACACTCCCATCTAGCCCCCAGAAACCACTAATCTACTTTCTGTCTTAAAGATTTATGGATTTATCTGCCTATTCTAGACCTTTCATATAAACGGAATCACACAATATGTAGTCTTTTGTGGCTGGCTTTTTTCACTTAGGGTAAAGTCTAAGATTCATCCCTATTATAGCATTTATCAGTACTGCCTTCCCTTTATTGCTAAATAATACTCCATTGTACGGATATGGCAAATCTGATTTATTCATTCTTCAGTTGATGGACATCGGATTCTTTCCACTTTTTGGCTACTATAAATACTAATACAAACATTTAACTTTTTATAAAATATAACTTTTTATATAGACACATGTTTTCATTTCTCTTGAGTATACTTTTTCAGAAATTGTCAGAGTGTTTTCCAAACAGGCTACACCATTTTACCTTCCCACCAGCAATGCATGAAGGTTCCAATTGCCAACACTTGTTTTCCACCAACACTTGTTTTCTTTTAGATTCTAGTCATCATAATGAGTGTGAGGTGGTATCTCATGGGCTTGATTTGTGTTTCATGAGCATCTTTTTATGTATTTATTATTGGTCATTTGTGGATCTTCCATGGAGAAATAGCTATTCAAATCCTTTACCCATTCTTTATCGGACTGTCTTTTTGTTGTTGAGTTATATATTCTGGATACAAGTCCTTTTTTGGAGATACAATTTGCAAAATGCTCTCCTAAACCATGGGTTGTCTTTTCACTTTCTCAATGATATCCTTGGAAGCACAAATGCTTTTAATTTTAATAAAATACAATTTGTTTTTTCTTTTGTTCTTGATACTTTTGGTTACCATATAACTTTCACTTGGAAAGATATTTTTGGAGGATACAGAATTCTGCATTAGCAATTACTTTCTTGGAGTACTAGCAAACTTACTCCAGTAACAGTTGAAACATCAGATGCCAATCTTACTGTTGTTCTTTTAAAGAGAATCGATTTTTCTTTATATATATATATATATATATATATATATATATATATATATATATATATATAATTTATTGTCATATTGGTTTCCATACAACACCCAGTGCTGATCCCAACAGGTGCCCTACTCAGTGCCCATCACCCACTTTACCCTTTCCCCCACCCCCCATCAACCCTCAGTTTGTTCTCAGTATTTAAGAGTCTCTTATGGTTTGCCTCCTTCCCTCTCTGTAACTAAGAGAGTCTATTTTTCACAGGCTGCATTTAATGTTCTCTTTGTCTTTAATTTCCATCAATTTTAATATGAAGTGCTTATGCATGGTTTACCTTGTATGTATCTTACCTGAGGTTTATAGCACTTCCAGAACTTGTGGCCTGTTACCATTTTTTGGTCTTGGAAAATCTTCATCATTATCTCTTCAAATGTTGTTTCCGTCTCATTTTCCTTCTTCTCCCATTCTGGGACTTCAATGCATGTATCTTACATCTGTGTAGTATATGCCTATTAGGTTCTTTTCTGAATTTTCCCTTTTTTGCTCTCCACAAATTGCTCTTAATGTCTTCTACTGAGCTATTCCAGGCCATTGACTTTCTCTTCACATGTGCCTAATCTTCAGTTGAACTCATCTACTCCGTTCTTAACTGTTTTATTTTTCATTTCTATAATTTCTACTTGTTTCTTTATATTATATACCCCTGCTGTATTTGGTTTGGTTAAAATTCTCCATCCTGCCTATTTTCTTGAGTGTATTTATCACAATTGTTTTAATGAACATACCTGATAACTCTAGGATCTGTATCACACATACAGATATTTCTATGATCCATGTCTGGATATACTTTGTATATTTTATTGACTGCAATCATTTTTTATGAAGACACTTTAAGTCTCTGGGTGATATCTTTCTCCAGAGATGATTTTCCTTAGCTCTGGCAAGCTGCAGGAGTAGATGACCTTAATCTAATTAAGGATGGAGCTCACTCAGAACTGGGTTTCTGTCTTTGTAGGCCTAATCTGTTTTCAGTTAACCCTTACTTCTAGGAGTAATCTTTCAGTCTCGACTGAATACACAGAGTGTTTATTAATATCCATCTACTTCCATAAGCTCTGGGCTCTGTTTTCTTCTCCTCGGCACTAAGAAACTGTTCATGGCTTTCCTTGACTTCCCAGCCTCCTCTCAGTCACTTTCTGCTTGCCTTCATAGTCTCTGCACCTGCCACTGATGAACTGGTAAGTGCATCAAGGTGAAAAGCATGTCAGACTCATTGACTCTGACCTCAATGACTCTCCTTCCTCTCTGGGATCTTGGCTTCCCAAGTCCTGGCTGCCTTAAAAGCTCTCTGGGGCCTTCAAGGAGACGTTTTGTCTGCCTTATCTGGTTGTTGTGGATAGGAGTACTGGTCTGCCAGAAGCTAGTTCATTATAGTCAGAAGCAGAAGCCCAAACACCTAACCTTTAGTAGCTAAAAACATTTACTATTCACTTGACATGAATTAAGATTAATTATTTAATCTTCACACCAGCTATGGGGAAGGTACTATTACTGTTCTTACTTTATAACATGTAAAACCATGGAGCACAAGTTCACAGAAAACTGTAACTTCACCAAACAGCTTGGCCAAGATTGCCAACTGAATCCAGTGGTAGCAACTGAACCCAGACAGCATGATTCTGAGCCTATGTTCTTAGCTACAAGAGAATATAGAATGAGTTGGAAAGAAAGGCACAGGAGTAAGCCCTCCGAATTCCAACATTCAGAGATTGAGTCAAAGACAAGGAGACTGAGAGAGAGCAGCGGAGGAATGAGAGGAACACCAGGAAAAGCCCATCCCAAGTAGCAATTGGTCAACTGAGGGGTGCCTGGGTGGCTCAGTTGGTTGAGTGTCCAACTTTAGCTAGGGTCATGATCTCACGGTTCATGGGTTCGAGCTCCACGTCGGGCTCTGTACTGACAGCTCAGAGCCTGAATCCTGCCTCAGATTCTGTGTCTCCCTCTCTCTCTGTTCCTGCCCCACTTGCACTCTGTCTTTCTCTCAAAAAATAAATAAATAATTTTTTTTTTAATTTTTTAAAGATGGGGCACCTGGGTGGCTCAGTCGGTTAAACGTCCAACTTTAGCTAGGGTCATGATCTCACGGTTCATGGGTTCGAGCTCCACGTCGGGCTCTGTGCTGACAGCTCAGAGCCTGGAGCCTGTTTCCGATTCTGTGTCTCCCTCTCTCTCTGCCCCTCCCCTGCTCATGCTCTGTCTCTCCCTGTCTCAAAAATAAATAAAAACATCAAAAATTTAAAAAAAATTTTTTTTAAAGAAAGTGGTCCCTGAGACACAGACTGTAACAACTTCTATCTGAAGATAAGCAGGCCTGGTGTTATCAGCTGCTTATCCCTTTCAAACAATAAAAATTAAAACATTTTGCCAAGACATGGGCACATCCAATTCTCACACGTTTCCCTCTGTATTCCCTGAGCACAACCTGTGTTCCAAGTGCACCATGCTAGGTTGGCCTGCCCAGGTGAGGCAGTGCAAAGCACTCTGGAATAGCTAAACCACATAACCAAATGCAAGCAGCTGAAATGGAACACTTAATAATTAGATAAACCACGCAAAGATTATAGCTTTCACAGATTCTCTTTAAAATCTTCGAAACTCTTACATAAAACTTACAAGGGAATTTTTAACTTATTAATGCTTTGCTGTTCAAAATTTCTTTGATTCACATTCACTGAAAGAAAAAGATTGGAATGTATGATCTAAAGAAACTTGTCAACATACGGAAGACTTTGAGTATTACAATCAGCAGGAAGAGTTGATAAAATGGGAACACAGAGACCAAGGGAAGGAATATATTATTTCACTAATGTAAGCCACCAGCAAAATAAATCCACTAAGAATGATTTATGACTATGGTCATCCAGGCCTACCATAGGATTTACAAGGCCCAGTGCAAACTGAAAATGTGGGGTCCCAAGTTCAAAAAGCAGAAAAAACCCTTTCTCCTTTCTCAGCAGTCTGTCTTCCAACCTGTCATGGTGTCGTGTTTTGCTTTGTTTTGTTTCTCTTCTATTTTCATTGCACTTCTTCAGGCTCAGGGGTACTTACTAGGCAGTGTAGACCCTCACCAGCACCCACAGCCTCACCCCCACAACTCAGCACATGGTCATGGGCCTGCACTCAGTCTCCTGCTGGGGTGGAGGGCAGTGGAAATCACCAGGCAGGCAGGGTGGGGTCAAGTGGGAGCCCACAGCAGAGAACAGATAAGACCACCTGGGGAGGCAGAGGCAGATAAGACCGCATATGAGCAGGGGCTCTAAGCTCCATTGTCCCATTAGCCTTCATTTGAAAGACATATTAAGAATTTCAAAAGTGTCTTAAAAAGTATTTTTTTTAGGGGCACCTGGGTGGCTCAGTCGGTTGAGTGTCCGACTTCAGCTCGGGTCATGATCTCACAGTTTGTGGGTTCGAGGCCCGCATCGGGCTCTGTGCTGACAGCTCAGAGCCTGGAGCGTGCTTTGGATTCTGTGTCCCCCTAACGCTCCGCCCTACCCCTGCTTGTGCTCTGTCTCTCTCTGTCTTTCATAAATGAATAAACATAAAAAAATATATATTTTTTTAGAGCAGAGCATTAAACCCCAAGTGCAGGGCCCTGCGTGACAACACTGGTCACGCACCAGTGAAGGCATTCCTGGGACCACGACTTACCACTGCCCCCTGGGTTCTGGGCTGTGGGCCGGAAAGGGCCGGTTGACTCCCTTGCTGCTCTGACCCGCTGGTGTTCCTGTGTGGTGGGGCCTACAGAACATGACTTAGATTCACAGGACCCTACTGCCCAGCACCTCTGCCGTCCCTAGAACAGTCATTCGTAAACTTCTGTGTGTATAAGAAACCTCCTGGAATATGTGTCTAAAAGGGAGTTCTGGGTCACACTCCAATATTCTAATTCTGAGGGTCCGGGTGGCAGGGCCCAGAACACTGCTCATTTCCCACAAACAGTGATCTGATGTGGGAGCCTAGAACACTACTCACAACATGTGCCACACGACCATGTTAGCCCCCGGGGTTGGGATGCAGGCGGTGGATGGAAGTCTTGGTTAGGCTGAGGACCAAGAGGAGAAACTCAGCAGGAAGAGGGTCCCAATCCCTTTGGATTTTGGGAACTTTTCCCTCTTCGTCCAGTCGTCAGCACCTCCTTCCTACTCCACCACATTTGTGTGTGGTGTTCTTCATGCTGAGCCAGTATGTGTCTGGGTCCAAGTATGGGGGTATTAACTCCATGCCCCAAAGAAGGTCCACTGATTCCTAGGAAAACACACAGATGGGGCAAGAATCCAGCCCTACCTGGCGTGCATGCCGTGAACACCCAGGAGCAGAAGCCACGCCTCAAGGGAGGTCCAGTTGGCCATGACCGTGACTTCTAGGAAGAGCTTTCAAGAACACTAGAGGGTGAGCAGCCTGCCAGCTAGGAAACCCTGAATACCCTAGTCACTCCACAGCACCCCCAGAAAGTGGCCCATGGGGAGAAAAGAAAATCAGCCACAGAGACAAGAAACTGGGTCTCCGGGTCTTGGGCTGCTGCCACACCAGCAGCAAAATATGGGGCCAGCCGGTTAGCACTGTCTGTAAAACGAGGGTGACGGGCGGACATCAGCTCACCACTGCGCTCAGTCTTGGCCTGCATGGCATTTTCAAATATTTTTGGTTAATTGCCAAATGTGTACAACGGAGGTTGTACATAACAGTCCAGGTTTCCGGCTTCTCTTGAAGAATGGGAGGATCCGGAAACCCTGGAACATCCCTTCCCGGGCCAGCGAGGCTGGGCTGAGCAGCACACATCCTTCATTCGGGGTACACGCTCTTCTGATCCCCCAGGCTACCTGCCCACCCGACTCGTTCCCAACACCAGTCTGGACCCCGGCTCAGGTGACTCATAGGTCCTTTTTCCTCAAAAAGGAAATAGATTGACTCTGTGATTCAACGTGCAGTTTCTTCGTTTAGTTTTAACTGTGCGGAACACTAGCGTTCTCCGCCTGACACATTCTCAACAACCCAAGGGTTTCAAAATCAGCAGTGTGAGACCAGCAGACTCTGTGGCTCTACTCTGTTCCCTTAGCAATTCATTAACTATGTGACCAGACAGCCCTGGTGTGGTGATCAGCTGGAACCCCACAACAAGACACTCTACTTTTTACTGGCTCACTGAGGTTCGTGCTGCTGTTAGCATCCTCAGCGTCCCAGGTCCCCAAGTCAGCATCCACTGCTCCCCTGTTTCCTCTTTTCTGTCACCATAGCAAACAGGAAGCCTCATCATGAGATGCCTGATGCCCCGGTTACGAGAGCCCTGCCTCCCCCCCCCGCCCCCCCCCCCCCCCCGACCTCACGTGACAAAGTACAGGGCCGGAGAGGGCTGTCATTAAAGCCTGGTCCCTGTACTCCTTGCCACGACTTTTTTAAACCCAATTTAAAAATCTGCAGGCATTCATGTATTTCTAAATTACAACTTGTCCATTTTTAATTACAAAAACAAAAACAAAAAAACACTACCCTTGCTCCTGAGCCGAAGACCACAAGACTCGCAGACCGATCTCTCCTGGAGCCTCTGGACACTGAAGGCCAACCTTCCAAACAGCCACATGCAGGGGAGAGCAAAAGTGGAAAAACTTCCATTCGTGATGCCATCGGCTTCAAGTAAATATTCCCTAAAAAAGCCCCAAACGTGTTGTCATCTTTAACTGGTGTTTGATAAATGTGTGTAAAGAAAAATCATCACCTCTTCTGGGATTCCTCACATTATATCGCAGCCTGGAGCAGAGCTATCTCCATGGCCAGGTCTGGGGCATTTGGGGCTCTCCTGCTTTATGCAGGTTGTACATTTATGAAACCGAAAATAAAAATCATCAGTACATGATTCCAGCTACATTCTAAGTTAGCTCATTTGAGAGTCTGGAGAATCTTACCTTTGATACAAAAGCAATTTTTTTAACATTTTTTAAATTTATTTTTAAGACAGAGAGAGAGAGAGAGCATGCAATCAGGGGAGGGGTAGAGAGAGAGGGAGACACAGATTCCAGAGCAGGCCCCAGGCTCTGAGCTGTCAGCACAGAGCCCAACTCAGGGATCGAACTCACGAACTGAGAGAACATGACGTGAGCTGAAGTTGGACGCTTAACCAACTGAGCCACCCCGGTGCCCGATGATACAAAAGTAATTTTTAATCTAAGATGGTTCAGGATCAAGCTTTTGGAATCAATGAAAATGTTCAACGTAGTACATGTTTTCTGGTGAGTGAAAAATCCACTTTGAAATTTTGAATCTGTAACTTCAGACCTGTCGTCAGTCATCATCATTTGGGATCTGGAGATACTCTGAAGCTAAAAAGCATACTACGGTGCTGACTTTAAAAAAAAAAAGTCAAAATCACAATTTTCTTCAGGTCCCGGAAACAGTTCCAGTGGCTTCAGTTATAAGTAGTGAGTGGCACGTCTGTGACAGGACTCCACTCAGGTCCCCTTCTGATGGGGCACTCAGGTAAAGGGACTCTGGTGTTTATGGAAAACAAAACCTCATGCCTACCATTTTCACAGAGGAGCATACATGAGCACGTTTGCTGCTTACTTTTTTAATTCACCTAAACGCGAGCTTCATATGCCCACCTCACAGTATGGTTCTGGCGGAGAGTAATGGCTCCCAGATGCTTAGGAGAAGCGCTCTGGCCAGGCAGACGCTGGAGCACCAGATGTGTGTGAACGCGTCCCGTGTCCTGTAAGGTTGCCACTGACACTTATGCTATTCCTGCAGCAAGATGCCCAGACCGTCGTGTGCGCTCAGACACCTTCATGAGCCCTCATGGGGGGTAATGGCCGAACAGGCAGGAGCCACTCACGCTTGAGGCCCCTTGCACTGATCCCTTCAGAGCCACCACTCCGTAGTAATAGAGGTTTGTAAGGAGCACAGGAGCACCCAAGTTTCTGCCCGCCTGAAGGACAAGAACGGCGATGTGTCTGTCCCACAGAATCTACATGAAGCAATCTGGGCGTCTCCCTGATACGGCTCTAGCAAAGCTGGCCAAACAGGACAGAGTGGGCTGAAATGAAATGCTGGACAGGATTAGAACCTTGGGGTTATGACTCTAAGGTCACCGCTACTTCTACTAGGTGACTCCCGTGGCCATCCATGAGCCCACACCCGGCCCTGGAGACTTGTAACTGCCCCCAGGGCCAAGGAGGGTGGGGACAGGCCTCAGGCACAGCTCCTAAAAGACAGGGCAGCAGCCAGGGGTGCTAGGATGAATGGGCTAAAGGTGGATTCTGGAATGCTTCAGACTGCCTCTCACCAGCTGTTGGAGTTCTGTACAGGATTAATTAAATTAGTCCCTAGGCTCTGAGCCAGAGCGGCAGGCTGAACGATTCCCTCTCTCCCCAACCCCACTCCTGTCTCATTCCCACTGGAGAATTCTAGGAAAACCTACAATCATGCTATCAGTTATAGTTCTCCGAGTAGGTCAGAGAGTGGGTTTCCTGGAACAGAGCATCTCAACCATGCCTGGGAGCTGCACGAGACAGCTTTTCACCAAGCTTCACTGTCCCTGGCGAAAGCCAGCCATGGAGGTTTCAGACAGGCATTCTGGCCATTGCACCAAGATTTAGAAGCATGAAAAGCTCAGCTAAAAACAGCCTTAATCTACCTTTTTAATACACTGAGACTCCAAGTTCTAGAAAGGAGACAATACCTTACAGTAGTAGAGAACTCTTAAATCCCTTCTTTTGTGTCCTTAAATAGTTATTGAACGCCTGCTTTACGCAAGACATGGTGTTAGCTGTTGTTTAAAGCATGACGCCTGCCTCAAAAACAGGTAATCTGAATATAGCTCCTCCTGAACACAGGTGGAACAGGTACATGAATAATGACCCCCAAAGAGTCTGCTCACATCAGTGTCAGTCTCAGGGTTTTCTGTGTTTGGTGTTTGTTTGCTTATGAATGTATTATTAAAAATGTGATCAGTAAAAAAATAATTGTTTTTTAGTACACTCAGAGTGGTTTTGATCAGTGCCTCCTAATCCTTAAAGTACACAGGAATCATCTACAGATCTTGTGAAATGCAGGTTCCAATTCACCAGGTGGGACAGGACCAGGATTCCGCATCTCTCACAAGAGCCCACTGATACTGGTGTTTCCATGAGAAGACCACATGCAGTGAATGTCTGAGAGAGGGAGAGAGACACAGGGAGAGAGGTAAAGGGGAGGGGGGAAAGCAGGTGGGAAGGAGGAAGGAAGAGGGACGGAGAGGGAAAAGGCAGAGCAAGTCCCATCAGGAAACAAAGAGCACCTCTCTTGGGGGGTGGGTGGAGTCAGGCAAGGCACCAGGAAGGAAGTAATATCTGACTGTGGCCAGCAATATGGGTATGATTTCAAAAGGCCCACCTGAAGAATGGAGGGATGGGTAGGGATAAAGGCTTGGAAGTTAAAGAAAGAAAAAGAAAAGAAACCACAAACTGGACTCATGGAACACTAAGGCATCATGCATCCAGTCTGACCATTGGGTAGGGCAGCAGTTCTCAAACAGGAGCATGGAGAGCCATCCAGGGGGCTTCTCACAATACAGAATGCTGGGACCCACCCCCAAGAGTTTCTGGACCCCTGGCAGAGGGGCAATTTGCACGTCTAACCACTACCCAGGTGTCGCTGAAGCTGCTGGCCCAAGGACCACACTTTGAGAACAGCTCGGATAGGGTTTGTCAAACAAAGACAAAGGATTCTGTTCCCCCTCCCGCCCACACTACATTCCAGAGAGGACAACTGGATTGTCTCAAAGAGGTGGACTGTTCCCATCTGGAAATGGCTATGAAAGTTCCTGTTATAGCCTGCCAAGGCAAAGATGGTTATAAATCCAAACGGGCAGAATCATACGTCCCTCTGGATTAGCTTTACAATGGGCTTGAAGCTGCCCCACCAAATTAAGTGGCGACTCTGTAGAACCCTTTCAGTCTGTAGACGAACTCCCAGAGAAGAACTCGAGTTGACAAACACCCACCCTACATGTCAGCCGGTCAAGTGCTCCAGGACAAATATGGATGCCCCACAGCCATCCTCTCCAAGACTAATTTTCCTCCTTGCCTCCTTTGGCAAGTAAAAACTAGACCCTGAGAAAATCTAGAAAATCAGCTCTCACAGATGGAGTCAGTGAGGTTCTGGGGCTGACTGTGAGATAAGCCTGGGGACACCAGCAACTCTACTGACTCCGGGGAACCAAGGCCTGGTGGGTGAGCAGAAGTTGTGAAAAGGCTGCCACTGGCCAAGGACAGTATGGGCAACAGATACACAAAGAGCATGAAAAACCTCTGCCTTCAAAATGCTCATAGGCCACAGTCGAGTGAGACACACAAATGAACAAACGGAGGGATTACGAGCCAAGAGGTGCCTCCCCCAGGGAGCAGAGATGGGCTCAGACCTGGGTCCTGCCTGTACTTTGAAACCACAGGGCGGGGACAGGGGAGCTATGAAAGCCTTATAGATGCCAGGGCCCATCTGGGGTCAGTTCAGTAGAATGTCCAGGAGCTGGGGCCCAGGCAGAGGGATGCTGAAGGACCCGGCCCTTCTCAACCTGCACCTGCCACCTCACCTTTAAGAGCACATCCACCCACCCCAACTAAGCTTTCTCAGCAGAGGGTGCTGGAGGGACAGTGCAGGAGGAAGGCAGTACAGGGGTTGGGGGCTGGGGTATGGGGTGAGGACATCCAGCCCCACACCCAGAATGTTCTATCTCCCAGCAACCTTACAGCCCCTGCACAGCCTACCCCTCATTGCCCCCCTGCAGCCCCTCTCGGGACAGACATCAGGCCCTTCTGGCCTCCCGCCCACACTGGCACCACGATTTCCTCCGCTCACTGCCTCCTCAGGTTTCTCTCCTATGGTCCTCATGACAGTACAGCCTTCTGGACAGAGACACTTGGGCTCCAGGCCTCCTGTCTGCACTGGTGTCCCCTCCCACCGCACACTCGCACCACCACAGTTCACTCACCCCACCTCAACTCTGGAGCCTTGCTTCCTGTTTGTCCAGCAACCAAGGACCAGCTAAACCAGCAAGCTTCTCTGGCATCTAGTGCAATCAACTACACCTTCTCCAACAAGGTCTACACCCCATTCAAGTTTGTCCTTCCTTGGACACTCTCCCTCAGCCCTGGAGTACCATGGAGAGTTTTCACATATCCTATAAATACTCTTTCATCACAGTTTACTAATGTTTTTATTTCATTTCATTTCATTTTATTTTATTTTATTTTTGAAAGAGAGAGAGTGTAAACGGGGGAGGGGGGAGAGGCAGAGATAGAGGGAGACACAGAATCTGAAGCAGGATCCAGGCTCTGGGCCGCCAGCACAGAGCCTGATGCGGGGCTCGAACTCATGAACTGTGAGATCATGACCTGAACCAAAGTCAGATGCCCAACCAACTGAGCCACCCAGGTGCCCCATAGCTTAATATTCTTAATAATTAACTTTCCCTGTTTTAATCACTGTGTGGTTTCTACCTCCCAACTGGACCCAGACCATAACACCAGAGGAACTGTCCCTGATGTGTACCCAAAAGAAGCCCTACGGTTTCAAGGGTACAGCCAGGCCAGCAAACTGCTGACACCAATGTACACGCAGGAACAAGGGGCCCCCTACAAAGTAGAGACACTAACTTTGAGTGTAGTGTGTGACCATCAATCCTATTCTTTGGTCAACTGAGTATATACAGAAGCCAGGAACAGTGACTCAAGGCCTCTTCTTGAAGGTTCTTAAATTGTCAGTCAATCCAGAAGTTTTTTGGATGCTTATTAACAATGAATATTTATAGCCTATTTCTATCAAATGCAGGAAAAATTATGTGTACTTTACTGTCAATAACTTTTTACCTCTTTACAAAAGAAAATAGGAAATAACTGTAAGGACACCTCTTTGGAAGAAATCCAAAGAAGCAAAATCCTCCCTCCCCTGCTTGTGCTCTCCCAAAAATAAATATTTTCTTAAAAAGCGGGATTGGGATTGGGGAGCACTTTGGTGGCTCAGTTGGTGCAAGCGTCCGACTTCAGCTCAGGTCATGATCTCACGGCTCATGAGTTCAAGCCCCACATCAGCTCGCTGCTGTCAGCACAGAGCCTGCTTCGGATCTTCTGTCCTCCTATCTGCTCTTACCCCCACTTGCGCTCTCCCAAAAATAAATAAATATTTAAAAGAAGAAGAAGAAGAAGCAAAATTTTGCAAAGCGATTAGCACCCAGAAGCATTTGTGATCTGGATGTAATCAGAACCCAGAGGTCAGGGGAGGGACTGGGGAGGAAATAAGGAATGTCTCCTCTTGGGAGCAGGGATATGATCAGAGCTGCCCGGAGCATGCTCAGTCCCTGGCTTGCCAGTGCTTACGGGCCACCTTCCTGGCTCCAATTCCATGTGTGCTCGCTCACTCACTCACTCACTCACTCACCGAAAGTGGACAGGAATGGAATGAAATACATACTCTGATACTGCATTCACTAAACTGCTCCTGACTTTGATATGATTTCCCAAGGAGACCTCCCTGCTGAGTCCATCAACAGCAAGGTACCCAGAAGCCAAAATCATTTTCAGTGACTGGACTGGCCTCCTCATGTGAGGCCAACTCACACAGTTGGAAACAAAGCCAATTTTCCACCAGCTGGATTTCTGCTGGATGAACTGGCCATCGACATGATGGACAAAGGGTCCTACATGGCCCTGCCTGCAGCCTGCCCTCACCAGCAAAACCTTCATCCAGGTCAGGCAAAGCTCATCTTCAGAGGCTGTCTTCAGGTTCCAAGAGGAGGAACTTCATAGGAGGAAGAGCCCTAAGGATGTCTGTTCGGTGACTGTTAGCATCATGGCTGAACTGGTTTGCCTCAAGCAATGCACAACAAGTCCTTACATTTATAGGGCTCTTTACTCCCTTACTGCTACTTTGTATATTTTTTTTCTCTCAGATGCTTTGTTTTCATTTCTTTAGAGGCTTCTGTGTAACTGACTCCATCATAGAAAACACAGACCACAACAATATTAAGGGTCACCTCTAAAGCATGAAGAGAAAACCTGTGACTTTTCTTTAAAAAATTAATCAATTTGGTTATTTTGCACTTAAGTCGGTTCATTTCAAGCCAAATCTAATTCAGTGGTTATCTGGTTCTTGCAGCACAAGCCTGCACAGGTGTGTGGGGAATGCCAGGGGCTCCTACAGTCCAAACACCCTCTGTCACTGCAGAAACAGCCTCCAGGAGCAGACAGACCCGCAACCCCAGCCACACACACTCCCGGTAGACTAACTAAGCGATCACCACATTCTTCCACCTGAGACCTGACCTCCAAGCTGCACCCCAGGCAGGCATTATCAGTCGATCTGACTTGGCATAATAAGCAAGAGAAAGCGACTTGCCCCTCCAAAGCCACAGGCGTCCTGGGCGCCCTGCTTAAGGTGTTCCCTGGGACGCCATCTCCTGTTGGGAGGTGGCTCAGGGGTCCACTCAGACATCCCCAAGGCATCTGTAGCACTGCTGGGAACATGCGCACATGACAGGGCCACAATACCAGCTGGTCTCCTGCTCTCCCCAGTCCTGTTCTCCTCACTCCCAGTCAAGCTAAAACTCAACTCACCTGCTCCCCCTTTTTGCATCTCCCTAACACAGTCCTATGTGATCGAACCACCCCATCCCACAACCCGGCAGCCACCAGACTGCAAAGCCACAGCAGGTCTCTGATCACATCTCCAACCCCTTCTTCAACATCATGAGGGAATATTTCTAAAACCTGGCGTCGCTGCCCTGCAATGATTTACATCTCTCTAGACTCTTCTCACGCCTTTAGCATGGTGGCTACACCTGTGTTGTATAACGCTGGGTAAGGGAGTGGTTCTCCCAGAAGAACCATGGAGACCAGGACTGGTAAGGAGAGTGACAGAACCTCACTCTGCTTTGCTCACATGCAGACTGAGGGCAGACGTGGGACACAACAGAGGGTGGAAGGACAGGCCGGGGCAGATCGCAGGGGACAAAGGTGCCCACACACTCTTCTGCACACTCTTCTGCAGGCTGTGCAGACACAACAAAGGTTTCAGAGGGGAGGGGTTGGGCTGGTGTCAAGTTGCTGGAATCTCTGGTAGCTCTGGGGATAACAGAAGGCAGGAAGTGGGAGCTTGCTTCCTTCTGTTGCCGCTGAGAGCTCTGGGTCTGCAGGCCTGGCCACAGGCCATGGGCTGCCTGACTGTGAACCTGGAGATGGTGGATGACCCCGCCCCCAAGCCACAGCCTTTTTGTCTCTATGGAGCTGGCTTCTTCAGAGAGCAGGAGGTGGGAGGATGTGAAGTGGTGGTTAGTTTTGGAGTTTTACCAAATAAAGTAGAATCTAAAAGGGAAAAAGTGCTTTGGGGGCACCTGGGTGGCTCAGTCAGTTAAGCATCCCACGTTTGGTTTCTTCTCGGGTCATGATCTCACGGTTCGTGGTTTCAAGCCCCGCATTCGGCTCTGTGCTGACGGCACGGAGCCTGCTTGGGTTTCTCTCTCTTCCTCTCTCTCTTCCCTTTCCTTTCTCTCTCTCTCTTTCTCAAAATAAATAAATAAGCATTTTTGTTAGTGGTTTCAAGTAAGAGCCTTGAGGTACGAAATCGACGTGGGACAGTGAAATGAGGAGGGAGCTACGGCCTCCAACTAAGCCCACCCTTCCTCTGCACTCACTTCCTGGGCAGGCCCAGCCAGCTCGTGACTTCAAAGACCACCCATCCCTACCACATAGCCCCCACCTAAAAGACAAACCTGAAAACCCATTACCTATTTGGCTGCGCTTGGCTATCCAACCTTGGGCTCCAACTTGATACATTGAAACGAAGCCCCATGTCTTGCCCACAAACCTGCTCTGGCACAGTACTCCTCCGTCTCAGCAAGGGGGAACTCTGACCTTCCAGCTGCTCTGCCCATAACCGCCCATCAGCTTTGACTCTTTTCTTCCTCCCTCTTCCCACTGCAACCTGACGGGAAAGCTGCAGTTCTGCCTTCACCCTACATTCAGAATCTCTAACTTCGGCCACTGGCATCCTCCTAACAAGGCTCCTGGTATCACCTCTACTCATCCCCACAGACTCTCTCCACCCAGAGGCCAAAGGGTGATGGCACTCTGCTGTTCAAAACCCTTCAGTGGCTGCACACTGTGGTCCTACAGTGACCTACACGGCCCCACATGAACTTCCCCTTATCTTCCCCTTATCTGCCCACTACTCTTCCCCTTACCCACTCTACTCGAGCCAGCCCAGATTCTTGGTTGTTCCTCAAACAGGCCAAGCACCCTCCTGCCTCAGGGCCTTTGCACTTGCTGTTCTCTGTGCCTGGAATCTGGAATACTCTTCCTCCAGAGAGCGACACAGCTTACCCCCTCCCTTCCTGTAGGCCTCTGCTACAATGGAACCTTTCCAGAGTCCTTCCTTCACTGCTCCTTATAAAATAGCAGCCCTAGCACTCCCTAGCCCCTTGCCCTATTCTTTTTACCTTTCACCACCTGACATATACCTGTCTGTCTCCCCAGCAAAATGTCAGCTCCAAGAAGTCAGGAATTTCGTTCTGGCTACTGTGCTATCCCCACTGCCCAGCACATGGCAGCCAGTGAAACATTAGTAGAATGTGGGACTTTGATGATTGAGAGGTAGAAGAGAAGACTTCTAAGAAAATAGTGATGCCATTAACAGAGATGTGGGGGCAACAAGGATGTTGTACCTTGAAGAGAAAAGAAGGCAGCATGGAATAAAGCAGGGGTCAGCAAACTATGACCCACAGGCCCAATCCAGCCCATCACCTATTTCTGCAAATAAAGCTTTACTGCAACACATACATTTGTTTAAGTATTGTCTATGGTCCCAGCTATAGCACAAGAGTCGAGCGGTTGCAACAAAGATGTTACGGCCCACGGGGCATGAACACTTACTCTCTGGCCCTTCACAGGAAGCAGCCTTCAACTTCTTACATAAAGCAGAATCTTTCAACCTATGAACTCACGGACTACCATCCCACAAAAAAACACCCCACAAACCTTCCAGAAGGCGCAGACCCCAGAATACGGCAGTGGCAGAGAAGTAAGACTTGGATTCAGTCTCCAGTGCTGCCACTCAGCAGCTGTGTGACTTTACATAAATAACTTCACCTCTCTGGGGCTCTTCCTCCTTATCAATAAAATAAGAAACACTACCAACCACCTTACAGAACTATTATGAGGGGTTGCAATTTTGTAGGTAAAAAATCTAGCAACGGCTGGCTGACACTAGGTCTACAAGACTAGTCTTTTTGACAAGTTACTGCATTCCATGTACAGACTTGATGCCCCACATGTGTTAAGTCATCTAACCCTCACAGAGACGCTAATAGGGCTGTGCCAGACCTCCAATGGGTTTTACTTACCTTGATGAGTAAGACTTTTTTTTTTTTTTTCAACATTTTTTATTTATTTTTGGGACAGAGAGAGACAGAGCATGAACGGGGGAGGGGCAGAGAGAGAGGGAGACACAGAATCTGAAGCAGGCTCCAGGCTCTGAGCCATCAGCCCAGAGCCCGACGCGGGGCTCGAACGCACGGACCGCGAGATCGTGACCTGGCTGAAGTCGGACACTCAACCGACTGCGCCACCCAGGCGCCCCGAGTAAGACTTTTTAAAATAAGGATTAAAAAAATAAATAAATAAAGGGATGAAGTCCATGGTTTCAGCATTGTTGTGGGACAGGACTGACTCTGGGGGCTCAGGGAAAGCCCCGAGCTGCCTTGGGGAGCCACATGGATCCCGGTGACAGTCAGGACCTCTGTCAATCTCCTCAGCTGCTTCCCAAATTAGCAAGAAAATCTCCAGATTCAAACAAACCTCGTGCCACACTCCGCAGAGATACCATGGAAAGCAACTGATTTGGTGGCTATTTTTGGCTGGTTAGCAGATAACTGGTCATTGCAGAGGCCAAACTCTGGAATCACTGGATTTTCAATGCCAGGCTCAGCACAGAGAAACAGCAGTGTGGCACAGCCAAACTCTGCCGGGCACCGGCTCCCACTAGGTCTCTGTTTCCTAAGCCAGTGATATCCTTTTGACTTTCTCACAAACCGAATATGCGGTATTATTTTCTCAAGTTTTTTCTAAACTTTGAACTACTCTAGGAATAAGAAAAATGTGGGGGGAATTCTGCACCACTGAAACACACTCTGTCTGTGAAATCAGAGCAAAGGATTTTCAACTCGGACTTGATACGTGAGAAGCAGCACTCATTAAGAACCAACAGCAAATTCTTCCGCGATTATGCTTTTTTAAGAGTAAGTAAGGTTTTTAACTTACTCGGTGAGATTAACAACAAGTAGAATTTAAAGGGAAAGCCTGCCTTGAAAGTCAACTTAATTATGACCCTGGCATGCATAGTTGAATCTTTGAGTTCTCATAAACCCAAGTGTCTCTCATTTCATTCCCCGACTTTCCCATTACCAAGATGGGGTCAGACTCAAAACCCTAATGCTTACTCAAGGCATTTTTCTTATCTTGGGCGGCTATAACAAAATATCATACAGGGCGCCTGGGTGGCTCGGTCGGTTAAGCGTCCGACTTCGGCTCAGGTCATGATCTCACGGTCCGTGAGTTCGAGCCCCGCGTCGGGCTCTGTGCTGACAGCTCAGAGCCTGTAGCCTGCTTCGGATTCTGTGTCTCCCTCTCTCTCTCTCTACCCCTCCCTCACTCATACTTTGTCTCTCTCTCTCTCTCAAAAATAAATAAACATTAAAAAATTTTTCTTAATATCATAAGCTAGGTGACAGAAACGACAGATATTTATTTCCTACAGAGGCTAGGAAGTCCAAGATCAACACGCCAGCAGATTCACTTCTAGGACTCCCTGGCTTGTAGATGGCCACCACCTTACTGTGAATTCCCATAGCCTTTCCTTGGTGCCTTTCTGCGAAGAGAGGGATTTCTCCTGCCTCTTCCTCTTTTTATAAAGAAACAAAATCCCTATTAGGTAGATATACGGGCACTACTCCCATCATGGGGGTCCCACCTTCATGCCATCATTTAAACCTAATCACCTCCCAAAGGCTTCACTCCAAAAACCATCGCATTAGAGGCTTTAGAGCTTCAACATATGAATTTTGGAGGGACCCATTCAGCCCATAACACTCCCCGAGCAAACTTTTTAAAACATCTTTTCATTCAGGTTCTGAAAATGGAATTCTTGCCTTCTCAAAGAAGCCCTCTCTACCACCCACTGAGTGTAAGCTCTGCTATATTCTGAAATCTTAGCATTTGCGTCTCAGTCTACACATTTACATCTGTCCTTTTGCTAAATAAATGCCCTTCTGTCTCTTTCATCTGTGGGTGTGGGCTCCCCTATCAAGAATTCCACTCTGCGCAGCAGAGGAAGAAAAGAGGAGAGGGATGAAGGGGGAAAAGGGGAGACGAAAAAGAACCTTTGGTTTCCTTCCTTCTGCCCACAGTGCTCTGCCCACTGCCAGCATCATCTATTATGGATAAGGCAGAGATGATGGAGCTCTAGTGTCTCCAAGGAAGAGAAAGGGCCACAGAAATGGCTATTCCACTGATTCCTGGTCCTGAGGCTCCTCAGAGACCATGATGCTAAGGCACTCACTGTGCTCTGCGACGGAAATAAATCTGACCCTGGACAACCTCAAAGTCAGAGTATCTGAAAAATATCTGGGACTTTATCATCACCTCCCCCTTTTCCACACAACCAATTCCCGAATGGCAAAAGCCAAGAGATTCTTTACCAACTTCTTCCACCCTTTGTCTTTTTTAAGTACTTCTTTTTTATCCTTTAATTATAACACATTTAGAAAAGTGTAGGAAGCAATGAAACTTTACAGCGACTATATGTGTGCAACCACCACTCAGGTAAGAAAATAGAACATTTCCTGGCCCCCAGAAGCCCAAACTGGCCACCAAATCCCCCTTCTCATCCAAAGGTAACTGCTATCTTAACTTGTAAAACCATAAACTAGTTTTCCCATACTTGAACTTGATATGAATCATGTAGGCACTCTCCAGCGTCTAGCTTCTTTCATTCAACTGTATGTGAGATCCATATTTTCACTGCTGTACTGTATTCTACTGTATGAATATAACACAATTATCCACTCCTCTACTGGTAAATATTGCATCGCTCTGTTATCTTGTATCACACAGATTGTAACTGAACATTTTTATATATGTCTTAGGGAGCATCTATGCGTATGTGTCGGGTCTCTATTTAGGTATGGAACTGGTGACTCATGGAGCATGCAGATGCTCAGTTTTTAGCTGTAAG
The DNA here is from genome assembly GCF_018350215.1 of Panthera leo. Taxonomy (NCBI): domain Eukaryota; kingdom Metazoa; phylum Chordata; class Mammalia; order Carnivora; family Felidae; genus Panthera; species Panthera leo. Next base: position 57,584,057 of record NC_056690.1, on the reverse strand, counting down.
AGAGGATTTAAAAGTGGGTAACTGAGCATTCCTTTGGTTCCACGTCATTGCCAACCTTTACTTTTATCATGCTTTGAAATTTTAACCATTCTAGTGAGTATGCAAATTAAAATGGTTTTAATTTGCATGTGCCTGATGAATAAAGTCTACTGGCCATTTGGATATCTTCTTGAAGTGCCTGTTCAAGTCTTTTGCCTCCTCTACTATCAGACTGTCTGTCTTATTCATTTAGTAGGAGTAGGAGCTTTGTATGTATTTTGAAGATGAGTCCTTTGTTGAATAATGTATACACACAGATAGATAAAGAGCACATAAATATCTTCTCCCATTGTGTGACTTGCCTTCCAACTTGTATTGTTGTCCTCTGAAGAACAGAGCTTAATTTTCATGTACTCCAAATGATCACATTTATTCCTTTACGGCTACTGCTTTTTGTCTCTTGCCTAAAAATCTTTGCCTACCCAAAGTTGTGAACATATTTTCCTTTATCATCGTCTAAGGGCTTTATTGTTTCACCTTTCACCATTAGATTTATGATCCATCTGGAATTGAGTTTCAGTATAGTGCAAGATAAGAAGCGAGATGTTTTCTTTCCATGTGGATATCCAATTAACCTAGCACCAGTTACTGAAAGGACAAACCTTGTCCTACTAGAATGCGGCATTACCTCTGTCATCAACAATACATGTGTGGGTATGTCTCTGGACTCCATGCTATTCCAAGGTCTAGTTATCTGTCCTTGCACCAATACCACAATGTTTTAGGTATTATACCTTTGAAACAAGTCTCCACCCTGGCAATGTTAAGTCCTCTAGTTTTGTCCTTTTTCAAGACGACCTTGGCCCTTCTTGGCTTTGTGCATTTCCATATAAGTTTTAGAATCAGCTTGTCAGTTTTTACACACAAAGAAAATCTACTTGGATTTTAATTGGGATCACATGTATCAACTTGGGACAAATTACATCTTTGCTATGTTGAATCTTCCAATTTATGAACACTGTGTTACCTGCCCATTTAATTTGGTTCTTAAAAATATCTCTCAGTTTTCTAAGGGGTCTAGAATATCTTTGGTCAAATGTACTCCTAGATATCTGATGATTTTACTCTTTAATCATTTTCAGTTTCTGGTTTTTGTCACTATAATATAGAAATTAAGTTGATTGTTGCACACTGATCTCATATCCAGTGACTGTTAAATTCATTTGTTAATTCTAGGTGATGAACTATAGATCATTTTGAATAATCTTGGTACATAATCATAATGCCTACAAATGTCAATTTTATTCTTTCTTTCAAATTTATACTTTTTATTTCTTTTCCTGGCCTTGTACCTGCTAGGACCTCCAGTAGCATGCTGAAAAGATATGATTATAACTGACCTCCTTGTCTCAGTCCCAGCTTCAGGGCTTTCAATATTTTACCATTAAATATGGTGTTTGCTCTATTTTTAAAGATATATCATTCATCAATATCTATAGTTTGCTGAGATCCAGGTTTGATAAGAGTTTTTTTTCTTTAAACAAATGGGTACAAACTTTAACAAATGCCTTTTCTGTATCGTGAACACGATTTTTCTCTTCAGTCTGTTAGCATATCTAATAACACTAATTTTTAAATATTAAACCAAACTTTCATTTCTAGAATTAATCCAACTTGGTACATTGTCTTCTCCTTTGAATACACTGCTGAACTTATTTTGCCAACATTTTCTTTAGTTTTGTATCTATATTTATGAAAGACACTGACCTAAGCAGTTTTCCATCTTGTAATCTCTTTGTCAGGTGTAGGGATCAAGGTTATATTCATAAAATGAGTTTGGAAGTGTTCACCTCTTTTCCCATTCTCTGCAGGAGTTGGTATAAGATTGGTTTAAATATTTGGTAGCGTTCACTAATGAAGATATCTTAGCTTGAGGATTACCTGATAGAAGGGATTTACTTAAAGACTCGATTTCTTTAAGACCCAAATATGGCAAATGTTGGTAAATGTTCCATGCACATTTATAAAGAAGGTATATTCCACCATTATGGGATATAATGATCTCTACAGGTCAATCAGTTTATATTGGTTGATAGCATTCAAATAAAATCATCTGTAGCCAAGCAGACTTTTTTTGTCATCTTCTGCTGTCAGTTACTAAAAGAGCATGCTAAAAAGCCTAACTCTAATTGTAAATTTGTCTATTTCTCCTTACAATTCTGTCAAAATCTGTGTCATAGATTTTGTAGATGCAAACAAATTTGGGGTTTCTGGTATTTCCTTGGTTGACTGTCTCTCTTTGTAGCTAGTCATGTTTTCTCCCTTAAGTTCCACTTCATCTCGTTTGCTATGTCACCTTATTTGCATGGAATATCATTTTTCCATTCATTCACTATCGGTCTTCTTGTGTCCCCAATATTTAAGGCATTTTTGTAAGCAGCATTTAGTTGGATTTTGCTAGGTGCTTTTAAAATTAAACTTCAGGGGCGCCTGGGTGGCTCAGTCACTTGAGCATCTGACTCTTGATTTTGGTTCAGGCCATGATCCCGGGGTGGTGGAATCGAGCCCCACATTGGGCTCCAGGCTGCGCACAGAGCCTAAGATTCTCTTTCTCTCTCGCCCTCCCTCTATCCCTCTCCCCAACTTGTGCTCTCACTCTCTCTCTCTAAAAACTAAAAGAAAGAAAGAGAGAAATTTCACAACTTCAGAGTTTTAATTGAAATATTTAACCCATTTTTATTTAATGCAATTACTGATATATTTGGATTTAAATCTACAGTCTATACATTTTGTTTTTCCTATTGTTCAATTTTTTTAATATTCCCTTCTCTATTATCTTGTTAATTATATATTATTTTACTATTAATCTAGAGATTATCATGTAAATAACATCCTTCACTTATTATTGATCAGTACTTTTCCCATTCTTCAGAAAACAAAATGACTTTAAAACACTTCAGTCCCACTTACGCCCCCTCATTCCTTTTGTACTATTGCTTATTGTGTATTTTGATGTTACATGTACTTCAATCCCATGAGACATTATTATTGTTTTTTACTGTCAATCTTCATTTAGATTTCCTGACATGTTTGCCTTACCCATTTTTCTTCATTCCCTCCTTCATTTCCTTGCTTCTCACTGGTATCATAAATGTCTCCTCTTGAAGAACTCCTTTTAGGATTTTTTAGGATGTACCTGCTGGCAATAAATTCAGTCTTTGTTTCTGGAAATGACTTTATTTCATTTGTAACTCCAAGGAAAATCTGGGTATAAAATTCTACTTTCGCATTCATTTTATTGTCCTCGGGATTCTATCGTTTCAGCTGAGAACTCAGTTGTTAGTCTTCCTATTGCTTCTTTGACAGTAATACGTCTTTTTTTCTCAGGCTGCTTTTAAATTTTCATTTTGTCTGATATTCAGAAGTATTACTGGCATGTGTTTGTGATTTTCTTTACATTTATCCCGCCTAGGGTTGTTAGCACTTCTTTAGTCTATGATTTGGTACTTACCATTAGTTTTGGGAAATTCTCTGTCAGTATGTCTTGAAATAGAGCTTCTTCCTTTATCTTTCTGCAATTCCAATGACATGTCTGTTAGATCTTTTCATTATATATCTTTTGTGGGCATTTTCTTTTTTTTTTTTAATCTTTTTTTTTTTTTTTTTTTTTTTTTTTTTCTCTTTCTGTTTTAGGCAGGATATTTTTTACCGGCCTATCTTCTAGATCACTAATCTCTCTTCAGCTGTATCTAAGCCACTCTTAAGTCCACCTACTTATGTTTGATATCATTGATTCTATTTCAGTTCTAGAATTTCTATTTGATTTTTTATGTAAATAGATTCTAATTCTCTGGTGAAATTCTCCATCATGTTATTTACTTTCTTGAACCTATTAATACTGACATTAAAGTCCCTGTCGATCATTGCAATATTTGTATCACCTGTGTGTCTGTTTTGAATGTCTATTTCCTCTCTTGATTTTGCCTCTTATTATACCTGGTATTTCTTTAACTGAATGATGGAGATGATATAGATATAGATACAGATATAGATATAGATGATATAGATATAGATATAGATATAGATAAATTTATAAGTATGTATATGTATTTTAAACTACAAAGGATCTAGATTACATTATATGATTTTCTGCTTTTCTTTAGTTTGTGACAAGCAGCTAGGTCAGGAACAGATCATCTTAGTCCAATCAGGAATTGAGTTGATTTGAGGCTTAGTTTCAGTCTTCATAAATTTGGTCTATTTCTCATCAACTAGTTTGAGGTTGGGTTTCAGTCATTATAAAGTTGGCCTATTTTTAGCAAGCCATTTCTCCTAGGATACAGTCCTTCAGGGTTCCTGACTGAAGTGGGAGGGTGTTTATAAGCATGAGGTGTTTCCAAGATCTCTCCACTTTTGTAAGCCCTGAGCTCTCATTTTTATCTCCTTAGCATCATGAGACTGTTTACAGCTCTGCTCTGCCATTCAACCTCTCAGCCTGTGCTGCTTATGAATAAAAAAAAAAAAAAATTTTTTTTGGAGAGGGGGGTCTCAGAGACTACACAGTAACATATGAAAAAATAAGTCTGAGATGGAACTGACCTTTTCAGATTTAGTCTTCAGGTCACTTTCCAACATACACACCAGAAACCCTGAACTAGGATGGAGAACTCATCAAAAACAAACAAAAAAAGAGTAATACCACAAATCTGAAGCAAAGTAAAAAAAGAAAAGAAAAGGCCGAGAAAGTGTTGGAAAAGGCAGCGGCAATGACTTCAGGGGATACAAAGATGACTGAGAGCAGGATCCTATCCAGTGAATGTTTTTCCACTCCTCAGGGTGAAAGAATTCAAACACACTCTCATAATCTAGAGAGAAGAAAAACCTGAGGACAGTGGAGACCGATCACCGGGAAGGTGAGCAGCAAGATGGTTGCTTCTGGCCACCGTTGACAGACCAGCCTCCATGTAAGTGACAGCATCTATCTGAGTCAGTCCCTGGAAATGGGGAGGATTTGGGGAGAGGGAAATAGCTGAGCACTGGTGTGGGGGTGCAGAGCAAGGCTCAGTCAGAGACGGGCTCTAGCGTGGGTGGAGGCAGCTGCCTGAAACCAAGTTATTTCCTGCCTCTCCAAACCTACCTTCACTAATGTATATAGCTTGTGGAATACACTAAGACGCAATGTCCCAGAACCAGCTTCCGTCTGTTTTCTTCCGGAGACCACTGCTTGTGGAGTAACGTGGATATAGAAAAGAGAGATACCACAAAGGGACAAGAAACGGCTGTTGGACCAATGTGTTAGGGAACAGAGGGATGAAGGACAGGCTGAAATCAGGTTGTAGAAAGCCATGAATGTCAAATTAAGAATATCAAATTAGGGGCGCCTGGGTGGCTCAGTCAGTTAAGTGTCTGACTCTTGGTTTCGGCCCAGGTTATGATCTCATGGTTCTGTGAGTTTGAGCCCCATGTCAAGTTCTGTGCTGGCAGTGTGGAACCTGCTTAGAATTCTCTCTTCCTCTCTCTCTGCTCCTCCCCCAGTTGCACTGTCTCTCTCTCTCTCTCAAACAAATAAGTAAACTAAAAAAAAAAAAAAAAAAAAGAATATCAAATTATGGGGCACCGGGGTGGCTCAGTCAGTTGAGCGTCCAACTCTTGCTTTCAGTTCAGGTCATGATCTCACAGTCATGGGATCGAGCCCCATGTGGGGCTCTGGCTGATAGTGTGGAGCCTGCTTGGGATTCTCTCTCCCTCTCTCTCTGTCCCTCCCCCCTGCTCATGAGCATGCTCACATGCTCTCTCTCTCTGCCAAAATAAACAATAAAAAAAGAATACCAAATTACTTAGGCCTTTGGCCACAGAAACCAAAGCAAAGCTCTTCTAACCAGACCATGTTTCTGCTCTCAACTCAGCTCAGCACAGTTCCCTCATGGGTACCATGTGCCAAGGCCACAAAAGGTGGGGAGTCAGCAGCAGCACGCAAAGCAGATGGCAGGCAAAAGTTAGAACACCAAGTCCAGCAAGAGGGCACACCGTCAAGTTCTCCCACTTAACACCACAGCAAAGACACATAGGAAAAAAGAAAGAAAAGGCTGCGCTGGATGGGATTACCTGTGAGGCTAGACTGCAGATAATGAGGAGACTTCAAATAGCATGTTTTATTACTCACAAACGGCAGTCGTTGCTGGCTTGGGGGTCATTGCCTCAGGTATATCAGGATGCCTCTATTCATCCCTTCTAGCAGCCCCAGCGTGAGTGGTCAAGCAAAGTGAAACTCCGGATCCCCGCAGCAGAGGACCCACTTTACCACCAGGCGCGGTGCCTGTGTCCCGGTTCCCGCCACTGAGGCATCTCTGGCTGCTCCTGCCCTCCACCCCAGCCTTGTGTCCTCTCAGAATGAAGACGGACACAGCAGCAGCCCTCTCAGGGTGGTATTCTGAGTCTGCTGAATCACTGTTCCCCAGATACTTTCACCCCCAATTACAACATATATCACGCAAGATCATATTGCCAGTCTGTATTTCTAGATTAGGAATACCCGGCAGACACGTTCTAATGCCTCCCCGGGTATTTGGTCCACATCTGAAACTCAAATTACACTGATTGCATTTCTCAGTTTGCTTGAAAGCCTTGTAGCTTGACCCCCAGGTCTGCTCATCACCAGGACTCATCACTATGATAGTGATTCTGGATACACCAAATCCTGACTCCAAAGGCCAGACCTGAGGCCTGGCATCCAAGGCTCTGCATAAACTGGACAGGCTCATCCCCTTCTCCAAGCCTCTGACCTGCTCTCTACTTCCCCGCCCACCTACACTCACGTCTTCTTTCCAGACTTGACTCCACCCTACCTCTGTCTTGGGGCCACCCCCTGACCACATTAGTCTGACTCCCACAGCGGAAGGGACCAGTCAGGGAATCCCAAGCCAGTGATAATACAAGAAAGAGAAGCAGCCGCAGAGGCCTCCCTTTCCCTGAGTGGGCCAAGCACCGTGCTAAATGCTTTCCAAATATAATTTCACGTAAGGCTTCCAAACATCCTCTGGAAAAGGCATTATTATTGCCATTTTATACATGCAGAAACTGAAACTCAGAGACTGGAACCACGTCTATGGAATCCAAAGCCTTGCCTTAAACCGTTGTGCCGCACTCAACAGCCAAAGGAGCATTCACAAAGGGCACCTCCATGGCCTGAGGGGGCCGTGTGGGGGCACGTTGCTGGGCCCAGCAGCCATAGCTGGCACTTGACAGGCAGCCGTAGGTGCCAAGGGAATGGACGCGTGACTTAACACCAGAACCGACGGGTGAAGAAGACGAGGGCGACCCGGCCAGGAAGAGGTGCAGGGGGCGGGGTGACGAGGGAAGGCAGGGGCAAAGGCGAGCAAGCATGAAGCAGCAAGGAATGTGAGGAACTAAGGCAGCTGGGTTGCTGAAGCATAAAACAGGAGACAGAGAACAGGAAGGGACAAGACTGGGCAGAGAGACCCTGCTGGGTCACCGAAGGCCCACAGGCCTCCAGGTGTTGGTGATGACCGGGAACGGAGGGAGCAGCCAGCTGGGCCCTGCAGCTCCAACCGCCTGTGCTCGACACGAGCCCGCCAACTCTCCCTTGCAACCTGCTTTTCCTTGCAGGCCCACAGGCTCCAGGACAGCCCAGGTCCCTACTGGTGCCTCCCCGGCCCCCGCCTTCGCCTTCCTCCTTCCCCCGCACGGTAAGCGGGGCCCGACTGGGATGCAGCAGTGAAGAAAACAGGTACAATCTACTGCCCTCTTGGAGACGTCCCAAGGTGTCCCTCTCCCTGTCACCCTCTCAAGAGGAAGCAGCGTGTCCCCTGGCCCATTCTCTTGGCTCAGTGCACCCCCCCACACACACACAGTGGGCAGTCTTCTGGCCCTCAGGACCCTGGCATCTGCTCACAATCTTCCCTCCGCCCCCACGTCGGCCACCGTCTCAGAAGAACCCCCGCCTCGGTGGCCTAGCATCCCGTGCCTCAGCCGCCACGCTGACACCGGGTCCCATTTACCAGCCACACAAATTCACGGCCAGAAAGTTGACAAATTCACACTCACACACCTCCAAGAGACAGTGTCCTAGAGGCGGGGGGCTCTGGCACTGGTCGCGGTCACCGGGACCTCGAGGCTTCGTCGCCTCTCTGGCATCCAGACCCGAGGGAGCGTCCAAGGAAGCGCGGCATCATCTGCAGCCCTGCACCCTGCCTCGTGGCCCAGGGACACATGGCAGGGTGGACACAGGAAACAGCCCACTCCCCTCCTCCGTGGGTGGGAAGCCGCCCTCTCCGCACATTCACTGGGTCCTCAGGCACCTGGCGGGAAGGGCCGACAGCGCTGAGCTCTGCTCCTGGGCACAGGGCAGTCAGCCCCCCAGAGGGCTGTTTGCTACTCCTCCCGCCCACATCCCAGGCACCTGGCCCAGGTACTGGCCTTAACTGTAGGATTTAAACCGAGGGGAAAACAGCAGTTCTACAGATTCCAAAAGTGTGACGGTATTGACGAAGGTGAGCAACGGCCCCATTCTCGGAAGACCCCAAGCCAGGAGGGAAAAGACAGATTACTCCACACCCCCATTATCCAGAAGCCATGGAGGCTGAGCTGTGGCCTGGGAAGGCTCAGGTCCCTCCAGCCCCCCTTGCACACATACACAGAGGGGCGCACCCATTGCTAAGTGGACCTGACTGTCCTCCCATGGACCACGCGTGGGAGCACCAGGCTCAGCAGAACCCACAGAAGCAGGGATGGGTTCTGGCCACATGCAACATAGACTACGGAGTCACATCACTTCCCACCGGATACCTGGAGACACACATGCCCACTGGCATACCTGGAGACACACATGCCCACTGGCACCAAAAGTATGACATCACAGAACCATGCAGTTGGAAACAATTCTGTGCTCTCATGAACCATATCTGCAGGTAGGCAAGATCGCCAGCTCTCCTCATGAACATTGCAAAACAACTGATAAGGAAATCTAGAAGGGAGCAGGGAGCAAGGACCACTGGGGTCGGGTCCAGTGTTCGCATTTTGCAGGTGAAGACATGTAAGGCTTAGAGATCGGCACGGCTCACCTACCACACGATGTCACTTGCTATTTTGTTTTCTCTATCATCTCTCTCTCCGCATCTCTCCCACCAGAATGCAAGTTCCAAGAAGGTCAGGATTTTTGCCTGTTTTGTTTGCCGGTGTTTCTACAGCACCTAAAACAGAGCCTGGCACATAGCAGGAACTCAATAAAAATGTGTTGAGTGAACAGATAAATGACTAACAGCTAATTAGCCAGAGTCACAAGTGATGTACATTGAGGACAACACATTGCCAGTTATTGATCCCAGAAGGATTAACAGTAGCCTCACCTAAACACACCCTAAAAGGAACCGTGCTGCAGAATGACAGAGTGCCAGGGTTGGGGAGTGGAGTCTGCCTTATGGGGTCAGTCCTCAATGCACTCATTATTCTGAGCCTTATATAAACCGACTGGAGACACTAATGATACCCAAGACCCCTCCATCAACAGTGACTGATCCATATGACCAAAATACACCGTGGAACATGCAGACAGCTCCATGAATCCCAAGAGCTGACCTTCACCCCGTCAGACAGGTTCCCAGCCCCAGCGACCCATGCAGTAGAATTAGAGCAATGGCGTGTCTGCTGGTGAACAACGGAAGTGTGGCAGAGCCCCCCTGAGGAGCGCCCACCCTCTTCCATGCAAGAAGGGAGAAGCAAAGACTGGTCCTGGGACTGCAGTGGGCAAAAACCTCGCTTTGCCCCCTCACAGATTCCTCCTGCTTTGGCAAATTCTAATCCCCAACACTGCCCCGAATGATGAAATTTAAACCGTTTAGACTTTGCAGAACTGCATACACTAATTTAATGACGCTCCCGTGTTCTGCTTCGGGGACCAGGCAGACGGAGGAACTCTGGTAAAATGAAAGCGATGGCTCTCCAAGCATGTGGGGGGAAGAAAAGAGGCTTAAAGACACCAGAGCCCTGGGACACAAAGAACTCTTGGCCAGTGTGGGCCCCTCCTCTCCCTTCCTGCTCGGATTAGCCCTTGTCTTCCTTCCTCGAGGCTGCCTAACAGGCAGCCCGGAGCCAGCAGGCCCTGGAAGCAGAGAGCTGCCACTTTGGGGCCTGGTAAGTCACAGCACAGGGGGACAGCTCACCAAGGAAGAGACAGGGGACACACACCAAATCAGGAAACCAAAACTGCTCCCCAAAGTCAGGGTGATGACAGGTGTGGTGAGGAGTGTGCCTGGCTGAGCACTGCTGGGATTCGCTGGGACGGTGCAGACGAGGGGGACTCTGGTGCAGGCCGGGCGCAGGGCAAGAACTAATGATGCACACATGTCAGCACCGACAGGTCCTGGGCTTTCTTCAAAGTCCTCGCTCCCTGCTGACACGGGGCCAGTCCTTAACCAAAGCCCCGTTCACAGACACTAATGTTACAAGCAAAATTCAAAATCTCAGGATGCCCCCAGAGGCTTAACCCCACATCTCCTCAGAGGAGCCCCCACTTTCCTCCACAAGGGAACCTAGCGGAAGCTTCTGCACACTGGGTGAATGAGAAAACCAAGAGGCTCGGAGTCAGGTTGACATATCAGAGGGAGAAGACTTTGGTCACAGGAGGCAGAATCTGGAATACATGGCCAAGAACATGGGCAGAGACCAGGAAACACAGAGGGGGAGAGAGACAGAGAGAGAGACTGACTTCTCAGTGAGGCAACTAAAGGACATTGTCCTAAACATCGACACAACCAAAATATCTACTGAAACTGAAACTGGGCCAATCACAATTTCCTCCATAAGCAGACTCAGCTTACCCATGGGTGGCATTCAAAAGTTCACCATGACTTGGTATCTAGAATTCTGAAAGCATTTTTCATAGAAATAAAGCGATACCTATAGTGAGGGTATACCATCATGGCCCATGAATTCTTGGCAACAAGGCCCACGCTGTATTCTTCTTTGATTTCCAAGTGCACTGCAGAGAACCTGACAAAGAGCAAAAACTCACATGGATGTAGGGTGAGTGAAAGGTTTCTGCAAACGTCAGGCATGACTTCACATCTCATGTCTTTGTGTGTTCCTAGAGAAGAGCTGACGTCCTCGGTTGTTTTTTTTTTTTAATGTTTATTTATTTTTGAGAATGAAAGACAGAGCTCCAGCAAGGGAGGGGCAGAGAGAGAGAGACACACACACAGAATCCAAATCAGGCTCCAGGCTTTGAGCCATCAGCACAGAGCCCAATGTGGGGCTCGAACCCACAAAGTGTGAGATCATGACCTGAGCTGAAGTCGGTCGCTTAACCAACTGAGCCACCCAGGCGTCCTCCTCCTCAGTTTCTAAAGATACTCAAAGAATCACACCAAACTCCTTCTATTTAGGCCCTTGACCTGATTTGTGTACTATAATACCCGTTGTTCCCACCACCTTCCCGTTCACGTCAGATAGGTCTCTTCTCTGACTCGCCAGAGGAAGGAAACCACAGCCATCGGGCCACATATCCCCCACCCCCGCTCACTTCATCTGTGTGATGATCAAAGTGCATTTTTCATACTCTGAGATCCTCCAGTGCGGCTTGCTGCTTCGTTGACTTATGGTCTTTTGCCAACCGATAGAACTTCTGATGATCTGCGCTCCATGGGGTTTGCCAAATGGTCCCCACGCAGCTCTGTCACAGGCACTGACTGTCCCTTTGCAAAGTCATGGAATGAGGGTCCAGAGTGAGTGCTGGGTGATGTCACAGCTCAGGGCAATGAGGCTAAAGGGGGACCCCAGGGCTTCACCTCACATTCGTCCCCATCAGGGCCTCTGAAGGCTTAAGAATAAAGAATTGTCAAATAGCTATAAACAATGATTTTTAAATTAATGGTCCTTTCTCTGGGAAGTGTTTGAAAAGGTTCTTAGACTCTGAAGTTCAAAGACTCAAATAACAAACTCTTCTGACAAAGGGGAATTTGCCTAATAAGTCCAAAGCCCTGACAGTCCTGCTAAGGAGGGTGCCAGGTAATTCTCTGCCAAAGTGCAATCCCACTTCCAGGTATTTATCCGAGAAAAATGAAAACGTATGTTCCCACAAAATCCCCACGCAAACATTTACAGCAGAAAAGGCAGTAGGACATCGTGGCTAGGAGATTAGCCTCCAGGTCAAATGTTTATAGCAGCCTTATTTGCAATCACCAAAAACTGGAAATAACAGTGAATGAATGAAGTGAATGAATGAACAACTGGTACATCCATACAATGGAATACCACTCAGCATTAAAAAGGAACGAGGCATACAACAGCCTAGGTGGAGCTCAAGGGCACCCTTGAAGGGTGGAAGAAGCCAGTCTCTGAAGACTGTACAGACTACATGCTTTCTGGAAAAAACAAAACCACAGGGAGAGAGAACAGATCTGTGGCTGCCAGAGGTTGGGGGTGAGGGGAATGTCTGACTACAAAGGGATAGCCCTCCGGAATTCTTCAGGTTGGTTCCATAGTGTAGCGGTTAGCACATCTGCTTTACAGAATTCCTCAGGTTGCTGGAATTCTTCTGTATCCTGCGGTAATTACAAGAACCCATGTATGAGTTAAAGCTCCTAAGATTGCACACCAAAAGTAAAAGTGAGTTTTACTGTATATAAATGTCTTTTTCAGAAGCTCACAAATCCTGGACGCTCCTCCCATGTAACAATGGAGTCTCGAACGTTGGCCAGCCTTGCTGACTTGTTCTAACGAGCAGGGTACCAGTGAGAGAGACAGAAGAGGTGAGACAGCACCCTCCTGGCCTCCGTCTGGAGCCATGAGTTGCCGAGGAAGAAGTCCAGCTACCCGGGAACCACCGTATTAGAGACGGGTGGAGAGACCAGAGAGATAATGAGAGATGCCTGAGGAGCCCCCACCCCTCTGCATCCGCCCAGCCCAGAGGACAGCCTTGCCAACTGGAGAAGCCATGATCCGGCTGCAACCTCAGGAGACAGCCGGAGCCAGAACCACCCAGCGAGGTGCTCCCAAGTTCCTGGCCCAAGGAAACCCTGAGAGAAATGTGAATGTTTTAAGCAACTATGCTTCAGAGTGATTTGTTCACAGCCATGGCCAACTAATAAAGGCATTTTCTGAGCAATTGTCATGTGACAGACACTTGCTCATACATTGTCTTGCCTATTTTCCTTCATTTCATCATTTTCTGGGCACTTTCTATACGCCAGGGACTCTACGTGGAAAGGGGCGAGAAGTGCCAAGAGCAAGAGAATCACCAGAACGTGAGGGCTAAGAGATGGGCGTCCAGAGCCAGACAAAGGTGCTTGGTTCGGGCAGCTGGCCAGATGGTATGTCCCTCACAGAGGCAGCACTAACAAGATCCAATCTAGACACAGTGCATGTTCGGCATCTGTGGGACATCCCAAGGGAGCTGTCTAGGGGCAGCTGGATAGTTGGCCTAAGGACCAGAGAGAGCCCTGGACTAGACATAAGAACAAGGGGGTTATCAGAAGGCCCTGGAAGCCACCCAGAAAATGAGGTCAACTGTGAGGAGAAGGCACGGTCTTGGGACAAAGCCCTGAAGAAGGCCAACACTCAAAGGGCAGGAGGGCACAGCGGACTGAGAAGGAAGACTGGGAGGGTGAATCTGTCACTATCGAACTTGGAACAGCATTCCTCAGAGGGGACGACCAGAACTAGGAAGTGCTGCGAAGAGATTAAATAAGATAAAGACAGAAAAGCATCCCCTGCGTTAAAGACAACCACCTCAGCAGGGAATTTCACTGCGGTGGGGCAGACAGGAGAGAGAATGGAACAGGAGGGAAAATGAGGTAAGACAGCAGAGCTCAGACGAGGTCTAAGAAGCCTGGGGGTGAAGGCAGACTCCGGATCTGGAGACGAGGGAGGAGTGTTTTCCAGATGAAAGAGGCTCCAGCCCATCTACATGCTAAAGGAACCATCCCAGAGGGAAGTTGAGGCTGAAGGTACAAGGTGGGGCAGGGGTTGCTTTGTCTGTGAAGTTACAAGTGAGGCAGGGGAGAGGAGGGACCCGGAAACAGGTGCCCCCCACCGTGACAGCTAGGGCTAAAGGCCACTAATGCAAAGGTAGGATCCTTTTTGGTTTTGTCCACAATATCCCTGTAAAGGAGGATGCTACAGGTCCAAGGTTTTAGGAGAGGGAATATGGAGGGCGGGCCTGGAGCTGGCCCCCACCACCACTTTGCTGACCCTTGGTTTCCTTTCTTTGGCTTACAGTGCTGGCCTTAACAGAGACTGACACTGTGCAGATACCCCATAAACATTTATGAAACAGAGGAACATGGGAGAGTCCCCAAAAGGGTCTCATCCTAGCCCTCATTGGCTAATACCTCCACTGACCAAGAATAGCTGTGACCAGGGGCCATGGACAGCAGGAGACCCCATCCTCTAGGCCCAGGCCAGGCCCATCCTGTGGCTTGTCTCTGACTATCCTCCTCCCACGCATTCTTCATAGGTGGCTTTTCAGTGACTGCCTGTCCATCCCTCTCCTTTCTTCTCTTCCTTCTTTCCCTCACCTTTTTTTTTTTTTTTTTTGTAATCATTCTCTTCTCATACTTTCATTTTTCTCTCCTCTTTCCTTCCTTTTCCCTTACTTTTATCCATTGTGTGGAATGGAAGTAAACTTCTGAAATCGTTTTGTGCTCACTGATGACAGCCCAGTGTGCCAGCCCAGCCCACGGTCTACCTCCGTGGGGCCCCACCATCAGGGGCTGTTCTCAATTGCCCAGAGCCAGCCAGACCTGACCCCCACACCACATCCCATCCATTTCTCACCTGCATAGAGTGCCCTCGCCTTTCTATTCGCTTCCTCAACCATTCCTACTCTCTCCAGAAGGCTTTTTGGACTGTGAGCCCACACAGATTTTCCCCACTTCTGACATTTCTATAGCCCGACTGCCTATGTCACACACAGACATGAGTCATATGCTGACCTGTCAGTTGTTACTTCACTCTGTGTTATGTCTATGACTGATTTCCCCAACCAATCATAGCCATAAAGGAGATGATTTTCATGGCCTGGGATCAGTGGCCTTGATAGAAAGTTTCCCACTTAACCAAACTCTGCTCCGCAGCTCTCATAAAAATCAGCAGCAGCTGGTTACATATAATGTCTATGGGCTCAGCTGAAATCTCCCCCTGATCACGTTCACTCCACAAACTTCCCTGGGTGCCGATCTATGTTCCTCATGCTTATCTGTGACGGACTGAGGAGGAGAGTCCTCGCTGGAGAGACTTGGAGCCTGGGGGAGAGGAGATGTATGCTGGACCTCGCCCTGCCGCCCTCTGAGAAGCTTACTGAGCATCCGTCGTGAAGCCAACCTGATTTTAGTTTTCTCATCTTGGAGATGGAGCCTAAAGGCCCCATCTCGCCCCCTTTCAGGGTTGTGTGAGGATCAACCAGGCAAACCTATGTCCCAGTGCCCTGTAAGCTGCACAGACACGTCGTGGTTCTATTACTGGCGGATTCAGTGATGAATCACTGTCCACAAAAATGCACCCAGTTCTGGGAACAAAAAACCACTCATATCCTTGACTATTGTTCTGGACAGGCAGGCCAAAGCTCTTTTTTCCTGCCCGCAAACACACGGTGCTGCTGAACTTGAATGGAAGACCCCCAGGAAGACTGGATAACCTCTCCCACGTCCGCGCACTGGCCACTCAGACACTAGCCGCTCGGAAACTGCCAGGATACTGCAGAAGCCAGGGGGTTGGTGATTTCTGGAAGCTGTGGTCAGGACCCAGCCTGAGTGCTCCTGCAGCCTGCAAGTATGATCTGATTCGGCCAAGAGGTAATGCATCCCTGTTAGCTGAGTGTCATCCCCTGAAATTGTACCTATCCAGAACCCCCGAGGCTGGCAAAGGGCTGAATCTCCCCGTGTGGAAGGAAGGGCAGTTGGGCTCTGTGGCCACCACTCCCGTCTCCCAGACCCACCTCCCTCTTGGGACGTCCCACTAATCACAGCCGCGCTGGCCTCCCCAGCTTCAGGGACCCTGACCTTCACACAAGCTCACAACTCTCCTCACCCTCCCCACGGGTCAGCATGGGCAGAACAGTAAACAAGGCCGTGTAGAAGGCCCGGAACGAGGCAGAAGGGACATCTGGCCCATGACACAGCGCTTCCTCGTCGTGCACTGCAGGCCTCAAATCTGGCCCCGTGGAGGAGACCTCACCACCCCCGTGCAGCAGAGCCGCAGGCCATGTGCACACCCTCCAAACCCAACAGGAGATAGCACTGGCGGGACAGTGGGCCTTCTCTTGCCAACCCCAGGCTTCCTGTCTGAGATCCTAGCACAGACCCAGTGCGGAAAAGGCCAGAAAACAAGGTTTTGCTATTCTGAAGAATTGGTTCTACCTCACTCACCTGCAGTTTGTGGGGGAAATTGTAACATGCAAATCATGTTCACGGTTTAGGGATCTGATGAAGGATCTTGAAAGTTAAGGGTCTACTCCACTGTTGCAATCATCATGATATAAATATACCCTATACTTTTCCACCTAACATTCTTTCAAATATTCAAAAATTATCTACTAGGGCTTATTATGTATCAGGTGCTGCCCTAGGAACTCTGAACTGGAAGGTAAGGGAAAATGCATTTCCTGGGGCACCTGGGTGGCTCAGTCAGTTAAGTATCCAACTCTTGATTTCGGCTCAGGTCATAATCTCACAGTTCGTGGGTTCAAGTCCCCCATCAGGCTGCATGCTAACAGTGCAGCCTGCTGGGGATTCTCTCTCTCCTTTTTGTCTCTGCCCCTCCCCTACTCATGCTGTCTCTCTCCTCTCCTCTCCTCTCTCTTTCTCTCTCTCTCCTCCTCCTCCTCCTCCTCCTCCTCCTCCTCCTCTCTCTCAAAATAAATAAACTTTAAAAAATGCACTTCCTGCTACTGAAGGGTTATACCTGCTGGGGAGATGGTAACACAGAATGAAATAAGAACCAGAGTGTCATGGGTGAGGGGTGTGTGAAGCACAGCCCACACATGCCTGGGGGAGGGCTGGGAAAGCCTACAGAGGTAACCCTTAGACACAGTCTCATCCCAGACTGGAGGGCTGAAGAGGCAGTCCAGGTAAAGGCAAGAACTTGAACAACCATCCGGGGCAGCCTATCAGGAGAACTGCAGGCATTTTCGCACAGGGTTTTGGAGGGGTAGGGAGGGAAGGACAATCAGGGATAATGTGGGAGTGGCAGACAAAAGGCCAGGTCACAGAGAGCCCTGAGTGTCCCTGTGAAGAGCTGGGACTTCACCTGTAGATACTGGAGAGCCACCAGAGTGAAGGAGGAGGGGGTAAGGAAAGCAACTGGGGAGTGGGAGAATGGATCAGAGTTATTTTCCAGAGCCTGGACTCCTGTCCAAAGGAGAACCAAGACGACTCAGGAAAGGAAAGAAGGGGGCTGGATGGGTGCAGAGGAATCAGGCTGACTCACAGTTCTCATGGCGTTTCTGATGAATAAGATGCAGGAGAGGCGATGAAAGCAGGTCTGGGAGAAGGAGGTCACTCATCCCATTCTTGGCATTTCTTATCTACATTTCCATATGCACAATTTTATGATTCCTGGGGGTTATCACGGACTGAATATGTCTCCTCAAAACTCACAGGTTGCAGCCCTAACTGCCAATGTGATGGTATTAGGAGGGACAACCTTTGGTTTAGATGCGGGTGGGGCCCCATGATGGGATTAGTGCCCTTATAAGAAGAGGAAGTTAAAGGTATAAAACCACAAAGAAGAAGAAAGAAAGAAGGAAAGAAACAAAAGAGAGGAAGGAAGGAAGGAAGGAAAGAAGGAAGGAAGGAAGGAAGGAAGGGAAAGTGACAAAGAGGGAAAGAAGGAGGAGAAAGAGGGGGGAGACACAAGAGCTTCCTCTCTCTGCCATATAAGAACACAGCAAGAAGGTGGCCATCTATCTGCAAGCCAGAAAGGAGAACCTAACCAAGAACCAAATCTACTGGCACCTTGATCTTGGACTCCCAGTCTCTGGAACTGTTGAGAAAATAAATGTCTGCTGTTTAAGCCCCCAGTCTATGGTATTGTGCTATAGCAGCCTGTGCTAGGATAGGAGTTATTTTCATAGTTGCCCAATATTCTATGCATAATAAAACATATTTAATATCTTCCTCGTGCTTGGACACGGAGTTTGTCTTCTCTTTTCATTATTAAAATAACCCTCAAATATCTTTTATATTTTTATTTCTCTCTTCAAATAATTCTTGCAAGTGGGGTCACCCAGTCCAAAATAATCGTTTTTATGAATTGCATGTGTTGCCAAGTCTCTAGAAAGAGGGAGGATCATGGACTACACTACCTGCAGCATTTAAGTGCCTTAGTTTTCTCAAAGCATTAGCAACCAATGAGATGTACCTCTGTCTTACTACCATGATACTGTTATATGTACACAAAGTAACAGTTCTAAGTTTAGCATTGACTTTTAAAGTATAGTCATGATTTTGTCCCTCAAAATAGGGAGAGGCAATGGGATACACACAAATAATTTACTAGGGGTTTGAACAATCTTCTCTGAATACCACCTGGTGGTAATCCCAGCACTCAAATGTCACTCTCAGCTGTGACGCTAGCTGTGTGTCAGACTGGAGCTGGGCTTGAAACTTGGTCTAGCTCTTTCTTCACCAACTCCACACTGAATTAGGGACCATCTTTCCAACCACCTTCTTAAAATGGGGGAAACTGCTTCCATCCAAGATAAATTCTTTACCCTTCTACTCCACAACAAAACACCTAGGAATTCATGTTAAGGAAATAATTAGACAAGTGCAAAGATTTTCTTTCTGCAAGTATATATATATATATATATATATATATATATATATATATATATACACACACACACATATATATACATATATATACGTATATATATATATATATATATATATATATATATATATATATTATAGCATCATCTGCATTTTTATATTGGCAACTACCTAAACATCCAGTGGTTCATTCATTCCTGCATTTGTTTAATGAATATTTATTAAGCACCAAGCACAGGACTGATACACACGGAAGAAGACAGAGCCCTTTCCCTCACAGCACAGGGGAATAATGCTTACATGGACCACAGTAGATGCATGTCCTAGATTACCATGCTGTCATTAAAAAAGATATGCTCCAGGAGTATTTCATGGCTCTGGAAAGTATTCATAATATTATATTTTGAAATGCATAGATACTTAAATCCTGGTAAGACACAAAGGGTTAAGAGTGACTGGTTCCCTTTGGGTGGTGATCAGAGTGGTTTCTATGCCTTCAGTGTGCTTTTCTGTCGTCTCCAAATTTATACACGTGCTCATACTGTGACAGGAAGAGATGCCCTGTTAGTTTTACACGGGTATGCTCCTTGCCTCTTGGCCTTTCTCTCCTTGGATCTAGCTTTGTTCATGGTAACCTCTCCCCAGCAACGTCACTCTGATTCCACAAAGTTCACAGCTAAATGGAACCGCAGGTGTGAAGATGGTTTAGGATATCAAACATACACAGAGCAATATGGATGACATTGACCGAAGTAGGAGAAACAGACTCCGTTACTCACCTTTAACATGAGAAGAAATTAGCTTTCTACTTCTGCTCCCACAGGGAAAAGTGACCAGTCTGTATCTAGGCACTATCTGCAGGTCACAGGTCACTCTACCTACCAAACCCTGTAGTCAGGGTCCTTCTGGTTCATCCATCCAATTTCCACCCTCTTAGGCACCAGCCAAGTGATGAACCGTCCAGACCTATCTCCATCCCCATCTGTGGAGCTACGAAGACCCACTTCTGTAAGTGAAAACCAGGAACAAGTAAAGAATAAATTCTGCAAGTAGAGCTCAAAAATGAGAAAGGCGGCACTTGAAGGGAGGGGCAACTACTCACTCTCTCTAGAACAGGCTGCCAGAGGCTTTGCAGGAGGAACTTCTGCATGGAAAGAGTTTGAATGAGGCCACTCTTCCCTCCAGCCCTGAATGTTATGGTAATTCACCCATTCAACAACCATTTGCTAGACATGTGCTTTGTGTCAGACGCTGTTCTAGGCTCTAGGGCTATATCAGTAAACCAAACAGACCCTAAAAGCAACCAACCAACCAACCAACCAACCCTGCCTTCGTGGAGCAGTGGGCCAACCGCTCAAGGGTTTTGGAGTTGACCCTCAAGGACAGGGGGTTGAGGGAGGTTTGGAGCAGAGGAGTGAAGTATTCTGACTCTCTTTTTCCTCTTTAATGGGTCACACAGGTCTGTTTCCTCGGTATTCCTTCACCTTAAAATCCATTAAAGGGACCCTCTTGAACCATTTTTTCCTATCAGTGGCTATGTTCCAAGGCCAGGGGAGAACCTCTACCCCACAGATATCACGACTTCCTGTAAAACACAGGCAGTAAGATGGTGGGCTGTCAGCACAAGAACACACTGCTGGGCAATGGAGCACACGGCCCAGAAACACCCCTCCAGGGCTGTGGACACAAGTGGCTCTGGGCAGCACCACCAAGACTGTGCTCCCAGCCCCCCCCCCCCCCACATTCCCTACGACTGGGGTATCGTCAACCTCTGTCTTCAGTCAGCTGCTTTCCAGGGGAGTCCAGCACCGAGCCCCCCCCCCCCGCCCCAAGCTGCACGCAGCCTGTGTGAGCAAATCAGAGGACCAGACAGAAGTCCCCTCATAATTATTCACAAGGGTTGAAAGCTGGGTTTTTCAGGGTGTGTTACACTGAATACCGAATTTCATTTAATGAAATTACAATAGGAGAGGGGAAGGAAGCATTGTTTAAACCACTTGTCTCCACCTCAGCACCACCACACATGTGTGTTCCTGAGTTGTGAGGGATTTACCTTTGGCTCTGGAGTAACAATTACCATGAGGGGAGGACTGGGGAAGGTGAGCTCAAATCATGGAGAAAACAAAACTGATGCCAAAGCGGTATAAACTCCTCTAGTCAAAGCACTGGCCAGCACGAACGAGCAGGCAACGTGAATGGCAGCGGTGCTACATGTGACTCCGGCTTGGCCAAAAGGACCCTCCTCCTCATCTGCTCCCCCAAGGACCCCTTGCTCAGTCTTGCACCTGCTCTAAACATGTCAGTGTCTGGCCACTCAGGAGCATCTGCCCATCAACGCATCCGCCACAAGCCCCAAGCCGCTCCTGGGATCTGATGCATCAGACAGAAGATGCGTCAGTCACATCTTCTATTCTGAGAACTTCAAAATAATCTTTGGAATGTCCTGTGCACTCTGGTAAAGGCCCCGGGCACTTCATTTGCTGCCATAACACCGGTGCATGAAGATGCAGAATAGCCTAGTCAGTAACAGCAAAGTCTTCTTCTGGGGTTTTTTTTTTTTCTTTCCAAGAATGTTAAAAATACTTGATGAAGTGGAGCACCTGGGTGCCTCAGTTGGTTGAGCGTCCGACTCTTGATTTTGGCTCAGGTCATGATCTCACAGTCCATGAGTTCAAGCCCCGAGTTGGGCTCAGCGCTGACTTCATGGAGCCTGCTTGGGATTCTATCTCTCCCTCTCTCTCTCTCTGCCCCTCCCCTGCTCTCTCTCTCTCTCTCTCTCTGAAAATAAGTAAATAAACTTAAAAAAATATTGGATGAAGTGATCAACAAATCCATTTTTCTGTGTCCTTTTTGCCACATCTAGAACCATTGTCCTATATTGAATTGCAAGACGTTTAACATTTTCCCTTTTCCCCATGTGTTCAACAATTTCAAGATTTTTTCCCCCCTGATATTAAGTTCTAAACATTTTCCCTTAGAGTCTGAAATTTTAATTTCTGGTTACAAATCTAAGTGGTGAAAAGAAAAGTAGGTCCCCAAGTTGTAAACAGACACAATGTAGATTCCATTTGTTCCTATGTGGCTCTAAAAATAGATAAACTTCTGGGTATATAATTTCGGTGATGCATGGTAATCTATTTTTTAAATTTTTTTAAATTTTTAAATTTTTTTAAATCTTCCCGCTTCCCAATAGCTAATCCATGATATGCTTTAATCTCTCCACAGAAATCAAAAGCTGCCGGTACGAATGCCAACGTATACAATCAACTTACATTTTCATATACGTTACAACGTCACTGCCATGCACTGCGTTATGCTCTCTTGAGGCATACTAAAGGTGGAGGTAGAACTGACTCACTGGGAATCAGGTAAGAGCCTGCGGGTAGCCATGAGACTAAGTCACAGGCTCCAAAAGCCACTGGGAAACCGAGTACTTTTATACTGGTGTCATTCAGTATAGCCTCAGCAATATGTCAGTTTAATGATAAAAATTTACGGGCAGCTACTGAAGCTACACGTAGAATACCTCTACCTTAACACTTCTTTTACCAAACTAAGAGTTTGTATAACTGATGCTTGCTGACTTCATCTTAAGAATTGACTGAGCCTGGGGGCGCCTGGGTGGCTGAGTCGGTTGGGCGTCCAACTTCGGCTCAGGTCATGATCTCGCGGTCCATGGGTTTGAGCCCTGCATCAGGCTCTGTGCTGACAGCTCAGAGCCTGGATGGAGGCTGCTTCGGATTCTGTGTCTCCCTCTCTCTCTGCCCCTCCCCTGCTCAAGCTCTGTCTCTGTCTCAAAAATAAACAAACATTAAAAAAAAAAAATTTAAAAAAAAAAAGAATTGACCAAGCCTGGAAAGATACCCTAAATATAAAAAGACTGATGTCCCACACTTGCTTTCAAAGATCCTAAGGAGTACATAAACATCAGGGTAGGAAGAAAAATATCAGTGGAAGCATAACAAAAAATCTACAGAAAAACTGGCTATCTCGGCCATAGTAGACACACTCAGGACACCCAGTGACACTTAATGAAAGGACTCTGATCCCAAAGGGGACATTGGAACTCGTAACCTAATTTTTTAGCTCTTTTATTTTAAAAGTTCAACATCTGCGAAAGTATAGAAAATAGTGTAATGACCCACCTCCTGCACCCATATTTCAGCGTTAACTCATGGTCGATCTTGCCCCATCTGTACATTCACCCGCCTACTTGCCTCTTGTCCAGGATTATTTTGAAACAAATTCCAGATATCATATAATTTCACCTATAAATATTTCAGTATGTATCTCTGAAAAATATAAACTTTCTTTAACTATAACCATAATATTATCACATTTTAATAATTTCTAACATGAAATCAATTTATCATTAAATTTAATAAATTTTAATACCAAATAGTCATTCAAGTTTCCTCAATGATTTCAAATATTTATTCACCGCGTGTTTGTTCGAATTAGGACCCAATTAGCCACACATTGCAATCAGCTGTTGATATATCTCTTGAATCTCTTTTAATCTAAGTTTGCCCTCCATCTTTTTTTTCTTTGCAATTTAATTTTTTGGAGAAACCATAGTTTCCCACAATCTGGATTTTGCTGATTGCACCCCTGCAGTGAGGTTTAACATTCATTGTAGCTTAATTTTCCCCATTCTTTCTTACTTAGTTCAGAACAAGATCCAGAAACACTTCCCAATAAAACAGCTAATAAAGCAAAAATAAAAACAAAAAGCAATCTGCTTGTCTCTCTAAAGGAGCAGATGCTGACAAACACAAGATTCTGAAAATGTCCCCCAGAAGTGGAAGCAGCTACATTGATTAGAAAGCCAGGTTAAACTGGGGACATTCCTGAGCCAGCCACAGACCACAGGGGCGTCACCTGGAGATGAGGTGGGGAGGTTGCCAGGAGTGGTGACTCGCTCAGGACAAAAAGGTTCACAAGCGTTCAAAGTTTCATCTTCAGAGAGAAATAAACCCTGGAGGAGAAAGAAGGCTGGGGGGAGGGGAGCTCAGCGTTGGCCTCAGCATGTTAATCAGTTTTAAATCTGCCACCATTAAGAACTAACATTTCAGAGTCCGGAGGGGGAGGGCAGGGGCAGGCTGGCCTGTTGTTTTCCAGAGGGACACAGGTTGGACTCCGAGGACAAAAGGCATGGCCTCACAGAGCTCCAATGCTGGAAGGACTTACCAGAGCACGACCGGTTAAGTCCCAGCCCTGTGACGGGCAGCCGCTTGTGAAGGCAACGCAGGCAGCCCCCCTCCCCCACCTGTGCTTCCCCTGCACAAGAGAGCGTGTGCTCTGCTGCTGGCTTTCTAATAATGGGACACACTTGGCTACAGGCTTTGGAGGAAAAAAAAAAAAAAGACGACCTTAAATTTCAGCTCTTTCACTAAAAAGCGGTGTGGCCTTAGATAACCTGCTTAGTCTCCCTGTGCCTCAGTTTCCCCACCTGTTACTTGCGGATACTACTGTCCATCTGCCAGAGCTGTTATGAGGATAAATGAAGTTATGCATGAAGGCCTACAGTGTAGTGCCCAGCACATTCCCATTATGTGTCAGCCTTTGCCCCCCAAAGATTTCCGCCAGTCCCTTCCACACCACATCCTTGCAGGAAGCCATGACAGCACCTGCAGGGCGTCCGGCTGGGTTACCGATGCCGTCTGTGGCCATGCATGAAGCAAAGCCAACTGACCCATAAAGAGTTCAATCCCATGATCCTGATCTCAATAGCGTGGCTCCAACCAACTGAGCTAATTACGGTACAGTCAGATTCACCTCGGCTTGCACAGAGATGCTCTCAGCACTTCATACAACATTCTTCAACACTTCTGTCCTAAGATGCTCTGTGCCACAATACACTTGCCAACTTTACTAATGATCTCATCTTCTAAAAATCTTAATGTAATGTAGCAAACAGATGTGTCCCATAAGAGGATTAAGGTGGAAATTCATTACAGCAATAATACCAGTGGATTTGTGTTCTATAACTAACACCGATCAATCAACTTAGGGCACACTCCATCTTCGCACTACTCAGCTTCAAGAAAAACATGGGAGAACTAGCCAGCCAGGTCTCTCCCTCAAAGAACTGATCTGTAACAGGGGAGACAGTGAGAGCCCCACGTACTGAGAGCCTGACCTAAATGACCTCTAATCCATGCTGCTTAGGAATCACCAAAGCATGTTGGAAAAAATACACATCCTGATTCAACAGGTCTGGGGAGGCTGACAGCCCCTTTCTAAGAGGAGTCTAGGTGACGCCCAGCCCACCCTTGAAGGACCAAGGCTCTAATTCTCACTGTGATCTGTTGTTTCGCAGGTGGAACAGCTGAGACAGGGAGGCGACCACAGAGACAGAGGTCGTGAGAAAAAAATGAACACAATACAGTCAAGAGATGGAACTCTGGAAAATGGACAGGCTGCCTGGAAGGAAGACATCCAAGACACAGAAGTGGAGTCATTGAGAGCTGAGGCCTGGTGTTGAGTGCCAACCCTGGAACTTCCCACTCGTGTGACCAGGTGGATTCCTTCTGTTCTGGGTCTCTTCTGCCACGGAATGCAAGAGTACCCGTACCTGATCCGTAGACTTGGCGAGATGATGCATATCTAGAATGCTCCTTGTCTTGGGCAAGCGCCTAGAACACAGTCCCTATTATCACTCCACTCTGTCTGGTCCACAAAAGGCACCGAAGTATTTCCTGAACTGAATTACTAAGTCTTAACTGCCATTGTAACAGATAAGCTGGTTATCACTTAGTTTGTAAAAATAGCCTACGATTCCACTTTTGTCTATCAAAAGGAAACAAGAACCCATAGTCTTTCATAATCAATCAACCCCAAAACATTTAAATTGTGAAAGGCATATGATTTATTAATTCTACTGTATAGTTTTCTACATTAGAGGTCCTATAATTATAATTCCTTAGAACACTGAACCAGAAATAAACACCTATTTATGCAACATTTGAGAACAAAAGGGCTTACCTAGGCCAGACAGAACATATAACCACCAAAATGAACATCTCCCCAGTGAGTCTACAGCATCTGTTTTGACCTTTTTGTTATCACACTCGTCATTAATTTACTTATCTTCCCTGGAATGACTAGCAATTTTGGAAAAGACAAAGCATAATAAGCACAATATATCATTTTTGTCCGAGACAGTGGTTTAGTTAAGTGAACAGCTAAACTTCTAAAGGAGTCGGCAGACATGAGCTAAATTAATAGATCATTAAGTTAGAAAAAGATGCATAGACTCAATTTTTGGCTGGGAAGGGCCTGAGAGATCCAATTCAAACGTTCCCAGCACAGGAGACTCTTAGGGGGTGCTGCATAAATTAGAACCCTCCACAGGGCCTTCTAGATGCCGGTTACACAGGTGCATTCACTAAGTGACCGTCCATCCAGCCTCTCACTTAGGCCCTGCACACTTCTCTGTGTGTACAATCTACTTCAAGCAAAAGTTTACTCCCCACAGGGTGTTGAAAGTGTGGGACAGCTGGGTACACTGAGGGTGTCTGCATGTTCCACAGTCAGGCTTCTCCATCCTTTCCATCACACAGATTGCCCTCCCACAAGGAACTCCCCATCTTGCCAAGGCCAGGCTCATTGGGACCTGAGAGAAGCATTCCCTGTGTTTCGGGAAGGCTTACTCAGGGCAGGGGTCTGGAGTGAGAGCTCTGGGTTCCCTCACCATCAGCTAATTCACAGCAAGGATGGTAACTACTTGTTTCCACCTCTGACTCTGAAATCTACCAGGCTAGGAATTCTGCCTCAAGGCTCTTACTCATGCCTGTAACATTCACCTGCCCCAGGCCAAAAAGTACCTGGCACACAAAGGTGATTTGGTGAGCTCCCCAAGGTAATGCAATGGAACCCCCACGACTTCCGCCCACCCCACACTGCTGGTCCAGGGAGCAGAACAGCACTGGGGGCTGAGACCCAGGGTTTGAATCTCAGCTCTCTAGTCCTAGCAAAAAAAACTAAGTTACTTACTTGCTCTCTGCCACAGTTTCCTCATCTGCAAAATAGGGATCCTAAAAGTAGCCTCATTCACAGAGGTATGTAGCATTAAACGATATTGCACACTGACTCACAACTCGTTAGCTCTATCACAGGGGGACCATCCAATTTTAAGATTCTCTGCTGGAAATTAATGAGCATTTTTAAACATGAATGTGCACCGAGGCATATAAATGCACTGAATTCTGCTCTGCAGAGCCCTGGCTAATAGAATCAGCCAATCACTCAGCTCTAGACATGAAAAACAATGTCAAACATCTGAATATACTGCAGGGGTCTTTGGGCAAAAGACGCTGAGACCAAGCATAGCTGGGTGCCAAGACCAGGAGTCAAGGAGTTCTACAGGTTATCTCCAGGTTCTCCTTGCTCTACAGGCAACACCTCAGAACATTCTGTGAGCCAGTGCAACTTCAGCGCTGTGGCTTCTAGCTGAGGGGGGTGGGGGAGGCCAATGCTGGAGCATCATCATTTCCTCCTACCAGAACAGAGGAGGAACACTGGATCAGGACTATGGGGCTACTCTATAGAAACATAAAAAAGTACTTTAGCTTCCAGCTTGAAAGTTCAACCTATGTATATAGGGTTTGAAATCCAAGAAAACCACTTCAAGGTCATAGGGCCACAATTATGAGCCTTCTGTGGTTTCAACAAAAGATCACTGTAATCAGTGATCATAATGAATGGAGTATCATGATGCCAAAAGAAGTCCTTTGAAACTTTCAACTCAATCTACTGATTAAGAAGAACCAAATAATTTACAAAAGTGATTCTGATTCGCTGAATTCACACTACATCATTCTGTCCCTCCATCTCCCAATCCATCCTGCTTTTATGGCCAGAGAGGTTCCCCCAAACAGTGATCGTTATCCACTCTGCACCAACACGGAGAGAATGAGACAGAACTGCCCCATTCCTCATTCCTGAAAGCACGTTACTAATTAAGGAGAGAAAGCATTGATACGCTGACAGCACTGCCCAAGTACACCAGTTTCCACATACAAACTCCCTCTCTACTTCCAAGGCAGGTGAACATCATACAGAAATCTAAAGAATTTTGAAAAATCAATTTTGTTCTTTTTGGTATCAAGGGTTATCTCTTCCAAATATTTATCAATGTTGATCCTCAATGAATAAATCATCTCCAAGCTTTGATATGAACCCAAGCAAAAAAAAAAAAAAAAAAAAAAAAAAAAAAAAAAAAAAAAAAAAGTGCCGGTCAGTAATTCTTCAAGGTGCAATCTGTTTAAGTAGGAGGGAGGGCTCTCTTGAGTAACCAAATGGTTAGCTTTCAATGCCCAGCTCTTTGCAACACACACTTTGCAAGATGCCTGTCCTCCTGCAAAGGGTTAAAAAAAAAAAAGAAGAAGAAGAAGAAAAGAAGAAAAAAGCCTCTATCGGGTGGACTGAGAAGCCATTCTTCCCAGGGGACACTCATTTCGGGCTGCGAGGCTCTGGCTTTGTGAGCGCGCCGCCCCTCCGCGCCCCCGCCCCTCCTCCCACAGCTACCGCTTCTCCAAGGTTCCCAAGGCCACCTGCTTCTCCAGAGAAAAGGGGGCTACTCTGAGAGCTATCTCAGTGCGCACTCGGCATCCCCCGCGATGCCCCGCGGGGGAGGAGGAGGCGGTGTCCCCCAGGAAGAGTGCTTTGTCGTGAGGCTCGCGCGGCCGCCCGCAGCGGCCCCAGAGGCCTGAGAGGTTTAGACCTGAGTCCCCCGGGGCCCGGTTTCTTTCCGCTCCAGGCTCGGCGCCGGCCCAGGTACCAGGGCCCGCCGCCGGCATCGGAGCCCCACCCCGCCCACCCAGCCGAGCTAACGGCGCGGCGCGGGGGAACCTTCTCCATCTCGCCTCGGGCCCGCGCGGCACCTGCTCTGCCCCGCCCGCTCCGGCTCTGGCCCGGAGCGCAAGGCTGTCCTCCTCTCGCGCCCGGGAAATCCCGCGCCAGCCGGCGGATGCCCCCGGCCCCTCTACCTAACGGGAAGGGGGGAGGTCTGCCCTTGGGCGCCAGTCCCCCGGGGCCGCGCCTATCCGAGCCTGCCCGCGGCGCCCCCACCCCCGCGCGCCCCGCAGCAGGGGCCGCGTCCGGAGAACCCAGCCCGCATCGGTCGGCCGTACCTTGTGCGGCGCCCGCAGCAGCCGGTGGACCCCGGCCAGCTGGGTGCCGAGAGCGAGGTCCTCGCGAAACGTGAACAGCGGCGGCCGGCTGGGCTCGGGGAAGTTGGTGCTGTTGAAAGGGTCCGTGTCGTCCAAGAACTGCACCCGGCAAGCCAGCGTGGCCATGATGCATCCCTGCCCCTGGGAGCGCGGGCGCCGGGATCGGCGGGGCCGCGGGCCGAGACGCCGGGGTCACACCGCGAGCAGGGGAGGCCGCGGCCGCCGATCGCTGGCTCGCGGGCTCGCAGGCTCCGGCGCGCCCGGCTGCAGCCCCGGCTCCGGCCGCGGGGGGGCGGGGCGGGGGCGGGGCCGACAGGCCCCTCTGTCCCCTCCTCCGGCTCCTCCCCTGCTCAGTCCCCTCGCGCCGGGCCCAGCTGCCCCGACCGCGGAGCCTGCCGCCGGGAAAGGGAAAGGGAGACCCGTTCCCGCGGCATCCGCAGCCCTGCGCCAAGCCGTCTGGCAGACGCGGCAGGGCGGGGATCCCCGGCGGGCTGACTCCGGCAGCGCGGGCGCCGCTTGGGCCGCCCGCTGCACGGGCGTCCCTCGGCGTGGGGAGCATCGACGGAGCTGCACCCCTCGGGGAAGCTCCGGGTCTTCCCCATCTGCGAGAGGACTTAACCCCTTACAGATGAAGGCGGCAGTGGGGGGCTCCTGCTGCCTGGATTTGGAAAACCCCAGCTGGGCACCTGCAGAAGAGGGAGCCGGCCCCCCCGCAAGCAAACGGGGTGGCAGCCACCTGGAGCTCAGGCGAGGGTTACCCGGAGATTTCCCTTGGGAAGAAAGAAGCTTAGGAGGAGGAGGGTGAGCCGGGGAACCCTAGCAGCTCCTAACAGATAATCCCAGGGGGCGCTAGGAGCGAAGACTGGGGGACTGCGCCGCTCTGCTCCAGGACCCCAGCGCCAGGCGTGACACCGGGGCCACCTGGTGGGTGCTAGTTGACCCTCCGTATCACCGCAGCCTCTTGACCAGTTAGGTCCCCGAATACCCTAACTGGACCTTGTGGGGCCGCGAGGACCGCTTCGGATGAGGTCACGGAGATGCAGAGGAGCGATGGAAAGCTAGTGACCTGCTCGCAAGCGAGGGACGTGGAGGAAAGGGTTGCACAGCCCACCTCGGCCGCGCGGGAGCTTCGGGCCTCCTCTCGGCCTCCCACCGCTCTCCTCGCTGCTCGCGGGCGACCCCCTTCGTTCCCAATAAGAATTCACAGTTTTCTCCATTCGCAGGCTGTGGCCAAGTTCGTGGTGCCTCATACCTCGTACAGATGACCGGGATAATACCCAATCGCTCTTCACATCCACGTCTTAACAAGGCGGCTCTATAATGTCTCTCTCCTTTTCTTGTAGTTTCAAGGAGAAAGAAATCCTTGTCCCATACTTGGCACCTTTACTTTTTCTTTCTTTTTAAGATTTTTAAGTAATCTCTACACTCAAGGTGGGGCTCAAACTCGCAATCCCCAAGATCAAGAGTCCCATGCTCCACCTACTGAGCCAACCAGCCGCCCCTCCAGCCCCTTCACCAGCACCTTTAACCTTCCCTCTCCATGTTGCATGTGCAACACTTACCGCCTGGTCTTAAAATAACAATCAGCCAGGACACTTCTATTCATTCCAGCAGAACTCCTAGCTCTCCTTACTTTTTGCTCCTTAACGCTTTGAAGGAGTCCTCTGGGCAGACCCCTACAGCAACTTCACCATCAGCTCATGGCCAGAATACTAAACCCCCAAATTCTATTCCCTCGCCAGGGGCCTCCTGCCCTCCTACTTTGAACCCCAACTCCCTGCCCACTGAGAGAGCCCTCTGGTCTTTCTGGCCACCTCATTTCCCATCGTCACTATCCCAAAATGAATCCCAACCCATCATCTCAAGGCCTCCTTTTCACATTGCTCCCTGGGCTTCTCCCACCTGTCAGATCCTGGGCAGGTTCCTGCCCCTGCCCCATCTTGCCAATGCCTGTGGACAGTGGAACCAATCTCAGTGACCCATTTACCCCCACCCCAGGCTCCTAAGCACTGCCCAATGAGGCTGGCTCCCCACTGCCTTTAGGCAGCCAAAAGTTTCTGTCACTTTCCTCTACCTACAGATTTATTCAGTACAGAAACTTGTCTCTAGCACAAAGTCCTCCCCTCCCAACACTCCCTCCTCTCCACCTTCCGTTCCCACCCTCCATCTCCCACATCTCAAGAGATAACCAAAGCCTTGTTTTTCCTCCTCCTGAAGGCTCTATCTCCATCTGGACCGTGAGTCCTGCTTCCCAGTTGCTCTGGGATCAGCTCTGTTACTGAAGTCGCCCCCTTCTTCCCTCCTCCCTGGGCTCTTTCCCCTGTGCATCAGGGTTGGGTTCCTTGCCTACAACCAGTGCTTTGACACAGAGCCCCCCACTTCGAAGAGCCCCACACTGGCTTCAGGCTCTGCTGTTGCTGTCTTACAATTCTGAATGACGTAGCCAAGACACCCCAAATTTTCATGGTGCAGTCAGCTCCACAAGCTACACAGCTGGTCCTGGTGAAACACACACACACACACACACACACACACACACACACACACACACTCAAATGGTTTCCATCTTAAAAGCTGCACCTTTATGAATCCTGCCTTTCACTGGCTTATCTCCTCTTTGCTTCCTGACCAGTCTCGGAAGAAAAGAACTCTATTCATTTCTCCGCATCCTCACTACCTCTTGGCTCCACATCCCACAACACCTGGTGGGCAAGCCCCTGCTGTTCTGAGATCATCAGTGCCATCCTAATGCCTCATCCAGGGGACACCCGGGCCCTGCTGCCCACTTTCTCAGCAGCATCTGTCACCATGAACCACCCCTTTCCCAAACTCTCTTCCCTCACCTTCAGTAGTTATACCGACTCTGGGCTGCCTCCCTCCTCCTCCTCTGCAGCGTCTTCCTCCATACATACCTCTGGGCTCTGGGCTCCTCTTGAGCATAGAGCATCACAGCTACAGTTACTTTATTCCTGTGTTTCCACTAAACTAAAAGCTCCTCTAAGGCAATGACCATACTACATTCAATCGTATTACTCCCCCCACCCCCCGCCAGTGCCTGGCAGAGTGCTCTGCACAGAAAAGGCACACAAGAGATGCCTGATGAATGAGTGAACACCAGAGTCATCTTTAACTCCTGTATCTTGCAATTGGTCGCTATGACCTTCACTGAATCCGTCTCTAAAACGTTTCTCAACTCTGTCCTCCTGTCTAGCTCTCACTCGTATGCTAGTCTTCTAGGGGGAGGTCTCCCCTCCTCAGGTACGAATCCTACATTTGATCTGCCACTGGCTTCTCCAGAGCCAGTGAGCATTCAAG
Organism: Panthera leo; assembly: GCF_018350215.1. NCBI lineage: Eukaryota > Metazoa > Chordata > Mammalia > Carnivora > Felidae > Panthera > Panthera leo. The sequence goes on along the minus strand of NC_056690.1, from coordinate 57,551,803 downwards.
GATGTGCATTTAATGTGTCACACCTTAGGGCAGAATCCTTACACGCCAACTCCCTTAACTTGACTTACGAGAACCTGTAAGATATTCCGCAATCTACCACACCAGACTCGCGTCTGGTCATTCCCCCCTTCATGCCCTGCTTCAAGACACACTGAATTTATTATCCTTCCCCAAACACGCTGGGATTTTTCCCAGTGAGCTTCTCAATTAGGAATGTTCTATCCCATCTGGTTGGCCAGCTGAACCAACTTACTCTTCGCCACTCATGTCTAAGGTCAGCTCTTCTAGAAAGCCATCTCCAGCTCTACCCCAAACACGGATGGTCTCTCCTTCTTCTGTGGTCCCAGACTACTTTCTACATGTCCTTTTGGTAGCACCTTTCATACATGCTTACCTATATTTTTATTTACCTATATTTTACCTATGCTCTAATAAACTATAAGATTTCCAAGATTGGAATTGCCTTACTCAGTTTTAGTCTTAAAACTTCAAAGAGTGACTGGCATCAGAAGTCAAACCTTTAAAAATTTTAATTATGTAAGTTATCCTTAATTCTTTTAAGGATTTTTGCCCTGACAACTCCCTTGAAAGTGCTTTGAGCAACATTTTTTCTCCTGATTAATAACCAATGTTGTTTTTTCAACTTATTTTTGAGATCATTCTTTTTTTAGTAATATAATGCTTTCTTTTCATTTAAAAGGTCAAGAGTCATAAAACATTATAACAAAAAAAATCAGCTCCCTACTTTACAACTCCCATCCCCCCCCCACTTCTCAGAGGCACCCACTTTTAAATAATGTAAGTACACTGATATACTCTGATCTATGAATTTTAGACAATACATTGGCTTTTTGTCATGCTAAATGAGGATTTTAGCTTCGTTACAGACCATTTCCCTATCTCCATCTTCCCATTACAGTTTTATCACAGTTTTAATTAAATTCCTATTCAGTGATTTTTTAAAATGATGATTATGTTAATACTGTTCATTTTTGTGCTACGTAGTGCACACGATTACATGGACTTTCTTGCACAACTTTTTGTTTTTCTGAAGTTAGTATTTGCTTTAATTTTTTCAGTTGCTTATTTTTTGTTTCTTGAACAACTGGTTAGGTCTTCTCATATCCGACAACAGCTCTGCAAATACCTGTCAAAGAATTTCTCAGTGCTGTATTTTCCCATAAGATGCCCTCTTCAGAGATATTCCTCCGGGTCTCCTCCATGTTCCTGCTCTCATTTGGAATGTGGCTCTCTCAGCCCTATCCTCCTAGAGATTTCCTTGGCTTCTCTCTTGTGTGGTTGCTCCTGGTTCCATTAACTTGTCTTATTCTTCCTCAGTTTATATTCTCAATTTTTATAAATACATACCCAGCGGTTTCATGAAAAGATAAGTTTTTGAGAAGTTTTGTATCTGAAAGTATCTTCATTCTCTGTCCTCACACTTGTCTTCATGTGGTCGTTTTGCTTGCAAGAATGGCCATAGGAATTCTTCCCCCTCCTTTTATTCCCACCACTTTGCAATCTGACTTTTCCACTTCCTCCCTAAAAAGATGGGGACTATTTCCCCACTCTCTGGATACAAGTGACTTTGTGACTTACTTTGACAAATAGAATATGTTGGAAGTGGCTTTGTGTGACTTCTGAAATTAGACACCAAGAAGTCTTACAGCATCCACTGTCACCCTCTTAGCATGTTGACCTGAGACTACCACGTGAGGAAGCCAGGTCTAGCCTCAGGAAAGTGGTAAGAGAACTACTACTGAAGACCGGAAATACAGTTAGCTGTGTTATGCGGCAGTGAAGCAATTGATAAAACAACTGCCCAATTGCCTGCAGTGATTTGTGAGATAGAAAATGTATGTAATGAACTATGGACTTAGCTAAGGAGACCTCGGGACCGTATGCTGGAGGTATGTGTCAGGTGCTGCTAACTACATGTAATAATATATTCTGTTTGCAAGTAGAATTTAGAGGAAATATAGAAGGCTTAAGACTTTCTAGGTTGTAAAATAAAATAATCTCATCCTCGGTTCTGTCCAGCTAGTAACTGACTTTCGTAAAGATCGATTTTAAAATGTGGCTGTAAGACCCGCTGTCAAGATCTCAGAGAGATTTAAGGCAGTGGCTAGTAGATACTCTCATTTAAAGGGAAGGGCTTCTAAGACTCCTTAAGGGTGTTATTGTATAGCAGCCTGGCAGACCCAAATGAAAATGAATCATGGATGTAGTGTTTGGGACAAACCCTAGTAAGATTCATAGAAAATCCACCAAGTGTTTAAGATAGTTGTGTTGATGAAATCACAACAGATTTGGACTAAAAGGGAACTAGAATTCTTCAAAATAAAAAGAATCCTCTGGAACTCCAACCTGCGATGTGTAAGAAGCAGGCTAAGAAAGCTATTCAGCTGTAATCATGGAGCCATTGTTTTGTATTTGTATTTGCCGGGCTTTTGCTTTGTTTTGTTTTGTTTTGTTTTGTTTTACATGGGAAAGTAAGGATCTACCAGAATGTGGAGCTAAGAGCTATGGAGAACAGTGAACTTGGGAACCATCACAGGGCGCAGAACTGGGCCCTACTCCCCTGGAGCAGGAGGAACTGAAAACATGCCCCAGGCTGGGGTTGAGAACTGTCGTGGATCAGTGCCTGCTGTGTGTCCTACGTTCTCTTTATTTGTGAATGGGTGTGTCATGTCCCCGTCTCACCATTTGTATATTAGGTGTTGGAGGGGCAGACAACTTGTCTGTTTAAGTCACGGGTCTCTGGATCAGAGAAGCGCTACCCTTGAAAGGCATCATCTGCGTGAAGCTTCAAACAGCAGTTTCCTCACCACCTTTTCAGCCTCTGCCCCTGCCCCTGCCCCTGCCCAGTTCCAGAACCAGCACCACACATTTGAGGGTTTCCTTATGGTAGCACTTTCTTTTTGGTACCAATTTTTCTTGTAGTTCGTCTTTGTTTTATAACAAACCATCCCCCAAAAGTAGTAGCTTAAAACACTAACTGTTTTATCTGTTCTCGGTTCTTTGGGTTAGCAATTTGGGCTGAGCTCAGCTGGGGCCACTCATGCGTTTGCAATCATCTGGAAGCTTGACTGGGGCTGGTGGGACTAAAAGAGCCTCTGTCTGAATCTGCTGACATGTGCTGTCAGTGGGCTGGTCTAGGAAACTTCACATGAGATGGTTCATCTCTCCTTTCATGTGGCTTCTCATCCAGTAAGGTAACCTGGCTTCTTCCCACCAATGGTGTTAGGGTAGCATTCTAAAAGTTCAAGAGAAAAAGTTACAAGGTCTCTGGAGCCTTAAACTCAGAGTGTATGCTGTGTCACTTTTGTCACCATTCTTTGCTTTTCTTTTTTCAGTCAAAGTAAGGCAAGTTCAGCCTAGGTTCAAGGAGGAAGATAATAGATTCCACTCCCTAATGGGAGGAGAAGCAAAATCACATTGCAAAGAGGCACGAACACCTAGATATAAGAAACTGTTGTGTTCAACTTTGCAATAATCGTACACACACGATACATAATTCTAGGTTAAAAATAATTTTCACTCAGAATTTTGAGGCATTGCTTCACTGTTGCCACTAGAAGACTATCAAAGTGGTATCTGTAACCTTTTCTTTTCCCTCTCTCTGGAAGATTTGGAACCTTCTCACTGCTCCCAATACACTGAAATTTCATATATGAGTTATTTTCCATTTATTGCATTGACACTCCTTTGGTATTTCCCAAAGATATTCTGTTCTTTGTTTTGTGGGAATGTTCTTGTTTCACGCCTTTGATCACTTCCTTTCCGCAGTTTTATCTGTTTGCTGTCTCTGGAACTCCTATTATTTGGATGTTGGACCACCACGTGAATCCTCTAATTTTCTTAACTTTCCCACCCTGTTAGTCTCTTTAATTATTTGGCTCTCCATTTCGAGGGATTTCCTCAACTATATGTTCCTTCTTTTTTACTGAATTTTTAATTACAGCATTCATGTTTTTAATTTTCAGAAAATCTTTCCTGTTCTCCATTTTTCCTTTTTAGAAGTATCTTATTCTTGTCTCCAGGATTTCCTTGGTTAGCATTCATTACATGCTGTAATAGCATTCATTACACAAATGAATGGTTAGCATTCATTTCCTTGATATGATTCATTACATGTTCTTTAAAGTTTTCATTTCATTGCACTGTGTATGTGTTCTTTGATGTGTTTCCCGCACCCCCCCCCTACTTTCAGCCTTTTTCTTTTGTAACAGAGGTCATTCCCAAATTCTTGTGATCCTCAGCTGTTCGTTCATATTAAAAACTGACTGGAAGTTCTAGGATATAACAGAGACACTTTGGTGGGCTTCACTGTAGGCCAGGCTGGTAGGCAAATGGATTTTTTTCTGGAGTGTCTTTGGGTCTTCTCTGGGGTAGTTTACTTTACCCAGAAAAGTTCTTACCAGTACTGTCCTTCACCCAGAGAAAGAGGGGCCCCTGCCTTAGGCTCCATGGTTTAGAGGGCCTCACCCTGCCTAGCCCTCCCTAAATGGCAAGGAGTCCATAGCACCAAGAGTCCATGCCCACCTGGCTATTCTCTCCCTAGATTGTTCTCCAGGCAACTGGATGACCCTGAACATATTTTCAAGGCCTATGTGTGCTTTTTCCCTGGAGGCCTGAAAAGAGGTTAAGGGGTGGCTGTTCACAGTGGAACAGAGGCAGAGTTTAGCCATATGAGATCAGGTGTCCACACATCTGGGGTTCATGCATGGCTCAAGGGTTGGAAGAAAAAGGGTATAGGCTGTGGCTGGCAACCAGGGCCTGGGCCAACCCTCCTAGTGTCATCCTATTCCCATTCAGAGGGCCAAGGAGCCAGAGTTCTAAATTCACATCGGTCCTTCTAAGCTGTCATAAAGGTGTATTTGTCAAAGTAGGAAGAACGTACTCACCATTTTGTTCAATTTATGAATTTTAAATATTTAGACAGATGGCAAATGGGCCGCCATTTGAAGGAGGCCATTTCAACCTACGTTGAAAGTAGACCAGCATCTTTCTGCCTCCTTGCCTCACTAGAGCTGGGTGGGGGGAGGGGCGGGGCCACTTGTTCACTCTGTACAGCGTCCCTTACCTTCCACCCCCACCCCCCACCCACTTCTTAGTGCCAGACACACTCCTACTTTCTCTAAATCCTGAAGCCATTCTGGCTCATTTTCTTCAGACTGCATCTGCTGCCTCCTAGGAGATAACAAGTGGCCATAAAAACAAGGGGTTACACCAAGGAAGAAAGGGAGTATATTTTTCATGTGATTCACCTGGGAGACCAAGACTAGAGAACTTGAAATAGCCAAGGCAGCATGTTATTGAAACACTGCAGCTGGGGCGCCGAGTGGCTCAGTTAAGTGTCTGACTTTGGCTCAGGTCATGATCTCGGGATTTGTGAGTTCGAACCCCACATTGGGATCTGTGCTGACAGCTCAGAGCCTGGAGCTGGCTTAGGATTCTGTGTGTGTGTCTCTCTCTCTCCGCCCTTCCCCCTGCTTTCTCTCTCTCTCTCTCAAAAATAAAAAAAAAACATAAAAAAAAGAAAGAAAGAAAGAAAGAAAATAGAGGACTCCAAAAGAATGATGGGTGCGATGCCAGTTGAAAATTAATCTGACCAAGAAATAATTCAGGTCCTAACTTTTAAAACATGCAAACATCAATAACGAAAAGTTTCTCGGAGCTTCCACTAAGGAAGCCAGGCAGAGAGATGTTTGCCATCCTTTGGGATTTGCCCACCGAATCTGAACCAATTTTCAGCCTCCTTAAGTAACAAACTCTGCGGTTACTTAATGCTGCCACTAGGTGGTAGACGTGGCTTACTTAGCACAATTTGAGACATGCTGAACACAAACGTTTCATTTAATTCTCAATTTTATCAAGTATTGTCCTTTTCCTCACTTTTCGGATGATGCTTAGAGATGCTCGATAGCTTGCTCATATACAATGAGGTTTGCTGAGACTTTAATTTGGGAGTTTGCAAAATGCGATACATAGAAGTCAATTCTGTCAGCATAAAACAGGGGAACTGGGAAAAGGCAGGCTAAAAAGTGTCTGCCAGCTTTCTTTCTGCTTCCAGTTATGCCCTGAACTCGCCCTGCAGCGAGAGGAGGCCCGGCCTTTCTCAGAGATAACGGGTGCTTGGAACTCTGCCTGCCGAGTGAAGGTTTTATCCACTGCCTGGATCCCCACCAAGCACCTTGCCTCACAACACTCAAGTGCCCACCAGCATTCAGTTCTAACAGTGGGTCTTTGGATGCACTGGATCCCCACAGCCTGTGCTCTCCTCAGCCACTCACCACCTCCCTTCTGGATGAAAGAAAGCTGAGAAAGATGGAGCACCAGTGGTCCCAATGGCTTCTTTTGATCAGGGCAGGGTCACTCTAAAGAGAAAATGGCCCTTATTGGAGCCAGCTTTGCTGGGCTTAACTTCTCTCACCACAGCTGGAAGTTTGGGGTGTGTTCCAAAATGGTCTTTTTATCTCTTCCCTTGCCAAAGGCCCTGGAGGCCAGAGACATTTGTGGGACATGGCCCACATGTGGACATGGCCGCTTCAGCCTGAATAGCTTTCTGTCACACACAGGAGATGGCACTGTTCCGATCACCTTCCTCCCTTCCTCCCACCTCAGGCCAATCCCCACACTCCCAAATGTGCCCCTTGCCCTTGGACATCCATCCAAGCATCATGGTCTTTGTGTATGGTGTAAGAAAGTGGTCTAGCTTCATTGTGTGGCATGTAGCTGACCAGCTTTCCCAACCCATTTGTTGAAGAGATTGTCTTTTTCCCACTGTAAATTCTTCCCTCCTTCATCACAGATTAATTGACCATAAAATTGTGGGTTTATTCCTGGGCTCTGTATTCTGTTCCTTTGATCTCTGTGTCTAGTTTTGTGCCAGTAACACACTATTTGATCACTATAGCTTTGTAACATATCATGATATCACTGATTGTGATGCTTCCAATTTTATTCTTCTTTCTTGAGATTGTTTTGGCTAGTGGGGGTCTTTTGTCGATCCATATAAATTATAGGATTATTTTTTCTAGTTCTGTGAAAAATACTGTTGGTATTTTAATAAATATTGCATTAAATCTGTAGATTGCTTTGGGTAGTATGAACATTTTAATATTTATTCTCCCGATCCATGAGCATGGTATATCTTCCCATTTGTTTGTGACATCTTCAATTTCTTTCATCAAGGTTTTATAGTTTTCAGAGTAGAGATCTTTCACCTCCTTGGTTATGTTTGGTTATTCCTAGGTATTTTATTCTTTTTTGATGCAATAGTACCTGGGGTTATTTTCTTAATTCCCCTTTCTGCTACATTGTTATTACTGCATAAAAATGCAACAAATTTCTGTATATTAATTTTGTATCCCGTGACTTTATTGAATTCATTCATTGATTCTAGCAGACTTTTGGTGGAGTCTTCAGGATTTTCTATATATAGTATCATGTCGTCTACAAATAGTGAAAGCTATACCTCTTCCTTACCAACTTTGACCCCTTTTATTTCTTTTTCTTGTCCAATTGCTGTGGCTAGGACTTTTCCATACTATGTTGAATAAAAGTGGTGATAGTTGACATCTGTGTCTCGTTTCTGGTCTTAGGGGGAAAGTTCTCCATTATTCACCATTGAGTGTGATATCAGCTGTAGGTTTTTCACATTTGTCCTTTATGATGGTGAGGTATGTTTCCTCTAAACCTACCCTGTTGAAAGTTTTTATCATGAGTGGATGTTGTAGTTTATCAAATGCTTTTTCAGTATCTACTTAAAGGATTATATGGTGTTTCTCCCTTTTTCTTCTTGATGTGATGTATCACATTGATTGATTTGTGAATATTTGAATACACATTTCTCCAACTAAGACATACAAATGACCAACAGATAGATGAAAAAAAATTCTCAATGTTACTAATCATCAATGAAAGGCAAATCAAAACCACAATGAGATATCACCTCACACCTGTCAAGATGGCTGTTACCAAAAACAAAAACGAAAACAAAACCAAAATCAAAACAAAAGACAGCAAGTGTTGGCAAGGACGCAGAGCAATTTGAGTTATGCACATTGCTGGTAGGAACACAAGCTGGTGCAGCTGCCCTGAGAAACAACATGGAGGTTCCTCAAAACATTAAAGTACAACTACCAAATAATCCAGCAATCCTACTTCTAGGTATTTATCCAAAAGAACTGGAATCAGGATCTTGAAAAGACATTAGAATTCCCATGTTTGTTGCAGCACTATGTACCACAGCCAAAATGTAGAAACAATCTAGCTGACCACTGACTGATGAATGGACAAAGAAAATGTGGCACATACATACAATGGAATACTATTCGGCCTTCAAAATAAAGCGGGAAAGTCTGAAACATGTGACATGGGTGACATTTGAAGGCATTATGATAAATGAAATAAGCCTGTCACAGAAAAAGACATACTGTATAATTCTACTTATATGAGGTATCTAACATAGTCAATTCACAGAATCAAAGAGGTGATGCTGGTTGCCAGGGGCTGAGGGGAGTGGAAATTGGGAGTTACTGATCAACAGGCATAAAGTTTCAGTTAAGCAACATGAGTACGCTCTCAGAGATCTGCTATGCAACACTGTACTGACAGTCAACAATAATTATTGTACACGTAATATTTGTTAAGAGGTTAGATCCCATGGGGCGCCTGGGTGACTCAGTCAGTTGAGCATCCGACTTCAGCTCAGGCCATGATCTCGTGGTTCGTGAGTTCAAGCCCCGCACTGGGCTCTGTGCTGACAGTTCAAAGCCTGGAGCCTGCTTCGGATTCTGTGGCTCCCTCTCTCTGCCCTTCCCCTGCTAGTGCTCTCTCTCACTCTTTCTCTCAAAAATAAGTAAACATTAAAAAAAAAAAAAAGAGGTTAGATCTAATGTTAAGTGTTCTTACTGCCATAAAATATTTTTTTTTTAATGCAATTCATAGGGTCACCTGGGTGGCTCAGTCAGTTAAGCGTCTGACTTCAGCTCAGGTCATGATCTTGCAGTTCATGAGTTTGAGCCCCGCATTGGGCTCTGTGCTGACAGCTTGGAGCCTGGAGCCTGCTTCAGATTCTGTGTCTCCCCCTCTCTCTGTCCCTCCTCTGCTCATGCTCTATCTCTCAATAATAAATAAACATTAAAAAATTTCTTCTTTAAGAACGCAATTCGTAAGTTCCGGACAACACTATCTGCTACCAATATAGCAAATCTATTAGCCTAGTGCAGGGCACGCTCTCAGAAGTCAGACAGCAGGCTGGGACCCTCTCTTACTCAATGTTTTGCTCTTAAGCAATGGAAAGAACTAAAGGGAAATTTTCCTGAAAACTTTTCTTTAATTATTATTAAACACTTAAGTCATCTGAAAAGATATAAAGAATACTACAACTAATTCCTATGCATCTATTATCCTACAGCTTAAGAAATAAGACCTTCCCAATAGAGTCAATGCCCCTATATACCTTCCCTATTTCTAGTACCTCACCCTCAAAATGCATAATTTATCATTCTATTTCTTTATACTTTTACTGCATATGAATGTACCCCTAAGGCAAGGTATAGGAGTTTTCTGCTTGGTCTGTTTGGTTTTTTTTTTCATCTTTGACCTTCAATGTTACCACATGAATTCTGCAACTTGCCTCTTTCTCTCAACACCGTGGTCACCCATGCTGACCCATGTAGTTCTAATCCCTTCACTTTCCACTACCACCTTATATCCATTCTCCTGTTAATGGACATTTAGGCCCTTTCCAACATAGGGTATTCACAATACAGTTATAAATATGCTATTCTATTTTCACTTAGATAAAACCAAATATGGAACGTGTATGGAGGGACAAATTCTAAAGGAGTGTAAGACTGCATGACCTGGAATGCAGTCCATCTATCTCAGCCTAGAAGTCAAACTATAACACGGGGCACTAATATCCAGGAATATTTGAGTGTACTTGTGACCCTTCTAGAATCTTCTCACCAAAGGACATCTTTGGTAGCATGGTTTTGAAACATTCCTCATAACACCTGAGTATGTACTGGTCTGTCTTTCTCCCCTTGCTTTTGTCTCTGTGGTGAGATCGTTGAATGCCTGTTCTGTTTCTTGCATTTCTATAGCCTTACCTAGAAGCTGAATGGCACATATTGAATAAAAAGCAAGTGGATGGATATCTTTCAACAGGAGGAAGGAATCACCACCTGCCCCCTCATTGTTCCCACAAGGCTGAGTCTCAGTGGGAAGAAGTCAACACCACCACCTTCCTCAAAGGAGTTTTGGTAGTTACCCCAAGGCAGGCAGAAGAGAATCTCTCCCCCAGCTACAAGAACCATGAAGGGAACACCCGGAAAGTCAGTGTTTACACCTAACTCTGCATGAAAAATGAGAGTGCAAGGGCATGGCTCCGTCCTAGCAAACCCTCAAGAACAGAGGCAAGCGTTCAAACCCCACATAGTGCTGAAAACATCTTTCAAACCCCACATAGTACTGAAAGCATCACAAAGTTCTGCAAATGATATAATGGAAGAAACCGACCCCTAACCAAGGGGTCTGAGTAAGTGAGGCAGAGAAACCTGAGCCTGATATGCAGACAACTGGGCAGGAAGGAGAAGCAGGACACTGGCTTTAGGAAGACACTGTGGGCAGTGGTGGGCAGGGGTTTGGGGAAGAGGTGATTGCACTCATGAACAATCCAGGTGGGAGGTGCTGAGGGCCTTAGCAAGGACCTGGGGCTCCCATGCGGACTCCATGCTTCAGGACTTGAGCAGAGCGGACGTAGGAGGATGTCATGCTTGCTCCATATGGCTATATATGACAGGACGAGACCCATGCCGGACGTCATGGGGAGGCAGAGACAAGCTCAATACAGGGAGGAGCTTTTCAACAATTCAGAGGGATAGGTAGCTTCATTAGAGAGAGAGCTTTCCGTCACTGGACGTATTCAACTGGAGGCTGCAGGAGCAGGGTCAGAGGTGGTAGGGAAGGGACCCCTGAACCTCCAAAGTTCCTCTCTGAACTGGGATTTGGAGACTGGGTGGCTCGTGGGCTGACATGGCCCGGTGGGCTTGTTGAGGGAGCATGATTGCTCAGAGAGCACCGCAGTCACTGAGTGTGGCCTCGGGCTCATGAGCACCCCCCAGAACATCAACCCAACGCGGGAGAGGAGGAATGAGCCGGGATAGGAAGGAAGGAGGGGGAGGTTGCCAGCTTGTGCCTTTGCTCAACACATAAATATCCTGGTCAAATCTCCCCGAAAGAACGTGACCACAACTCATAAGCCCGCCTCCTCTATGTCCACGAGAGGAAAGGGGCACATTCTCATTCCCTCAAGATCACCGGACACAAGCTCCCACCCTCATTATAGAGGGATTGACAAGCACTAGAGATTCTTTCTAAAGACAAAGTAACCATGTGGGAAAATGGCAAAATGGAGCTTCAGCATTCCCAGGGAGCGTCGTAAAGATCTCACCTAATTACTTCCAGTTATGGAAAGAAAGAAGTCACTGGGATAAAAGGTACAGCATAGGGAATATAGTTGATGGTACTGTAATACCTTTTTACAGTGACGGGTGTTAGCTACACTTGTAGTAAGCATAGTATAACATGTAGATATAGTGAATCCCTATGCTGTACACCTGAAACTAACACTGTGTGTCAACTACACTTAAATTTAAAAAGATAGTGATGGGGCACCTGGGTGGCTCAGTCAGCTGAGCTTCCCACTTCACCTCAGGTCATGATCTCATGGTTCATGAGTTCGAGCCCCGCGTCAGGCTCTGTGCTAACAGCTCAGAGCCTGGAGCCTGCTTCAGCTTCTGTGTCTTCCTGTCTCTGTCCCTACCCTGCTCATGCTCTGTCTCTCTCTCTCAATAATAAATAAATGTTAAAAAAAAATTTTTTTAATAGTGATAGAATAGAGAGAATTATAACTGGAAAAAAAACCTCACCTAATTAAAATTATCATACTTCAAAAAAGAAATAATAAAATAAAATAAAATAAAATAAAATAAAATAAAATAAAATAATCCTACTTCAAACGCATATGGGAACCTTGCTGGGTGCAGCACAGCTGTGGAAAGCACAGAGGGCCCAAAACTGCCCTCGTGAGCTTGGCCAGTGCACACGTGGAGAGTGGAAGTTAGAGGCGGCCAACGAGAGTTCCCCTACCCCCCCGAAGAGAACTCTCCTTGTTCTATTGAGCCATGTGCCAGCGTGAATTACAGCAGACATAGGTGTAAAAGAGAAATTTTAATTTACACTGAAAATACTTTTTAGGAGATAACATCCTGATGTTTTGTGGAAGCAGGTAGCTCATGGTGTTCTGTGTTTTCTTTCAACACAGGGAGCACCTGAGATCCTACAGACAGGAAAGCTGGGGAAGAAAAATCCAAAGATGTATGCATCAGGTACACTCCAAAGTTCACCTGTGAACAAGACAGCGGCAACAACAAGCCAGATTATTTTAGCAGTTGAAATAATTTTATAAATAATAATGATCAACTAAAATCAAGTCAGATCTTTAAAGACAGGTACTAGGATGTAGTGGGAAACAAGAATCCCAATTTCAGACAAAGATTGTCATGTATAATGTTCTTTCCCGACAGTCCCCCCCACCCCACACCTGTTTTTCTCCTTCCTATATACCCTGAGCTTCTGGTAGGAGGGCTTGCGTCCTGCTCTCCGCTTCTGACCACGACCAGGCCAATTTCTGCTCTGTTCCCTGATGTAAAAACTATTTTGTGAAAGTAACAGCAAAATTCTGCATTTTCTTTGAGGTGATTTTGTTGTTGTTGTTGTGATGTAGGTTAAGTTCTCCAAAGTCTCTAGAACAGAAATGGGAGGCCCAAAATAAAGAGCTGTGTGAGTCTACTCAGAGTTTGCCATCAATGCGAGTGAGTCAGTAAGAACTCCCTGGAGCATGTGATACACTCCCAGATCTGTTCATTCCTGTGATAACATCAGCTGGGTGCCCCCAAGTTCCACGACCCAGGCTAGGGGCTGAGGCCAAATTAATTCCTTAAGATGTGTGCACATGCGGGAGAAGGGTACACAGGAACTTTCTGTACTCTCTTTGCAATTTATCCGTGAATCTAAAATTATTCCAAAATGTTTTTTAAAAAATGAAAGGTGTGTGCACAAGAGAGTTACAGTGGTTCTCAGAAGTACAGTGATTTCCTTCCGTGCATCATAGTATTTGTGCACACCCATCCCCTGTCCTCTGGCAACCTGCATGGCACAGATTCAAGGTCCTCACACCCTCAGGTGACACAGCCTGCCTCAGCTGAGGGAACGGACATGTTGACAAAACACTCAAGTGAAGATCATATCTATCCCGTGTCTGCAGGGAGACTGTGGCAATTAAATACTGTGAAACGAAACCCTGGTTTGGAGAAACGTGGGAACCGATGTGGAACATTTTACCATGAGTTTACCTTCTAATTTATTATTAGAGAGATATTGAATATTTATGTTAATTCAGTTAATTTTCAAGAAATGTTCCATGCAACCTTGATTGCTTACCTGACTTCCTAGAACTCCTTGCAAACAAAACCAGAAAGCCCTAGCCTGGACATAAATCTTCCTAAAGAATCAGTCAGTTAGAAATTCAGTTTCTATAACCTGGAATCCACAAAAACCACACCTAGTCATTCTAACCTTCAAGAAGATGATTTACAGCCTTCTCAGAGTGAAATTTACTGAATCTGCCTATGCAATTACTCTATTCACCACAGGGCATTTTACTCTCATGAGACACCTGTGGTGAAGAAAATAATGATCGAGACAATAAAATTACTTGGCTTATTTACTTATTTCTTATTTAAACCCTGTATCTCTTCAACAAAATTTGAGAGCATCAAAAATACACATAAGACCCCCAAAAAGTAAGAAAATGAATGGAAAAGAAACCTAAGATGGTGCCATGGATGAGATCAGAACCTTAATGGTAGCCGATCAGCCTCAGAATGTCTCCTCACTTCTCAGACTTACACACCGTTATTACTCAGAACTACAGTTTGGGTGTAGATAACAAGCCAGGATCTTAAAATAGGATCTTAGGGGCACCTGGGTGGTTCAGTCAGTTATGTGTCTAACTTGGTTTGGGCTCAAGTGATGATCTCACTGTTTCATGAATTTGAGCCCCGCCAAAGGCTCTGCTTGGGATTCTCTTCCTCTCTCTCTCTCTCTCTCTCTGCCCTTCCCCCCCCCCCAAATAAATAAATAAACTTAAAAAACAAAACAGGATCTTAAAACAGGTGTCACAGTTTGCAATCATGCTTACTTTTCTCGCACGACTCTCAGAAAGCTTTTGGAAAACATTTTGGTTTCGCTGCCCAGTTTGCTGGTTGATGCAAATCATCTGGCATCTGTGACAAGGACCTAAAACCTAGAGGGGGCGAGAAGGGAAAAGACAGCGTTGCCGTGAAAGTGGCCAGACGCTCCTGCTAGTGCAGGGAGGAATCTGGGTCCAGGAGGACTGGTTGTCAGAGGTGTTCTCTGGGCCCACTCACACAGCAATGCTCACTACTCTGCTCTGACTGCTAGGAGCCAGAAAGCAGCCGCTCCTCACACAGTCCTGGGGGATCATCCATGTTTGTTCATCAACTGAAAGACTGCTGCTTCCGGGCTTTGTAGACAAAGAAAAGAGTTGTTGTGAATCTCGGATGGTTATCAGAGAATCTTGGAGATCCTCCCAGGAAGAAAAGAACTAAGTGGTTGGAGGATAAACTAGGAGAAGATAAACACCCACGGGCCCAGCACTGACTCATCAGAAAGAACCTTACTGTGTCCGCGTCCTTTGGCCCAGAAACTTCGCTACTAGGAATTTCACTCAAGAAAAGAACCCCAAGTACAAACACAGGTTCCTGTACAATCTTTCTCATGTTGTTTGTGATCGGGGAAACCTGAGAGCATCTTAAACATCAAATAGTAGAGAACAATGGCTACACTACAGGTATATGAATATATCGTGCAGGTATTAAAATTAATCTATAAAGGGTTTAAAATGGTAAATATTTATAAGTGAAATAAGCAGGAAAGAAAATTACATGTGTATTCACACACACACACACACACACACACACAGCTTCTTAACAAGGGTCATCCTGTTGGTCTGCCACGAGCAAGACTTGCTCTATAGTGAGAAAAATCTCCCACAAATGTTAACACAAAACAAGAAGGCATGCAGCTTAGCAGTGACGAGACGCTGCTTTTGTTGCACCTATAAAAAGGGTGAAGGGACTTGATTTTCACATTTGTTCCTCTGCTCACTTGGGGGCAAACACCAAGTACGCACTGAAACTAGAAACAGCTAAATCTTGATGTGTCTTGGCCTGTTCCTAGCACTCGCCTTCTGGCTGGTGGGCCCTAAACCAGTGGAAATACAACCTCAAGGTAGCACCAAAGTTAAGGCTCCCAGGCCTCCGCCAGCAGCTGGGCTGTGCTGTACAGGGCTCTGCCCGGCACTCGCCTTGACACTGAGCAGACCTATGACCTCTCCAGGCCTCATTGCCTCACTCAGCCCCTTCGCTTGATTTGGTGAGGATTCCAGACACTATTTCTAGGATGCCACGCCCAGGATTCTCGTGCACGAGAATGTCTGAGGTGGAAAAAGACTGCCTCAAGATAGAACACTAAGCCCTCCAAGAGCAAGTACAGAACACGCTACCTCCTCTGCCTAGAAAACTATGATTCCCAGGCCAGGCTCCCTCTGGCCCTGCAGAGCTATGTCCCACAGAATGGACGTCCCACAGAACGGACGTCCCACCAGCCCTGGGCCTGGGCCCCAGCTGCCACCTGACAGATAGCACTTCATGTAAAACTCCTGTCGCTTTGGCCAAAAGGCTCTCTTAAAAGTTTCTCAAGCTGGCAGAGGGAAAAATATTTTCCAGACACTTTTTTCAAACACCAAGGCGAAGAAATCAATTTTCTTAAAACATCCATCATTTTTTAAGCATTTTTCTCTAGCCTTCTCATCCATTGGCATTTAACAAAAATTGTTTACTAGTATACATGTTCTTTGAAAAATAACTCAAACTATACAGAGCAGCTTTAAGAGTTAAAAAAGAAAGCACTCAGGGTGCCTGGGTGACTCAGTCAGTTAAGCATCTGACCTAGGCTCAGGTCACAGTCTCGCGGTTCGTGAATTCAAACCCTGAGTTAGTCTCTGTGCTGACAGCTCAGAGCCTGGAGCCTACTTTGGATTCTGTGTCTCCCTCTCTCTGCCCCTCCCCACTTGCGCTCTGCCCCCCCCCCCCAAAGTAAATAAACATTTAAAAAAGGTTTAAAGAGAAAGCACTCAGCAGCGGCCTCCCTCACTGTCCTGAGAGGCAAGTGCTGCTGATGTGGCTATAGATCCCTCCAGACTGCAGCTCGGAGCTGGACACAACCACACATGCACCCGTGCAACATACTCCCAGAGCTCTCAGAGGCCGCGGGGTGTCTTCCCTGATTTCATTATTCCACAATACACACTGGGCGCCCTCCATGTCTATACACAGAGACCACCTACCTCATCCTTGGGCTTGAGATTTTCATGATGGCCTGGCATTCCTGTGGGGTGATGTTCTATGAAGCCAAGTTCTACTAGCCGGTTTCTAATTCTTAGCTGTTAATAATTTTGCAGTGAAGGTCTTAATCCACATAACCCTATTTGCTGTTTAAAACTTGGGGGGAGGGGGTTTGATCTCTCTAAATGAGATTATAAAGCCACCGGGTATAAAAGTTTTTATGATTTGATGATACCCAGTGAAAAATGACTTTCTAAAAGAGATTTAAAACTTGGGGTGGGAGGGGGTTTGACCTCTCTAAATGAGATTATAAAGACACCAGGTATAAAAGTTTTTATGATTTGATGATACCCAGTGAAAAATGACTTTCTAAAAGAGATGTGCTAAGTCTTTTTGCATTGTAACAGCCTCAGCCTGAGTATTATCATCGGCAAGCATCTTTTAAGCATTTAGTTTTTGCAAGGCATAGTACTAACTATAGTTCACACTTTTTAGTGCCTGCACAGGACTACACTGTATGAATATAGCATAATTTATTTAAACAATCTCCCTTTTATGGATATTTCTGATGGCCTCCAAGTTTTCATATTTCATGTTTTGGTTTGGGGGCTCCTGGTTTGCAAACTTTTTTTTTTAACATTTATTTTTGAGAGACAGAGCAAGACAGAGCACGAGTGGGGGAGGGGCAGAGGGGGGGGGGGGGGGGACACAATCTGAAGCAGCCCAGGCTCTGAGCTGTCAGCACAGAGCCTGATGTGGGGCTCAAACTCATGGGCTGTGAGATCATGACCTGAGCCAAAGTCGGAAGCCTAACCAACTGAGCCACCCAGGTGCCCCTCAATTTTTCATCTTTCTAAAAGCATTACAATAAATAAACTTGTAATAGAACTCTGCATACTTGTACAGGTGTATTTTATGGACTAGATTTCTATAAGTGAGATAATTAGGCCAAAGGGCAGGCATATTTTAACTTTTACTAATGAATGTTTATTAAGAACACTGATCTAAAGAAAACAAAGCACTAGGACGCCTGGGTGGCTCAGTCAGTTAAGCGGCCGACTTCGGCTCAGGTCATGATCTCGCGGCCCGTGAGTTCGAGCCCCACGTTGGGCTCTGTGCTGACAGCTCAGAGACTGGAGCCTGTTTCAGATTCTGTGTGTGTGTCTCTCTCTCTGCTCCTCTCCTCCTTGTGCTCTGTCTCTCTCTCTCTCAAAAATAAATATTTTTAAATTTTTTAATAAAAATTAAGGAGAGCAGAACATCTCAGAAAAATTTCTTAAAGAATCTTACTTGTATTTATGGCCCCAGGTAGCTGACAAACTGCAGATGCTATTGTTGCCAAGTGACAACAGTGTCAGAATTGTCTGACAGTGACAATAAGCTCATTCTAGTTCCTTCTCTCTCCTCTACCTTTCTTCCTTTTCTTCTTCCTCCTTCTCTCCATTTATCAAACAACAGGTATTAATACCTACTCTGCATCAGGCAGGATACTTAAGAGCAAGTGTTTTAAAGACACAGCAGGGACAGAGAAACAGGAAATGAGGAAGAGAAGAGTAAGTCAGAAGCAGGGGTGAGGAGGAACAGCAGGAGGGCTGGTGCCAGAGAGAGGCCTGTGGGCGGCAATGTCTGGGAGAGAAGAGATTGTTTTTTCAAGGAAGAAAAGCTGCCAGGATAAGAGGAGGTTTGGGGACGTAAGTGGATAAAAAAAATTCTTTGGGACTTCTTCATGCCGTGAAATTTAAGTGCCCTCCACAACCCTAGACCTCCACCATTCTTCCAGGAAGATTTAAATGACTGCCTGCTGCTTTTCCGGATACCACAGTGGTGTTCCTTCCAAGTGCAGAGCCGGGACACAAGATAGCCCCAAGGTAGATGGTGTATACCAAGATTAATAATATTACTATTAAGATAATATCATCCCCCACTAAAGTACCAAGGACATTCTGTGCAGATGACCCATCCTTCTGTCCCTAGCTATTCCTTATCTTTCCTGTCCATTCATTCTCTCGATGGTTATTGAGCACTGACTCTGGGCCAAGACTGTTCTGGGCCCTAGAGGTACAGCTGAACAAAACATACTAGTCCCCACCCTCGTGTGCTCTGAAGGAATAAGCAGGTGCTATGCTTAAGAGTCTGACCTTCCCAAGGAGGTGCCATCTGAGTGGAGACCCTGAAGTGGCTGCAGGAAGAACACGCCAAGCAGAAGGGACACGTTGAGACAGGAAGCTTGGCGTGTTTAGGAAATGTAGAGAAGGATGGTGTGGCAGGCAACGGGAGGGCTAGAGAGGTCAGGGGGATCAGGTCTCAGGAGCCCTGTTGTCTCCAAGGAAGAATGTAGGTTTTAGCCTAAGGCTTTCTCACATTTTTTCAAGCCCACAGCACTGTTTGGGGGGCCCGGAGCCTGGGGAGAGAGGGCAGGGGGCAGCTTCACCTCTCTGACTGTAAGCTCCTCCACAAAGGCCAGCAAGGCAGGAAGCCAGGGTGTGGGAAGAAGGTAGAGTGGTGGCCACGGACACTGAGGGACCACTAGACATCTGGGTCCTCCTCCACCAGCACCAGACATCAGGAAAGTGCAACAGGTTCCAGGAGGAGAATGTTCCCATAGACACAAGCATTCTAAGAAAACACAGTTTAAGCCCAAACATAATTATGAGATGGAGGCGGCACTGAGCCCTGACCACCTGTAGGAGCACCTTCTCTCTGTCCCACGGGCAACTGACTGCTGCCACCCTCGCAGGGAATAAGAGATGGATCCTTCCAAGGGGAGTCCCAGAATGCAGATGTCACAAACCCCCCAGCTGAGGCTTTGCGGGTCAGAGTCAAAGACAGACAGGGGATTCCCACCTGCCACCGGCCAGGCCACCATCCTGGCCACAGACGGAGGTCAGTCTCCATCGGCAACCCTTGAGGGAGGATAACTGAACATCCCCGACTCACCTGGAAACGCAGGGAACCGACTGAAATCTCATCCCACGTCTCTTCTTCAAAAGGGCTTGTTCCACTGGTAATAATATTGGCACGGAAACGTGAGATGAGTTCTTTCATCGGGAATAATTCCTCCTTTCCGTTCTCATCACTGTTTAAGACATGCCAAAAGGGGGGTAGTGGGAAGAGCAGACAATGGAGGCGCAATTATTCAACATTTCTAGCCCTTGATGCCTGACTTCATCAACTGTTCTCAGGCCCGAGCCTAGATGATCAGAACCAGCTTCTACCACAAGTGTTAAGACCAGCAGACACGCATCCGTTAGGCAGACCTTGATGGTGTTCCATGGGAGATGATCCCATCTCCATGGACAGGCCCACAAGAGGCAGTGCAAAGAGTAAGTAGATCTTAGCTGAAGAGACAAAGGACTCTGGAAACCAAGGGAACAGGAGTCAAATGAAAAAACTTCTACGAAAAGACCAGTTCTGTGTCGCGAGTCTGGACAAGGCGCTTAAGGAGTGTCAACAGGCTTAACTGCCAAGGACCTAAGATGTTCCAAGAGCTCCTACTTTGTTTTTGGATATGAGAATGCCATAAAGCAACAATGCGTACATATGGGAGGTTTCAGTATTGATTTCCCACAGAGAACAGACTGGTGGTTACCAGAGGCAGGGGTGGGAGCGGGCAAAATGGGTGAAGGGGGCCAAAAGGCACAAACTTCCAGTTATACAATAAATACATCATGGGGATATAACGTGCAGGGCGATGACCATAGTCGTTAATACCGTACTGCATATTTGAAAGTTGCTAAGAGAGTACATCTTATAAGTTCTCATCACACGAAAAAAAATTTGTAACTATATAGGGTGACAGATGTTAACCAGACTTATTGTAGTGATTGTTTCTCACTATGTACAAATAACGAATCATGCTATTGTACACCTGAAACTAATATAATGTTGTATGTCAACTTTATCTCCATAAAAACAAATTTACTTCCTAACTTCTGTACTATTTGCAGTTTTAATGAGCATTCACTATTTTTGTAATTCTTGTTTAAGATTTTGGTTTATGGCCATGAGGTCCCATAAAATGGCTCTCTGCACCTCCGTGCACCAAAGGGAAAAAGAACAAAAAATAAAGCATCTGAGGGGCACCTGGGTGGCTCAGTCAGCTGAGCGTCTGACTTCGGCTCAGGTCATGATCTCTCAGTTTGTGAGTTCGAGCCCCACGTCAGGCTCTTATGCTGACCACTCGGAGCCTGGAGCCTGCTTTGGATTCTGTGTCTCCTTCTCTCCCTGCCCCTCTTCCACTTGTGCTCTGTCTCTCTCTGTCTCTCAAAAATAAATAAATGTAAAAAAAAATTTTTTTAAATAAAGCATCTGAAAACGTCAACAAAAGAACACATTGTGTGATCCTGTTATATTGGGTTCAAGAACAAGCAAAATGATCGATGATAAAAGGAGTCAGAATAGTGGTGATCTTCTGTTGGACTGACAGGGCATACGAAGAAGGTTTCTGGCATACTAGAAATGTTCTCTAATTGGTCTGGGCAGTGGTACATGGGTATATATATATGTAAAAATTAATTGAGATATGTACTTACAATTTTTGTGCTTTGTTGTGCTTCAACAAAGAAAAATGTTTTTAAGTTGGGGGATGGGGTAGTCCCAAAGTACGCCCGGAATTTTCCCTGGAAACAGAGCTGAAAAGCCCTGGTGGAGGACAAGGCTGTAATATCCCAATCCCCTTCCAGCAGGGGCTGGTGAGTGCAAAGCCGGGACCAGGATAACCAAGTCTAGTTTCAGCACTACGTGCAACTCCCATAAGCAATGAGAACTACAGTTTCTTCATCTGAAATGAGAGGGCTAGCACTTTCCAGTCCTAAAATCCTTGGATTCTGGATTTAGCCTCCAAGTTACAAACATTCCCTTTGTGTTTTGTAAAAGGGAAAGTTTTATGTTCAAAAGATACCATGGTCATCATCAGGGAAATACACACCAAAACCACAATGAGATACCACCTCACACCTGTCAGAAGGACTAACATTAACAACTCCGGCAACAACAGATGTTGGCGAGGATGCACAGGAAGGGGATCTATTTTGCACCGCTGGTGGGAATGTAAGCTGGTGGAGCCACTCGGGAAAACAGTACGGAGGTTCCTCAAAAAATTAAAAATAGAACTACCCTACGACCCAGCAATTGCACTACTAGGTATTTATCCAAGGATACAGTTGTGTTGTTTTGAAGGGACACATGCACCCCAACGTTTCTAGCAGCTCTTTTGACAAGAGCCAAAGTGTGGAAAGAGCCCAAATGTCCATCAACAGATGAATGGACAAAGAAGATGTGGTGTATGTATACACACACACACACACACACACACACACACACACACACAATGGAGTATTACTCAGCAATCAAAAAGAATAAAATCTTCCCATTTGCAACGATGTGGATGGACTAGAGGGTATTATGCTAAGCGAAATTAGTCAGAGAAACACAAATATCATATGATTCCACTCCTGTGGAATTTAAGATACAAAACAGATGAACATAAAGGGAAGGGAAGCAAAAATAATATAAAAACAGGAGGGGGACAAAACGTAAGAGACTCTTAAATATAGAGAACACACTGAGGGTTGCTGGAGGGGTTGTGGGTGGGGGTTGGGCTAAATGGGTGAAGGGGCATTAAGGAGGACACTTGTTGGGATGAGCGCTGGGTGTTCTATGTAGGGGATGAATCAGGGGATTCTACTCCTGAAACCATTATTGCACTACATGCTAACTAACTTGGATATAAATTTTTTAAAAAAGATATGATCAGCATATGCATTATAGAGTCCATCAAATTTGAAAGTAGAACAGAGATACAGCAACCACAGCCCCCAGCGACCCTCCCAGGCACGAGGCACAGGCTGGTCCACTTAACCTGTCACACCCACTGCCTGCTTGTCAGCCCTGCGCTCAGACACCCAGTAGGAAACACGGTCCCCTCCTGGTAGGAACCCGGATTGCAGCAAGCCGGTCTCCACTTCCTATTTTTCCACACAAAGAACCCTAGAAAACCACTGACCTGCTCTCTCCAGGGCTCTGGGTCCCTGAGGAGGAGTGTCACTTGATGCCGGGATAGCTCGGTGAACACCCAGGGACCATGAAGCTGCACCATACTTCTATACCCAAGGAGAGCGAGCGAGGCCATGGCCAGGGAACTCTGTTGCACGTTTTTGCCAACGACTACAAACAGCAATCACTACAAACAGCCCATCTTTGTCATTTTTATTAAGCTACCTTTGTACGTGTTTCTGAGTGTGCACACATGTGCCCAAGACCACAAGGCACGTAAGAGTCACAGGATCCCTGGCTCACGGTGACGGGCGTGTGCACACCTCTCCTGGCCTGTGGGCTAGGAATAAGCAGACTGACACAGCTGTCACATAACAGTGGGGCCATTTTTTGCCCTAATTGTCTGATTCCCTTGGGACTTCAATTTCCTCTAACTACAACGAAGGGGGTTGAACTAACTCTTTCTGGAGCTGACCCGCTAATACGTCAGGGCCCTTAGCAGCACCTCGGGTGGAAGTGAGCAGCCAGTGCTCTCGGTTCTATCTGCTGATACAAACATATAATATCTACAGTTATAACTTTAAAAGCTTTCATAACCACCCTTTTCACTCAAAATGATTGTGGAAATAGGGCAAGGCTCCTAGGGAACAGGGGGCGGTGGGAGGATGGGCAATGAAACTGGGTCAAGTTCAATTCCATTAAAGCAAGTGCTAAGAAATGGAATGATTAAAAATGAGAGTTGGGGTTCGCTAAACATCATGAAGTCATCAAGAGAGACGGGGGAGCTGGACCCAAAGGGCTTTGTAACTTCTCGGGGCCTCAGTCTCTCGTCTGCACTCCACGACTCCCCAGGCAGGTGCAAGGCTCACCCTCAGAGTCAAGTGGTTACACCTGCCTGCTATTCCCAAGGCAAAGGATCTTACCTGGCATTTAATTGCTGCTGAAGCTCCAAAACACTGGGTCTATTTATCAGCAAATATTGTGCTTCATTCACCAGAGAAAGGGTGGCTGTTGAACCAGCAGATTGATCTAAAAGTGATGGGGTATTTTTAAAAGAAGTTGCTAAATACACACACACACATACACACAGACATGCACACACACACATAATGTACATATATATATATGTACATTTTATATATATATATATAAATTACTCATCCATAAAAAAGAATGAAATCTTGCCATTTGTGACAACATGGATAGACCCTGAGGGCAGTATACTAAATGAAGTAAGTCAGACAGAAATGCCATATGATCTCACTTATATGTGGAATCCAAAACAAACAAACAAAACAAGCTCATAGACACAGAGAACAGACTGGTGGTGAACAGAGGCAGGGGGTGGGGGTGGGCAGGATGGATACGGGATGGAGTCAAAAGATACAAGCTTCAGTTATGAAATAAATACATCACGAGGAGGTAATGTACACCGTGGTGACTATACTTAATAACATTGTACTGCATATTTGAAAGTTGCTAAGAGAATAAATCTTAAAAATTCTCATCACAAGAAAAAAAATTTAACTGTGTATGGTGACAGATGTTAACCAGATTTATTGTGGTGGCCATTTCTCAATACATACAAATACCAAATCGTTATGCTGTACATCTGAAACTAATATAGTGTTATATGTCACGTATACCTCAATAAAAAAGTTTAAATAAATTAAAAAGAAGAATTGCTTTCTCGGCATGCAAACGAATCCTGCTTCCATTGGCTTGCATTTTTAAAAAGGAGAGACGATTTCTATAAGGGAAAAAAAAATGGTGGCCTGGAAATAATAAAAATGTTCTAAGCATTGCTTAAACCTCTCAGAAATAGAAAATGAGCTGTTAATAATCTGGAAAAATAATAATAATAAAATGCCCAAGCGAAATTGTCCCCAGCAAAGAAGACCGGGAGGCAACATTTAGAGAAGGAGAAGTGAGAGGGAGGCAGGGATAGGGAGCTTCCCCAAGATGGTGGAAAGCGGGACCTTGATGAGAGCCACAGGCCCAGGAAGGTCTGAGTCCGGTCAGGGAAAGCTGTCTTTTGTCCTTAGGCAAGTGTGTGATATTGACTTCAGAAATAACTAATACAAGTTTTAAAACTACTAGAAGGGGAAAAAGCCAGCGAAAGAAAATATCAAGCGTGCCCAGAACTGCTAGCACTTTCTGTCAGACCATTCGTTGGGAGGCCGTTGCTGTCTTCACGGGAGATGTTGAGAAAAAGTGTCAGCTGGGCCAAAGCCTAGCGAGCTGTCTCCGAACCAAATGTGTGGAACCCAGCACACACAAGAATGGATACTTTTAAGACAATTGCTTTTCAGATCCTCTACTTCCAAATGTTCTTTTTGCTAAAATGGTTCTGTCAGAGGAGGGAGGTGGAATCCCGGCCCCCTCCGCAAAGGCCCTTTTTGCACTTCCCAGAAGAAAGGCTCGCCTCTCCTAAAGCACATTGCCATGGAGGCTAAAACTCCAGGGTGGAAAACAAAAGCCCCATTCAAAGCCCTGGGGTCTGTGCTGAGAAAATACAAGCCTCTAAAGCTTGGGTGAATGAGCCTCCCCTAGGTCAGATGGGTTCCCATTCCTCACTATACACAAAACTGCCCAACCTAATTAAGTGGCCACATGACAGATGATTAAGTCATCATAATGTTAGATCCCTGTGCTTTGGTCATGTGCCTCAGAAGAAAGGTTTGAGTGACAGTGCATTAACCAAATTCCTTCAGTCCCCAGCTCTGTAATGACTTAAATAGGGTTCTCCAGAAAAGAATCAGTGCTGAGCATGGGCTATTCTGGGCACAGGTGACATTCATTCATGGATACGGGAATGAATGGCAGGGGTGGGGCGGTGGGGGAGGGTTCAGGCATCTCAGTAAGAGATTCCTTTTCAACAATGTTTTCTCTTTCTGTTCATTAACTATTTTTCAAAATGTACAATATACTTCTGTTGTTTTCATAAACTGTGTACCATTAAAGAGGGACTCAACCAAAAAGATCTCCTAACACTTAGACTCGTGATCACTGTAAACTTGGAAAATGTGTATACATTTCAATTTATATATAATTGTGGCTTCACATAAATATGGTAGAGTGAACAAGAAAAGATTTTCAAGCATACAATATATAACACTAAGATAAAATTCCGTCAAGGGAGTGGAATGGAAGTATAAGTCGAAGAAGGGAAAGGAAAGAAAGAAAATTCCTGACCATCAAAAGACAGTTTGTCCTTACATATACTTTAATGAATATTCTTGAAAATCAAACCACTAAATATTGAAATTCCACTGGCCAATTTGGATGACAGTGTAAATAACGTAGCTTTAAAAAGGTTCCTCTCAGGTGTACCAGCCTAAAATTATTCAAAGACCAGTGGCCTAGACCGTCAGGGACGTCTCCACCATAAAAGGCATCCTCAAAGTATAATGTTCTCAAGCTGACGCTCCCTGACACTGCATCATGCAGGGGACAGACCTTTCCGCACCTACCTTTGCCTCACCCAGGTCCCCACCTCCCACGAGAACAGTCACTGCCACTTCCTGCCTGGCCCCTGTGCTTCTCTCACCTCCCTCTCTGAAGCAGCCTCCACATCGCACCAAGAGTATCTTTCTAACATGTGTGGCATCACGAAACTCCTCAGCTTAGAGTTTGCAATGAATGCCCCCAACCACAAGGTAGCACTTACTGACTCCTCAAGCCAAGCATTCATCCTTTCTCCCCAGCTCCCCCCCATGGCTCCCCTCCCACCTTCAACCCTCCTAAACACCTCTCTGGGCCCATGAAATGCCAAGGCCTGCCATACTGCTCCCGACTAACCTTCCCACCTCTCTCTGCCTAGAAAACTCCTGCTCTCATGTTAAGACGCAGTGCCAAAGTCATCTCCTCCCTGAAGCCCTCCGTGACTCACTCCCTGTGTAGAAGATACCTCCCCCCACCAACCCATGCCCTTTGCATAGACCTTTATTGTCACCTTTATGTTAGTGTCACTGTGTACTGGTAGGTCGTTGCCTCTAAACTTAGATCTTGGAGGACCACAGCCGTTGCTTCATAATCTCAGCCAGCATCCTAAAGACCCAGCTGAGCCCCAAGTATACAGCAGGCACCAGGAACCATTGGGCCTTATTCTATCAACTCATTTAGATGGTGGCCCTGGTCCCGTCGAGCCCCACTCCTTGCATGTCCCTACTCGGAGTGCCCATCTCTCTCTCCCCTTTCATCACATCTCTAAGCTTACCCACTCCCAAACACCATCAGCTCACCCCCTCAGTAAGAGCAGCATACATTTATTCCCGTTCTCCATCACACAGCAATTCAAATTCTTGCACAACTTATGACATGACAAACTGTCAACACTTCTAAAATGTGCAAGTATTTTACATCCGTTGAATTCTCTATCATACGTATTCAGGGATTCATGGGTTCATCTGTGCAGGTCACTAGATCCAGTCACTGGTCCCCATACTGTCACAATGTTACTCAGATTTACAAGCCAGTCTCTCTGGGAGCTAATCACTAAGCCAGGTCATCCTTACACAAATCAGTAATGTGGCAGTGACCCCTTCATTCATTCATCTAGTATTTACTGAGCAACTACTATGTGCCAGACGCTGTTCTGAGCACAGCGGATGCAGCACTGAACAAAGTGCACAAAAATCCCCATCCTCCTAGGGCTTAAAATCTATCACAGTCTAATAAACAGAATAACTGAGTGAAATGCATGGCCTATCAGATGCGAAAAGCACCCCACAGAAAATAAAACAGGGAACGAACCACAGAGGTTCAGGTGGGGGCTCTGGTCCTGAGGAGAGCAGTCAAGCCGGCTTCCCTGAGAAGCTGGCACTTGAGCAGACACCTGAAAGCGATCTCTTCTTCCCATGTGGTACTGTTAACTTCCAAGTACAGTAAAACCTTGGATTGCGAGAAATTTGTTCTCTGAGTGTTCCGCAAGATGAGCAAACCTCTCTCTCTCTCTCTCTCACTGTGGGATTGTGGGTGATCACGTCCCATGCTTGGATGGTCAGTCTCAAGCTGCAGTGTTTGGCAGAAATCAGTGATTTTTCAGAATGTGGGAAGGTGCCCACAGCTGGCACTAGCGTATTTTTTTGTCACTTCAAAGCACCTATGGACAGTCCTTTGCTTTTCCATACAAGAGGAAGCTTAGAAATGTTTTGCTTCATTTAGGTCAGGCTGCCTGCAGATATAGACCTTTTCCTCTGCTGCCTTATTGCCAGTAACATTAAACATAGTACCTGACAAGAGTTCATTAATACTGTACTGTAGGGGCACCTGGGTGGCTCAGTCGGTTAAGCGTCCAACTTCAGCTCAGGTCACTATCTCACAGCTCGTGAGTTCAAGCCCCATGTCGGGCTCTGTGCTGACAGCTCAGAGCCTGGAGCCTGCTTTGGATTCTGTGTCTCTCTCTCTCTCTCTGCTCCTCCCCCACTCAGGCTCTCTCTCTCTCTCCTTCAAAAATAAATAAACGTTTAAAAAAATTTTTTATATACTGTACTGTAGTCAACATCTGTTAGTGACAATGAAAGTTGTCCTATATAATAACCCTCCTCTCTTGTCTCCCTCACACCAGTCACAAAGGTTTTTAAAGGTAAGTACAGATTAATTTTTCTTTATATTTTGTATTTACTTTATTATTTTGTATCATATCACTGTACTATAATCATTTTTATATGAATATTTTTGGGTCGTGGAACAAATCATCTGAGTTTCCATTATTTCACGGGGAAATTCACTTTGCTATAAAAGTGCTTTGGATTACAAACCTGTTTCCAGAACGAATTATGCTTGCAAACCAAGGTTCTACTGTACTTTCTTCTCTGCTCTCCCTTCAGCTCACAACAGCTACGGCAGGAAAAACCACCAGCATTTTTATAAGTCGAAGGCATTGAAGTCTACACCTGTCTGGGCACCAAGAGGCTCCGCATTGGCCAAGTTCTCAGGCATGTGGTGACAGAGCCAAGACCAGCAACCAGGTTTTCTCGTTCCCACATACAAACTGAGGACATAGCAAGCTACCAATGTTTGTTTGTTTGCTTGTTTGTTTTCAGGGAGAGACAGAGCATGAGCAGAGGAGGGGCAGAGAGAGAGGGAGACACAGAATCCAAAGCAGGCTCCAGGTTCTGAGCTGTCAGCACAGAGCCCGATGCAGGGCTCGAACTCACAGACTGTGAGATCATGACCTGAGCCCAAGTCGGATGCTTAACCGACTGAGCCACCCAGGCGCCCCCAAGCTACCAGTGTTTTTATATAACCCAATGAAATTGTGCTTCTAAACACGACAGACTGAGACAGAGCACTTGTCAGAGGCGAAACAGCTGGGTGGAACCCCACCTCTACCTCCTCAGGGTCATCCTAGAGACCACACGTGGGTCCTGTGGACCACCCTGCTTTCTGCACAAGAGCAAGTCACCCTGGGAATTCACTTCAGGGGCTGATTTTTTCTTCAATGTTTATTTTTATTTTTGAGAGAGAGGAAGAGAGAGAGAGAAGAAAGGGAGGGGCAGAGAAAGCGGGACAGAGGATCTGAAGCAGGCTCTGCCCTGACAGCAGCGAGCCCGATGTGGGGCTCGAACTCATAAATCATGGGCTGATTTTGATGTATGCAAGAGTAAACCCAAGTTCCTGTCCCCTAAGAACCAACCAGAAATGTGATACCTTTGACCCGCTTCTTTGCACTTCTTTGAAAGTTTGAACTTTGTTTGAGCAACTGACATGGATGGCCAAAAAATCTTGACAACCAGCTTGAAATTTTTTCTCCACAATTATAAGTATTTACCCTGGGGGAAAAAAGGGGAGGGGTGGTGAATGTTCTATAGTATTCCTTTAAGTAATAATATAAATAGCAAAAATATTTTCAATTGTAAGATATAATACAATACAATACAATATAATACTAAATGTAATGTAAATACAGTATTGGGCCCCAGAGAGAAGGGAGCACTCAGGAAGCTGCAGGCGAATACCCAAAGCACAGGAAGACCCAAGGTCCGGTGCTCATGCGAAGCCTTCAGATCAGATAAGAAGCTTTGGAAGTTCCTCTTAAAAGACCTTGTTTATGTCCATTATAGCCACTGAATACCACAAAGTTTAGAATTTGAGAGCTTCCATCGCTTCTCGGCCTTTTGGCTAAGATCAAGTGTAGAATTTGAGAGCTTCCAGAGCAATATTTTGCTTTAAGAAGCCCTTGAACCCCAGACATACGTTCTGGGTTTTTACTACACACCAGCGAATCTTTTCCCTCATGGCCAGACCACATGGAATAATAGGTTTGGTCTGTGGAAAGAACACTATGCCTCTCAGTTACCAGTATAAGTGCATTCAATGATCCAGTTTTTTAAAAACTCTTTTAATATTAGAGACTTTTAAAGTATAAAGAATTTAATTTTTTTACTTAAAACTTTTTTTTAATTTCTTAAATTTTTAAGTAGGCTCTATGTTGGGCATGGAGAACAACACGGGGCTTGACCCTGAGATCAAGACCTGAGCTGAGATCAAGAGCCAGACGCTCAACCGACTGAGCCACCCAGGAGCCCCAAGAATTTAAATTTTTAAAAATTATTCTAAAATCTACCCATCACCAGAATCCACAATGCAAAATTACTAATAACCTACATTGGGATTACAAGATAGACATGTCCTTAATTTTTCCTGGATCAAATAGCTGCCTGTCTGTATGTAGAAAGGGAAGAGTAGAATGAAACCTCATTTAGTTTCACATTCTCTTCGATGCTTTGAGAGATCGCACTGAAGTCTGTTTTCATTCATCTGAGCACTGATGGATCTGAGAAGAGACCTAACTACCTCTTTATTAACCAGAAAACAGCATTCCTCTCAAATGTACAACCAGGAATGCACCTTGTAAATAACAGCAGGTATCCCTAAATGGCTAGGGAACATGCTTGGTAGGTTTGAACAACAGCAGGGGGCAGTGTGGTCAGCATGGAGTTCGTGAGGAGAAAGAGGCAGCAGACTGGATGGGAGGGGGCAGTGCACCTGAGGGCAGATCTACAGGGCATTGCTCTCTTCCCCCTCTGTACCACCCTGCAGATGGACCTGAGATTTTTACCTATGGCAGAGTCTCACCTGTCCGCACAGACCTTGCTTTGGCAAATCTGAGTCCGTTCACCATTTTCCTCAAGAGGCACCGCTATAGGCTCCATCCCTAATGAACAAAGGTTAGAGACAGATTTACCATCACGCAAAAAGAACAACAATATAAGTGTAAGTCCATTATCACAAAGTATACAAGAATTGTCATGACCCTGGAAATTGATTGCATCAAATAATTGGCCAGGTCTTGGAAATCTCTTTGTAACACAGAGATTCTCTTTAGCATGGTCATCACCAACAATAGCCTGTACACCAAACAGCCTTCTTACGGAAGACCCTGCACTCAGGCAGTCACATCCACCGCAGTCACATCCACATATGTATATTTATATAACACTATAAATCCCTTAGAAGATTTCTCTACCTCTGGGTGACTCCACATACTAAAGCCATTGTTTTCCCTTACATCCTTTAGAAATAGGCAGGCATGAAGATTCATTCTGTAAAGATATCAGCATGGAGCGGTATTTCTCAACAGCTCCTGGGAGTCAGCATCCAATTGGATTCCTGCGCCAATCATTGTTATCATGATGGATAGATAGATAGGTAGACAGACAGACAGAAATAAAACTGTTACTATGTTAGTGGGGTTGAGAAGCTTTTTAAAAAATTAGTGACATGTATCATATGTATGAAGGAGTATAGAGCATATGTATGTAACAGTTTAAAGAATAATAGTTAACACTCATGTACCCATTAGTCATCTAAAGTGGTATCCATTCTTTAATAAAATCAGAGTGAGATACGTGGATGAAATGAGAGGAAACTAGCCCAATGCCATTAAGGTGTGAAAGACCTTTGGTAAAGGCTGAAACTGCCAGGCCCTCTGTCACTCTGCACTCCTTGTCCTCCATGAGACATTAAGAGTATAGGGAAAGGCAGGAAGCCAAGGCACCTGAGCAGAATGTGTGGTGGCCCCTATTCTGTGGACACTCAAAGAAGGAGCTCCTCCTGTGTGACTCACCTGTGCCCTCTAGCCCTCTCAGCATGGCTGCCAGTCACACCGCTCACACTGTCCCTCAGGCAAGCTCATGTCATGCTCGCCTGCATCCCTGCCCCTCTTGGTCCTTCTTCATCACACAGAGCACAACACAACACAGCAAACTGGTGCATCACAGCCTTCAGATCATGCCTGCTGCTCAGGCCCCGTCCATCACAACAGGGCTTTCACCACGACAAAGACAGAGATGCAACGATTTGAGTATCTAGAATTCCATAGGGAACTACGTCCCCTGCTTGTCTGCACCTTACACATGCACAGCCAGTTCCACACTCCTGGCCCTGTGTGGGGAAAGCCAGAAGAACTAACCCAGAATGCTCAAAAATTTCAGAGAAGGAATGTGTTGTGCTGAGTAATTATAGATGCTGTCATGTCAAAAGAGTATGGATGGGAGAAGGATATGGTGGAGGTATGCACGCACAGGGGAGAGCAGTACAGCAAGCTTGGAGCATTGGTTATGAGGAAGTAACCACAGCAGTGGGGACAATGTGGACAGTTGCACACCCTGGACAGCCAATGGCAGGCCTGTGCTCAGCCTCTTTGTATCCTTACCCAAGGCTCTAAATAAATCACACAGGGTCTTTGGCCTTCAGCTGCCTTCCAAAGGTCATTGCAGGCCTCTGGTTAAGACCACAAAGTCTGGAAGCCATCCATGAATTGAACTCAAGGGCCCCCAACAAAGTTCATGGCAAATGAGTTCATTATGTACTAAGCCCTATGCTCAGATCAGAGATACTGAGAAATAAAAAAGCCTGACCTCTGGATGCCTAAAATCTTTGGGAGTGACAAATCACACACATGAAACCATTAAAATGTCTTGTTTTACTATTTATTATTTAGTTTGTCCTGTCATGCATTGCCAGAGGATGCCCTTACTCCACCCACAATACAGGAGTCCCCTGAAAGTGAGCAGAGTATCTGATACATGGTGAGAGGGGGTACAACACCACCTCACAAAGTGCTGCTGATTTGGAGGGGAAGATATTGGGTATTTGTTTTCTTTCTTTCTCCCATTCTTTACATTCTGGGACAAACCCTACTTAGTCATGATATATATTTTTATGCTTCAGGGAATAGAAAGGAAGAGAAGCAATCTACTCAATTATTTTTGTAAGTTAATATCCTGGGTACCTAAACTTAAATAAGAAAAGCACAGTAAGAGAAGATGATGTATCAATCTCACTAATAAATAGGCAGAAAAAAATACTAAACACAGTATTAGCAAACCAAATCCATCAATGTATCAAAAGATCATTGTCATGTAGTGTTTTTCCCCCCAAGAGTCCAAGGATAATTTACTACTGGACAATCTACTAGTGTAAGACATCACACTGATAGACTATAGGAAAAAAAATATGATGACCAACAGATGCAGAAAAAGCATTCAATAAGAATTGACTACTAGTCATCATTTGGCTAAATAAGAAAGGAACTACTTTAGCCTGGTAAAGCAAATCTACCAAAAACCTACAGTAAGCATCATTCTTATTTTTGAAACTTTGAAGCCATTCTATTCAAATCAGTAATAAAGAAGGATATCTTCCATCACTGCTCCACCATTATATAAGAAGGCCTAGCCAAAGCAATAAGGTAAGAAAAAGAAAGAAGATAAATAAAAATTAGAAAGATATGATACTACCATTATTAGAAGACAATATACCTATTTACACAGAATATGCAAGAAAATCTTCAGACCAACTAATAAAACTAATAAGAATTCAGAAAAAGTACTGGGTAAAACATTAACATACAAAAATCAATAGTGTTTCTATATGCATTGATAGCCATTAAAATATTTAATAGAAAAAAGATAGTATTAAAAATATTCCAATAAAGTATTACATAGCAAAAAAAGTGTAAAAGTTTCTGGAAAATATTATTAAATTTTGGAGTAATTAAAAAAGTCTTAAATGGAGAGAAACACTGTAAATAAAAGACTGGATATTATGTGATGTAAGTTCTTTTGAATATATGATACTACAATCAAAATATGATTACAAATATATGACTGCAAAATAGGTGATTTTGCAATAAAAATCCCAACAGGACACACCAATAAATATACAGAGATTGTCAAAGTGGATAAAAAAGCACGAGCCAATTGTATGCTGGATACAGGAAACTCACTTTAAATATAGTGATATAGGCAGATTAAGAGTAAAAGAGCTAAAAGGCATCCAAATCGGCCAGGAGGAGGTCAAACTTTCACTCTTCGCAGATGACATGATAGTCTATATAGAAAACCCAAAAGATTCCACCAAAAAACTGCTAGAATTGATTCATGAATTCAGCAAAGTTGCAGGATATAAAATCAATGCACAGAAATCGGTTGCATTCCTATACACCAACAATGAAGCAACAGAAAGAAATCAAGGAATCAATCCCATTTACAGTTGCACCAAAAAACATAAAATACCTAGGAATAAATCTAACCAAAGAGGTGAAAAATCTATACACTGAACACTATAGAAAGCTTATGAAAGAAATAAAAGAAGACACAAAAAAATGGAAAAAGATTCCATACTCCTAGATAGGAAGAACATATATTGTTAAAATGTTGATACTACCCAAAGCAAACTACACATTCAATGCAATCCCTATCAAAATAACACCAGCATTCTTCACAGAGCTAGAACAAATAATCCTAACATTTGTATGGAACCAGAAAAGACTTCGAATAGCCAAAGCAATCTTGAAAAAGAAAACCAAAGCAGGAGGCATCACAATCCCAGACTTCAAGCTATACTACAAAGCTGTAATCATCAAGACAGTATGGTACTGGCACAAGAACAGACACTCAGATCAATGGAACAGAATAGAGAACCCAGAAATGGACCCACAAACGTATGGCCAACTAATCTTTGACAAAGCAGAAAAGAATATCCAGTGGAATAAAGACAGTCTCTTCAGCAAGTGGTGCTGGGAAAACCAGACGGCGACATGCAGAAGAATGAACCTGGACCACTTTCTTACACCATACACAAAAATAAACTCAAAATGGATGAAAGACCTCAATGTAAGACAGGAAGCCATCAAAATCCTCGAGGAGAAAGCAGGCAAAAACCTCTGTGATCTTGGCTGCAGCAACTTCTTACCCAACACGTCTCCAGAGGCAAGGGAAACAAAAGCAAAAATGAACTACTGGGACCTCATCAAAATAAAAAGCTTCTGCAGAGCAAAGGAAATAATCAGCAAAACTAAAAGGCAACCCACAGAATGGGAGAAGATATTTGCAAACGACATATCAGATAAAGGGTTAGTATCTAAAATCTATAAAGAACTTACCAAACTCAACACCCAAAAAACAAATAATCCAGTGAAGAAATGGGCAAAAGACATGAATAGACACTTCTCCAAAGAAGACATCCAGATGGCCAACCGACACATGAAAAAATGCTCAACATCACTCATCATCAGGGAAATACAAATCAAAACCACACTGATATACCACCTCACACCTGTCAGAATGGCTAACATTAACAACCCAGGCAACAACAGATGTTGGTGAGGATGCAGAGAAAGAGGATCTCTTTTGCATTGTTGGTGGCAATGCAAGCTGGTGCAGACACTCTGGAAAACAGTATGGAGGTTCCTCAAAAAACTAAAAATAGAACTACCCTACGACCCAGCAATTGCACTACTAGGCATTTATCCAAGGGATACAGGACTGCTGTTTCAAAGGGACACATGCACCCCAATGTTTACAGCAGCACTATCAACAATAGCCACGGTATGGAAAGAGCCCAAATGTCCATCCATGGATGAATGGATAAAGAAGATGTGGTATATATACACAATGGAGTATTACTCGGCAATCCAAAAGAATGAAATCTTGACATTTGCAACGATGTGGATAGAACTGGAGGGTATTATGCTAAATGAAATTAGTCAGAGAAAGACAAACATCATACGAACTCATTCATGAGGACTTCAAGAGGCAAAACAGAAGAACATAAGGAAAGGGAAACAAAAATAATATAAAAACAGGGAGACAGGGAGGGGGACAAAACAGAAGAGACTCATAAATATGGAGAACAGAGGGTTACAGGAGGGGTTGTGGGAGGGGGGATGGGCTAAATGGGTAAGGAATCGACTCCTGAAATCATTGTTTCACTATATGCTAACTAATTAGGATGTAAATTTTAAAAAATAAAAAATAAAATTAAAAAAAAAGTAAAAGAGCCATCCAGAAGGTATAAAGACAACCTACAGAATGGGAGAAAATAATTGAAAATCATAGATCTGAAAAGGGACTTCTACACAGAATATATAGAGGACTCTTACAACTCAATAATTCAAAAACAAACAAGCAAAGAATCTTAATAGATATTTTTCTGAAGAAGATATACAAATGACCCATAAACACATGAAAAGATAATCATTAAGGAAATGCAAATCAAAGCCACATACGTACCACTACACACCATTCTGATGGCTATTAAAAAACAAAAGCAACAGAAAATAATAAGTGTTGAGGACGTGGAGAAATTAAAACCATCATACATTGCTGGTGGGCATATAAAATTGTGATGCAGCCACTTTGGAAATGCTGAACACAGAGTTCCCACATGACCCAGCAATTTTACCCTTCGGTACAGACCCAGGAAAATTGAAAACATGTCCACACAAAAACTTGTACACAAATGTTCACAGCAGCATGATTTCGAATAGCCAAAAAGTGGAAACAATCTAAATATCCTTCAACTAATAAATGGATTTTTTTAATGGTATATCCATGCAATGGAATATTATTCGACAATATAGATGACCCTCAAAAACATGATGCTAAGTGAAAGAAGCCAGTCACATACAACACAATCCCATTTATATGAAACATTCAGAAGAGGCAATTGTGAATACACCAAAAAACTCCTGAACCATACACTTCCCACTAGCCACATTTCCTGTGCTCAATAGCCACAGGTAACTAATGGCTACCAATCTGGACTAAATAGATACTGAACATTTCCATCATCAAATAAAGTTCCATTGCACAGAGCTGATCTATACTTTTATATATATTAGATAGTTCATAACAAAAAATCAACAAGGAAGAATTGAAGTTTGAGTACATATCATGACAGGTGATGGAAATAAAGAGAATATAAGTAAAAAGATCAAATTTTATATTTCTTTATTTTTCGAGTGATTCATTAGATCTTTACCTCTCTCCAGAAATTTCTCTAAACACAAGGAGCAGAAACATTTTGTTGTCTTTCAGACATCATTTCACTTCCTTCAGGATTATTTTAATATTTGGCAGAGGAAAACCTATTATTTTTCTCTCATGGGAGAAGAAAAGCTACTGTTGACAGTTAATTCGTAAAGACAACCCAGTTTTCGCACCTTTGGCTTTGATGACCATGATCTTTTGCTGCAGGTCAATGAAGGGCTGGATCAGGCAGAGCCGGGGTTCCTGCTTCTGACTCAGGCAAACGCCATTGTGATTCACAACCATCCAGCTCCGGTCATACAACAGCCCTTGGCTTCCTATAGGCCACTTGGTCACCTAAAGAAAAAGGTAAGTATTTTAGGGCAGGGCTCCTCAAAAATGGTCTTCACATTATTGCACAGTGGCTGCACAAGTACAGACAATCTTCACGAATTCAGGACATACTCTTGGAGGAGGAAACGAAGGAAAAAAAGAAAGTAAAGCAAAGAAGACAATGCAAAAGAGACCGTGAGAGAGCTAGATACCTTCCATTCACCCTCCAGATCCACTTCTTACCTTTCTCCTCTTCGAGCTGTCTTTTTTTTTTTTTTTAACTTGTTTTATTTTTTATTTTTTAAAATTTACATTCAAATTAGCATACAGTGAAACAGATTTCAGGAGTAGATTCCTTAGTGCCCTTTATCCATTTAGCTCATCCCCCCTCCCACAACCCCTCCAGTAAACCTCAGTTTGTTCTCCATATTTATGAGTCTCTTCTGTTTTGCCCCCCTCCCTGTTTTTATATTATTTTTGCTTCCCTTCCCTTGTGTTCATCTGTTCTGTGTCTTAAAGTCCTCATATGAGTGAAGTCATATGATTTTTGTCTTTCTCTGACTAATTTCGCCTAGCATAATACCCTCTTGTTCCATCCACATAGTTGCAAATGGCAAGATTCATTCCTTTTGATTGCCGAGTAATCCTCCATTGTATATGTATACCACATTTTCTTTATCCATTCATCCATCAATGGCATTTGGGCTCTTTCCATGCTTTGGTTATTGTTGATAGTGCTGCTATAAACATGGGGGTGCATGTGTCCCTTCGAAACAGCCCACCTGTATCCCGTGGATAAATGCCTGGTAGTGCAATTGGTGGGTCATAGGGTAGTTCTATTTTTAGTTTTTTAAGGAACCTCCATACTGTTTTCCAGAGTGGCTGCACCAGCTTGCATTCCCATCAAGCTGTCTTTTACATGGATAATGTGTGTGCATGGAGCAACATTCAGAGAGAACAAAAGTGTGCATGGAAAGTACGTCTCCACCCCACCCAGTCCCCAAGCTCCCCTTCCCATAAGCCTCCATCACTCCTGCTTTCTGTATATCCTTCCACAGTGGTGAATTCCTGTACAGGCATACCCTGATACTGCAGACATATTTCTTGCACAAATTATGGCTACACTGGAGTGGTCACTGAGTTGATCCACTTTAAGTGTATAAGTTTTCCCAAATTCTTCATATTTCTACAAAATTAAAATGTAAATTACACCCACTGCCTATATTGATCTTGCAATCTAATACCACTCTCCAATATAAAAGAACTGGGATTCCTTGGAGAAATGGTTGATTCTAGGACTGGATCAGGAGAATCTGGTGGTGGTAGAAAGGTAAGGAAGTATCCAAAAAACAGAATGATGGGAGTATGGCAAAGGGATGCAGGAGTCAACTGAAAGCATGCCTCTGGCCAAGACTGCTCAAAACAATTTGAGCAAAAATAAGAATAATGATGTAGTATTGGATTATAACCTAACATATAAAATAAATATTCATGAGTCAATACCAAAATAAATAAATGCTTGAATAAATAATAAATACACAAATACGTAAATAAGAAAAGTTAAATCTCCTATACAGAAGAACCTCAAAGAATCGATGTAGATGCTCCCCACTCAAGAAGGTGGAGCCTAACTCCCCACTCCTTACATGTGGGCTATACTCACTGACTTGCTTCCAAAGAGTTCAGTATGGAAAGGGGGTAGAGGAGAAACTTTACAGTGAACAAACTTGGCAAACATCATCTCAACCTGGATGAAGAGGGTTCACATCAATAGTGATAAGTCATGTTGATAGTATGTACTAATGATATGCTTTGTTATGATATGATATGATATATGATATATATGATATGATGAGAATAATACTTTACCTCTGTGGTCTTCCTCCCCCCCAAAAAAAGCCCATAACCCCTGTCTAATCATGAGAAAGACATCAGACAAACCCAAACTGAGGGACATGCTAAAAAAATACCTGACCAGTACTCCTCAAAACTGTCAAGGTCATCAAAAATAAGGAAAGTCTGAGAAACTGGTACAGCCCATACAAGCCTAAGGAGACATGACCGCTAAATATACTATGACATCCTGGATGAGATCCTGGAACAGAAAAAGGGCATTAGGGGAAAAATCACGACATTTAATTGAAGTATGACCAGGTCTTCATAGTAGCTTTGTCCACAGCTTAGTTGCTAACAGCACTCATGTGACAGCACATGCACAGTAGCCCCATAAGTGAGGGCTCTTCTGGAGCCAGCTCTCCACTGAAGAGAAGCACAGGCGAAGGTGGAAAAAAACGCTTGTGAAATAGTTAAGAGACAATCATTCTTGAACCAGTTGTGAATCAATTTCATGCAATTGTTTTCCTCTGAGCACTAGATTCAGCTACCCGAAAGAACCTGAAGACTTCATTTGCGGGTAACGAAGAAAGGGAAGCAATTTTTAACGAAAGAGCATTTTGGGGAGTGGGTCTTCCAGTAGAGGACATCAGGAAAGACCGACGCACCACAGAAAGTAAAGGAAAGAGCTGCCTGGCACAGGGGGAGGGTGCAGAACTCAAGGAAGAAGAATACAGGAAATGAAAATGTCATGTAATGGGGGGTGGGAGTACTCTGGAGACTGAGACCTGGGTTTAAATCCCACCTCAACCATTATTAACTTTGAACAACTTCCAAACCTTCCTGAGTCTTGGCTTTGTCATAGGTAAGATGGACATTATTCTCATTTCTCATAGTATTGGCTAAAAACTAAAATGAAATATAAAATGTAAAGCAACTAAAATATATCAGATAATCAATAGATGTTAATCCCTTTACCTCTCCCATCAATTTTTCTTGTGTATCAAATACTCTGTCCATAAACTGTAGCTGCTTCTGTTAGTACAACACCCGAGCTCAGCAATATTATGGTCTATTTAAGCCTTTATGGGTGAGCCCAGAAACCATCATTAAATCATTATTTCTATAGGAAAACATGTTTTGAATTACAAATCGTTTTTTAGAAGACAATGTATTACTGGAGACAATTCTCCATGGTCTCTCGTTTCTGCTGTGTGTCTGCTGTAACAAGCAGAAATACTCATTTCCCTTTTGTTCCAGACTACCTTTTTGAAGATGTTTGTATAACCTCTGGGGAGGAGAACAGGTTTGCTCATAGTCTAGTATTATAATGTCTTCCTCCAGAGCAACAACCAGGCAGGTTTACTCGCATCCCATTACGAAAACAAGTCAGGTTCCCTGAGCAAGGGGTTCCTCAGCCATGTGCACAGCATCCACCTGGGCCCCTCTGTACCCCTTGTTGGGACTTGGGGGGCACAGAGAAGGAATCCGACCACGAAGCTCATGCTACCTGCTGTTCTGTGAGTAATAAAGCCCTTTATCTCTGAACCAGGAGTCTCGTGCCTTTTGCCAGCATTGAGGACACTGTGGTAGGCTATCTTGTTAGTTTACAAGGAGGGTAAACTTCAGACTCTTCACAGTTCTTCACAACTATTTGTTCAAATAGGTCTATAATTTTCTATCCTTTAATTTGTCACCTTAAAATTTAATGTGTTGGCTTCCCCCTTCTTCCTTTCTTCTTCCTCTTCATCTGAGCCAAGCTTTCAGCCAGTGTGCACATGCTAAAGGAGAGGGGAACCCCAGTAAGGTGGGGTTTGGTTACATAAGGTGGAGTTGAGCAAATAAACATCTGTTGAAGATATGGAAGCCAGGTTTCTCACAGGGGTTGCAAGTATGGAAAGGGGGATAGATAGAATAAACTCTGTGGTGTTGGAGTGAAAGTGGAGGTGTTAGTGGGAAATCAGGAGCATGGCTAGCTGACATAGGTGATAGACGGATAGATAGATAGATAGATAGATAGATAGATAGATAGAGATGTGTGTGTACACACAAGTATGCAGAGTATTCCAAAAGTCTTAACACATACATATATGTGGTAGACAGAATAATGGTACCCCCAAACATGTTCACATCCTAATCCCTGGAATTAGGCAAAAGGGACTTGCAGGCATGATTAAAGCTGAGGACCCTGAGATGGGGAGAGCTTCCAGGATTATCCAGGTGGGCCCAATCTCATCAGATAAGTCCTGTTAAAAGTTTACAATAATTTGTCACAGCAGCAAATATTTCTAAGCTCTGTACACTGAGAGGGCTTGGGAGTAATAACATCCCAGAAGCAAGAATCAGACTTAGCAAGCAAATATATGTTTCTCAGCATCATTTATTGTCTAATGTAAGAAGTGAAGTGCCTTGATGAAATTGTCAACTCCATTTCTCAGGCAGGGGAAATACAGAGTGAGTCCAGAAGCTATTGTTGCACCAGAAAGTAAAGGAATGCTCGAAGAATGATGGGGACATATCAAAAGGACACAGGAGCTGACTTGAAGGAGCTCATAGTGGCCAAGTCTGTGGCAATTTAAGCATCACAATAAATATTGATGAGCACCTGGGTGGCTCAGGCATCCAACACTTGATTTCAGCTCAGGTCATGATCTCACGGGACATGATTGAGTCCTGTGTCTGGCTCTGTGCTGAATGTGGTGCCTGATTGGGATTCTCTCTCTCTGCCTCTCCTCTGCTCATGTGTGCATGCTCTCTCTCTCTCAAAATAAATAAATAAACATTTTTAAAAATAAATTAAAGGGGCGCCTGGGTGGCGCAGTCGGTTAAGCGTCCGACTTCAGCCAGGTCACGATCTCGCGGTCTGTGAGTTCGAGCCCCGCGTCAGGCTCTGGGCTGATGGCTCGGAGCCTGGAGCCTGTTTCCGATTCTGTGTCTCCCTCTCTCTCTGCCCCTCCCCCGTTCATGCTCTGTCTCTCTCTGTCCCAAAAATAAATAAAAAACGTTGAAAAAAAAATTAAAAAAAAAAAATAAAAATAAATTAAAAAATAAGTACTGATAATGATGGGTTGTAACTTTTTGAGCAAAATAAGAATACATGAGTTCATGCAGATACAAAAAGAAAGAGAGACAGAAGAATTAATGATGAAATAAATATGGAAGAAAGAAAGGTCTACCCTATAATAGAATACCTACTGATAAATCTAGAAGGAATGATAGAATTTCTTAAATTACCATTTTGCAGTCATCATACCAAAGACTGATTTAGGCACTGATGTAGGTTGCCCACCAATAGATGCTAAATCTAGTGAATAAAAGTTTGACAAGGAACAGGGTATTTACATGTTCTCAAACTATCCCTCCACAAACAATGGTTAATTATTTATTAATGAACTTAATAGTAGAGAAACCTGGCAGACCCCATGTTAAGCAAGTGATAAAAGTTAAGTCACCAGCATTGGAACAAATCAACAGTTATGTCTCCTTCTGGGATACACTGAGAAAGCATAGTATGACTCTTACAGAATTTCTGCCCAAAATACAGAAATCATAAGGAAACCTCAGATAATACCATCACATGGGTGGTTAGGAGGACTTGGGAGGTGACGAGGTCATGAGGGTGGAGCTGTCATGTGATTAAAGGTCTTATAAAAGAGGCCCCAGAGAGCTCTGCCACATGAAGACACAGTGAGAAAACTCTATGAGGGGCGCCTGGATGGCTCAGTTGGTTAAGTGTCTGAATTCAGTGCAGGTCATGATCTCACAGTTTGTGAGTTCGAGCCTTGCATCGGCCTCTGTGCTGACAGCTGAAAGCCTGGAGCCTCCTTCAGATACTGTGTCCCTCTCTCTCTCTCTGCCTCTCCCCGACTTGTACTCTGTCTCTCTATCTCTCAAAGATAAATAAACATTAAAAAAAAAAAAGAAAAAGAAAAGAAAACTCTATGAATGAGAGGTGAGCCCCCATTGGACATCAAAACTGCCAGCACCTAGATCTTAGATTTTCAGCCTCCAGAACCATGAGAAATAAATATTTGTTGTTTACAAGCCACACAGTTGATGATACTTTGCTAGAGCAGCCTGAATGGACTAAGATATCCATCCACCAGAACTCTCTCGTACACCCCACTTCTTGCCTTGTTGGCTCTTATCACCAGTGTGATTCTATTCATAGGTGGTGTTTGGTCCTGTGTCTGTTTCCCTTCTGAGATGTTGCACTCTCTGAGGGAAGAACAATTTCCATTTGCTCATCAAAATGGTGCTGGCCCAAGGCCTGGCAGGTAGCAGGTGCTTGGTATGCAGTTGTTGAATGAGCAGATGGATAGAAGACCTTTAGCAAACCTTGTTGAGTATCAGTGTCCCCATCTGTAAAATGGGACACTAATTCCCGCCCAGAGTATCTCCGCTATGTGGCCATCCTATGGAACATGACCTGTCCATGAAAATAAGAGTGCTGACACACAGGGGAAACATGGACTCCACATCCTCCTCCATTAGAGAGTGAAGGTGAACTTGGCTGTTTATGGTCTCCTTAGAGGACAGGCTCCCATGGGGCCACCCTGAAAGGCAGGCCACAAACAGCCATGACCATGATATCTCTGACTAGGAACCAGCAAGCCTGTTATCCCAGAGCCTCAGGAGTCTGAGACCTTTGCCTGGGACTTGGGACACACTCAGATTATAGGAAGATAGCCTCGGTTTGGCCATAGAGGGGTATCAGGACTGACTGGTCAGTCTCAAGACATAATGTAGTTCATATCCACAGGGAGGGTTAAGCAGAACAAGTCACAAAAAAGCATTGACCCAAGGAATCAGCAGACCTGGGCTAAAATCTTTACTCTATCATTGATTACTAGGCAAAGTACCTAACCTCAATAGCCCTCAGGCTCCATATCTATAAAATGGAGATGACATTACCATGCACTGCAAATTGTTGTTTTATTTTTTTAACTTTTTAAAAAATATTTTATTTGTTTTCAGAGAGAGACAGAACATGAACAGAGGAGGGACAGACACACACACACACACACACACACACACACACACACACACACACAGAATCTGAGGCAGGCTCCAGGCTCTGAGCCATCAGCACAGAGCCTGACACGGGGCTCAAACCCACAAACCGTGAGATCATGACCTGAGCCGAAGTCAGACGCTCCAGCGACTGAGCCACTCAGGCACTCCACATATTGTTTCAAAGATGCAACCAAACAAAGCAGGCAAAATACTTCCACAGGGAACCAGCACATACACTCGGTGAAACTTACGTCCATAATTATGCAGAGTAACTAGGTATCCACCATTCAGAAACAGGGCCTCTCAGGAGTCCTAAGCAGAGCCATGTTCAAAAGTCAGCCCAAACCAAGAGAGGCAGGAGAACAACTCTTCATGTCACAATACTCTGAATATTATTTTGATTTTCTGCATGCTTTGCTTTCTGTACTTTTTTCTTCATTTTATCAAAACAATGTCATAAAGTAAACAAACAAACAAACAAACAAAAAGCTGTCTCTGTGCTGCCATTAAAACCCTTACCTCAAATGCAGCACAGGATTTAATCGGGTAGAGGTAAAGGTTGGTGATGACATGTGGCCCAAGGCCCCCATCCAGGACTCCTGCTGCTTTCTCTGAAGGGGTCTGCTGGGTTCTGGTGGCCATCGGCAGAGGTGGGCGCAAACCCACTG
The DNA here is from genome assembly GCF_018350215.1 of Panthera leo. Taxonomy (NCBI): domain Eukaryota; kingdom Metazoa; phylum Chordata; class Mammalia; order Carnivora; family Felidae; genus Panthera; species Panthera leo. The sequence continues at coordinate 57,507,193 of NC_056690.1, read as the reverse complement.
CAGCCACAATGGTAGACAAGTCGTTGGAAACCCCAGAGTCTGTGGGAGCATCTTCCCGAGGTGAGGAACTACATCTGTCCACGGTGGCAGGCACGGCATCCTGAGCCTCGCTCTCTGATGGGGCTCCCACCTCCCCAGGGGTGGTCTGAGGAAGAGGCTGGCCATCACACTGGTGCAGTTGCATTGCTATGATGAACCTGAGAAAGGCCTGAGCATCCTCAAGTGTAGACATATATCCAAAAGAAATCCTCACAGATCCTGTAGGATGCCCATCTATGAGGTCCACATTGTCTCCACAGACGTGACCAGCCTAGAATAAAAGGGAAATAAGTCATTCAGAGTGACTCATTCCTCAGGGATAAATCAGAAATGGTTTTGTACAAGAAAATGAATCCAGGAAAACAAAATGACCAACACTAATACGTGCTGTGTGCCTGAGGCAGGGTTTCCTGAGCACAAGGACTCCATTTCTAGAGTCTCACTTTGCTCAAGTATAAATTGGGGTCAATACCAATCTCAAGGGATCATTAAAAAGTTTAAAAGAAATACGTCAGGGAAGGCATTTACCCAGAGCCACACACAATGCCAACCCACAGATCCCTCAAAAGATGGACCGAAGTTTCAGAAGCACTATGGGTCAGCTTCTTGGTCTACCCAGGGCTGTGGCAGGAGAAACACCTTCTGGCTGCTCCCTGGAGCCTCCCTCAGAACCAAAGGGAGGGCCGTGTCCCTGATAGCTGCCCTTGACAACAAGGCCAGACAGACATGCTCCCTCTGGGAGTGACCAGACAAGGCCTATCCAAAGCCAAAGGTAGGCTGGGTGCTCCTACTGGGAGGTGGAGAGAGAAAGGCAAGAAATCCCCAAGCCTCTCCAAGCTGGGCTGCCGAGGGTCAGTCATTGCTCTAGCCACCCAACTCCCTCAGTACTGAACCCAGGCCAGCCACACAAGAGCTGGGGCCACAGTACTCCGCAGGATCAAATATTATATCTGGAACTGCATTTGTTTGTATTCTGGGACTTCCTCTCTCTTTTGAAATAAAATCCAGTTCGTGGTTGGTTGGGATCTAGTATATACACTATTTAATGACAACAAAAGAAACTCAAGTTAGAAACTACTCCAAACTAAATAAGAGTTCTTTGCCACTTGAACAGTTCTTATCTTTGCCACTTGAACCATTCTTATGAAATGGTTCAAAATATTAGCTGTACCCTGAAGTGAAAAACCTCAGCCAGGAGGAGAGGCAGGGATGAGAGGATTCTGGGAGATGCAGACTGGCCCCTGGAAGAGTTTGTCCCCTCGCCCAGTGATGAGCTAACTCTAGTGTGAAGATGTTCTGGTAGGACTGAACTAGGTAAGGGCCCTCTGCACATAGAAGCACATTCTTGCATATGTTTGCCCCCTGTTAACACCCATATTCTGCCTTTAAATTTTTGCCCTCAAAGCAAAATATGAATGCTACAGCGGTGCTATGTTTTATTTTTTTGTTGACCCCTTTTCCTTCACAGATCCACAGGGTGGGCTCGGAGAAATGAGCCCAGCCCACAGAACCAGCCCTCACCCCAGCCATGAGACCAGCCTCCAGGGTGGCTGAAGATGCCACCACTGGGTCTTGCTGACCACCATTACCAACCTCAAGATGCTTCCTGACCATCTCGTCGCTTATCCCCAGGTGCCTCTGGCAGGCCCCAGTGTTACAGAAGCAGCCAGTTCGCACGTGGATGTTGTAAAGACTGGCCATCTTATCCACCTGTGGGGTCAATATGACACGAAACCAGTGTTAAGGATGTCGTTTTATTCTGATCACCTGCATCAGTATCTGGACCTCTTTCCTAACAATAAAATGAAAATATGAGCTTGGAATTTTGCTCCCAAGTGCCATGATCTGTCATGGGTTTATTAAAATGTCACTGATAATTACAGTTTATCCAGATGGATTATAATATATGCTTGAGAAAACTGAAAATACAAAATTCAGGCCAAACTCCCAAGTTAGGAGCTTATGTTTCAACAAATAGTACCATTAAGAATGAATAGAAGATCCGAATAAACATTTTTCCAAAGAGGACATACGAATGGCCAAGAGGTACATGAAAAGATGTTTAATATCACTAGTCATCCAGCAAATGCAAGTCAAAGGAACAATGAGATATCACTGCACACCTATTACAAAGAAAACAGAAATAACAAGTGTTAGAAACAATGTAGAGAAAGGGGACCCTCATGCTCTGTTGGTGAGAATGTAAATTGCCACAGCCTCTGTGGAAAACAGTATAAAGCCTCCTCAAAAAATTGAAGGTAGAACTACCCTGTGATCTAGCAATCCCTTGTGAGTAGTTATCTGAAGAAAATGAAACTATTATCTTGAAAATATATGTGCACCCCATGTTCCTCGCAGCATTACTTACAACATCTAAGACATGAAAACAACTTAAGTATCTATCAAAGGATGAATGAATAAAGAAAATTAGTATACAGTTACAAGGAATATTTTTCAGTCATAAAAAAAGAAAACAAGGAAATTTATCATTTGTGACAACATAGATGGACCTTGAGGACATGATGCTAAGAGAAATAAGTCAGACATAGACAGGGACATGAGTGGGGGATGGGCTAAATGGGTGATGGGCATTAAGGAGGGCACCTGTGATGAGCACCAGGCATTATAGGTAAGTGATGAACCACTAAATTGTACTTCTGAAACCATTATTATAATGTATGTTAACTAACTTGGATTTAAATTTTTTAAAAATCAGATACAACTTTAAGAAAAGGCAAAGACAAATACTGTATGATATCACTTATAGGTGGAACCAAAAAAAAAAAAATCAAACTCATCGATATGGAGAACAGACTGGTGGCTGTCAGAGGTGTGGGTGGGCAAAATGAGTAAAGGTGGTCAAAAGATACAAACTTCTAAACTTCTAGTTACAAGATAAATAAGTCCTAGGGATGTAATGTACAGCATAGTGACTATAATTGACGATACTGTTATATGTGTGTTTGGAAGTTGCTAAGAGAGCAAATCTTTTTTTTTTTTTTCAACGTTTTTTATTTATTTTTGGGACAGAGAGAGACAGACCATGAACGGGGGAGGGGCAGAGAGAGAGGGAGACACAGAATCGGAAACAGGCTCCAGGCTCCGGGCCATCAGCCCAGAGCCTGACGCGGGGCTCGAACTCACAGACCGCGAGATCGTGACCTGGCTGAAGTCGGACGCTTAACCGACTGCGCCACCCAGGCGCCCGCTAAGAGAGTAAATCTTAAAAGTTGTCATCACAAGAAAAAAAAATGTGTAACTATGTATGGTGATGGATGTTAACTAGATGTACTGTAGTCATCATTTTACATTGTATACATATATCAAAAAATTATGTTGCGCACCTAAAAGCAATACAATATTATACGTCAATTTTATCTCAATTTTGTTTCAATTTGACAGAGACAGTGCCAGTGTGCATGCAAGCAGAGGAGGGGCAGAGGGAGAAAGAGAGAGAGAATCCCAAGCAGGCTCCCTGCCCAGCATGGAAGCCTCCGATGTGAGGCTCGATCCCATGACCCTGGGATCGTGACCTGAGCCAAAATCAAGAGTCAGACATTCAACAGACTGAGCCATGCAGGTGCCCAATTTTATCTCAATTTTTTAAAATAATAACTTAATTTTCTTAAACAGGGACCACATGCTCCCGTGAGATTTGCAGCCTAGACGTGGAGTGGCTCCTTGGCATCCTCTGCACAGGGTTGATCACAGAGCAGTCCCCAGCTGAGCTACCCCTCGGAGCAGCCTTGTCGGGGTGCACAGCCTGGCCTACACACATTACTGTGTTGACACTGTGCATTATCAATTTGCTCTCCATTGTGTCCCTTACTCGGGGTTGAATCACAGAATTGCTGTTCAATCTAGAAGTTCCAAGACTCTTTCCTGTCTCCTGAAGACTCTGGGAGGTGATCTGCTTTCACTCAAGGCTCAAAGGCAGGGCTAGCATGAGGGATAGTTGCCGGGTTCCTCTGGCTATGAGTCGAGGGATCCATTCTCTCAAGGGTCTAGGAGCCTGATGAGAGTCCTCAGCCTGGGTGACTTAGGCTAAACTCAGGGGAGTCACCTAACTGCATTTGGGAAAACAAACACGTCGTGCCCAGCTGGGCAAACCTTTGAAACTTTTCTCCCTGGGAATTCATAGTGTAGGATGGCCAGAGGCAGCCAGGAGCTGTACGGTGCTCTCCACAGACCACAGGCCACCACACGACCAGCACATGCTCCCAGCCAGGCTGTGCACAGCAATGGTGCCTCCCACCCTGTTGAGACCATGGCTGTCTTCATTTTAGCTGTCTCCCCTGGGCTGTCAGAGAAGAAGCCATTGTCTGGGTTGAACTGAGGGGGACTCAGGAAAACAACTCTGCTCCTTTACTCTGGGCAAGTAGCTCAGTGACGTGGAGGCCTGGTAATGAAATCCAGGGGTCCCCTGGCTCTCTGAGCTGAGACCTAGCAGCACCACTGGGTCTGGCCCACTCCATCTCCAGAGTCAGGTGGTCTCCATTCAACGGGCAGCTGCTAGGGAAGTCCCCTCATTGCCCCACCCCAACTCCTGCCAAGCGGAATTAGAAGGCTCCAGTGGCCACCCCACCCCCACCCCACATTCACTGTTCCAGTTACCACTGCTGCGACACAAGCCACCAAACGTGGGGGGATAAAGTAGCAGCCATTTTATCGTGCTCACAGCTACAGTAGGTCAAGAATTCAGAAAGAGCACAGAGGAGACACTTGACTCTGTTCCATGATTTCTCGAGTCCCAGCTGGGAAGTCTCTGAGGCTGGGAGTGACATTGTGTCTGGGAGTTGGGATCATCTGGAGACTTACTTATGCATGTGTGTGTCTGGTCCCCCAGCCAGGAAGGCTCAAAGCAGGACTGCCACCATCATGTCTGTGCTTGGCCTCTCCACATGGCATGGCTTCCTCACAACATGGCAGCCTCAGGGTAGAACTTCTTACATGGTAACTTGGGGCCCAAAAGTGGATGTCCCAAGGAATAATGCTGATGTGGCATTGTTTTTTCCACCACACAGCGTCACCTTCTGTGGCACTTTACTGGTTATGAGAGAGTCACAAACCCATTGAGATTCAAGAGAGAAGGCCCCCATCAAGAAGAGGATGTGGGTGCAAGAGGCTCTCTGGGCCACACCTATGCTTCCTCCTAATTCCCCATCATGAGGCAGTACCCTCTCACCTTGAGCCCTATGGGATCCCAGCCTGTGCCCAGCCAGGTGAAAGAGTTGGTTTCTGCGGCAGGATGAGCACTACATCCTGGAAGGCAAGGAACCAGCCTGACCACAGTGCACACTGGAGCCTCCCCGCCCAGGAGCCTCTATGCTCACTGTTTATTGAGCACTTGCTTCATACCAGGGCCCCTTGCTCAGGCAGTATATACTATATCTCATTTAATCCTCATCAGCAACACTATCAGCAGGGTACTTAGTTATCCCCATTTCATGGAGACTTGGAGAGCTTACATTAACTTGCCCAAGCTGAGAGAGCCAAGCAAAAGGCAGTCAGAATCTGGACCCACATTCTTAACCACTGTGTAGAGTGACTTCCACAGTGGGGAGAATGAAATTAGGAGCCCTGGCTATCAAAAACGAGACCCTTGGGGCACCTGGGTGGCTCAGTCAGTTAAGCGTCTGACTTCAGCTCAGGTCATGATCTCACAGCTTGTGAGTTCGAGCCCTGCATCGGGCTCTGTGCTAACAGCTCAGAGCCTGGAGCCTGCTTCAGATTTTGTGTCTCCCTCTCTCTCTGCCCCTCCCCTGCTTGTGCTCTGACTGTCTGTCTGTCTCTCTCTGTCTCTCAAAAATAAACATTAAAAATTTTTAAAAAAAAAAGAAAGAAAGCTCAATTATTTTACACATCCCGTGAAAAGAGAGCCAAACCCCACCATGATGCATTTGATCTTTCTAAAGGCCACCAAAGTCCCTGTGGAATTTCCACATGGTGAAGTGGCCCAGGAAAACCATGCTGGGCTTTCTTGAGCCGGCACAGTTGGTCACACCTCAGCCACGGAATCCATTCATGATACGAGCCTCCTCTACAAACGCACAGAGGGAGAAACACATCCCGTGTGTGGCCTCGGGGAACCAGAATCCTGGTAAAGTCAGCGGGGCACCCAGACAGGAAGCTCTCCCTGCCTAGGCTCTTCCTTCTCTTCGAGAAGTCTCTGGGACAACGAGGAATTCTTTCCCTGCTCTGCCTACCACCGCACATGTCATGGTCACCCACCTGCCTTCCTCCACACCTCGAGGGAAGTACAACTTATTTGGGTCCAAGAATGAAACTTACTTTACCCATCACCCAGAATAACACATTTAAGAAGGCAAAACTTTTACTCTTGATGCATTTTCCATTTGCCACCCGCCCCCCGCCCACCACCACCAAAAGCATTCAAAATTGCCTGTTTCTTAGCGGCGTCATGCTGCCAGGGTAAACTAAGGGGTGTCTGCACGGTAAACCCACCCAAGAGACAACCTGTGGTTGTAGAGGGTCCACTTCCAGATACGAGTAAGAGTTAACACGTCCCCAGAAGAATATTTCTCAACTGTGTTCCTCAGATAGTTTATGGCTATTGAGAAGGGGTGGAGGAATGATTCCTTGAGAAATTCTGCATTTAACAAAGGTGATAGGGAGTATGGCTTTCAGGGGAAGATGAACACCTTCTTCCAAACTTATCTGACCATCGAACCTGCTCCTCACAGAGCTGCTCTAGGAACCCAGGCTCTGGGAAGGGCCTTGCGCTCCCCATCCCCGCCAGTCTGGGACAACACATCTGGTGACCATCTATCGCCATGGCAGAGTGCCTGGTATGCCTCTGGACATTTTGATGGACTGAGCAGTGACCAGCTTACTCAGTTATGGCAAGGACCCAAGCAGTTCCCAAAACACAAACCACTATTTGCACTGTGTTCGTGGGAAAAATAGATACAAAGGGTATTCTGCACAAACTATGTTATAACCGAACTACTAAATCTTTCCAACTCATAATATGCACGAACTATGGCAGAAACAAGGACTTTTGTGATACTAAGGACAGCACTTCTGCTTACCATAAAGAAAGAGTTCTGAATTCCAGGCCACATTCAAAGACCTGGTGGTAGCAGGCCCATGTTGTGTAATCCCATGATACCTACCATCTGATGTATCCCTGGGACTACCATGCTGAATATACATGAAATGACCTCGGACGTGGCATTCTGTCTACACTGCTTTTCTGTCTCCATTGTTTTAGCGTGTCTTTCCTTGCTGGCAAGCTGTCAGCTGTCACCTTCCAGTGCTATCAAGGACTCAGACCTTCTCTCTCCATGCCTGAAAATGACCATTTCTGGCTGAAAAAAGGAGAGCTGGTAAACTAAATAGCCACACCTGTTAGAACGGAGTGCCTATGAGAGTATAGAGCCTCTAAGGAAGGGCTGGGCCTCTCCAATCATGCATGGGCTGCCTTTCTCACAGCTACTGCAAGGACTCACAGACCTGGACTGCAAATGTCAGGGCTCCAAAAGGCTGCAGAGTTCCAGGGGAAAGAAATTCTGTTGTGAACAGGTGCTCAAGGTGACAAGAAAACCCACCTGGATATACATACAATGGAACACTACTCAGCAATGAAAAGGAATAAAATCTTGCCATTTGCAACAACATGGATGGAACTGGAGGGTATTATGCTAAGTGAAATAAATCAATCAGAAAAAGACAGATATCATATGTTTTCACTCATAGGTGGAATTTGAGAAACTTAACAGAAGACCATAGGAGAAGGGAAGGAAAAATAAGTTACAGAGAAGGAGGCAAACCATAAGAAACTCTTAAATACAGAGAACTGAGGGTTGATGGGCATGGGGGGTTGAGGGGTCAGGGAAAATGGGAGATGGACATTGAGGAGGGCACTTGTTGGGATGAGCACTGGGTGTTGTATGTAAGTGATGAATCACAGGAATCTACTCCCGAAGCCAAGATTACACTATATACACTGTAGGTTAGCTAACTTGTCAATAAATTATGAAGGAAAGGGAGGGGAAGGGAGGGGAAGGGAGGGGGAGGGAGGGGAAGGGAGGGGAAGGGAAGGGAAGGGAAGGGAAGGGAAGGGAAGGGAAGGGAAGGGAAGGGAAGGGAAGGGAAGGGAAGGGAAGGAGAAAACCCACCTGGGAATAACCAATAATGTTCCCACTGTGGTCAAGAACATTAAAATTGATGACAGGACCCTGCACCTCTGGGCTGCTGAATTCAGAGTCGCTGTAAATCCGCACCACAGGGGCTCCATTGGGGTACCGGAGAGCACACAGGGCAGTGTAGGTGTACTGAGCCAAGGTAAAGGTGTGCTGCTTTATATTCTCCATTCCACCTCGAAAGCGATTGTGAAATGTCAGACAGAATCATGAACTTTCCACGTAATTCACTCAGTCATTTTTAAGAACACAAGATCATTCTAACCGGCAAAGCTGGACCTCAGATTAACAATTGTAAGTATGGGTAAATATGGTGTGGTACTGTCCATATGGTTAATGTGTAGGTCTGGGGGACTGAACAACACCTTACTGTTGTTGTTTCTGTGGAATCTTCCATAGGAATTCCTGTCATCCTCTTTGTTTTCTTTCTTTAATAATGCCACTTAAGCATTCGGAGAATTTAGACCCTTGGGTTACAAATGGCAAAAAAGCACCACCTTATCTTTAAAAGTATCTCTTTTTTTGCTGTACCTTTAACATTTAAATCATTTTTTGAGAAAGAGAGAGAGAGCTCAAACGGGAGAGGGGTAGAGGGAGAGAGAGAGAATCTCAAGCAGGCTCCACACCCTCAGCGCAGAGCCCAGCACGTGTTTCAAACCCACGACCCTGAGATCATGACCTGGGCCAAAATCAAAAGTCAGATGCTCCACCAACTGAACCACCCAGGCACCCTCAATGTGTAAATCATTTCAATAGGATCCAGATCAATTAAGGATACATGTTACAGCATGGGTGAACCTTGAAAACATTATGTAAAAGAAGCCAGACACAATAGGACAAATATTGTATTATGCCTCTTATCTAAGTGCCTAGAAGAGGCAAATTCATAGAGACAGAAAGAATGGAGATTACTTGGGTCTGGGAGGGAGGGGAACTGGGGAGTTACTGTGTAGTGGGTTTCAGTTTGGGACGATGTAAAAGTCCCAGGGATGGTCAGTGGTAGATGGCTGCATAACAATGTAAACGTGCTTAATGCCACGGAAATGCACACTAAATTGGCTACAGTGATGCATTTTATGTTATGTGTACTTCACTACACATTTTTTCAAAGGAGCAATGAGGTAGGAACAATCAGGGGCTTGCCTTATTACGGAGCAAGTATTGTCAGTCCGCTTTCCGAGGCGCCCCTGGAGCTATCAGACCTGTATCTTGCTGTTCGGCCATCTATTAATATCTTTCTGGGGAAAGTGCTCATTTCTCAGTGCTTGTCTTTATTATCTCCTCTTTGTCCTGGATGCTGTCTGTTCACTTCCCTGTATTACCATCGGTGCCACCCTCCTCTCCCGTGAAGCCTGTCCATTCCCTCCGCGCCCGCCCCATATTGGGCTCAGGCTGAGAACCTGCAAGGTCCCGTTACTGTGACAAAGGAGAGAAAGGAAGGACTGCCTAATCTTTAAGCCACACCCCTGGCTCACCACCACCCCGCCTCCATATGGAGGGTGCAAGCAGCACCACCCAGCTCTAGAAGCTCAGCCTCTGGAAGAGTGCCCAGGAGCATGACGGAGGGCGGGTGCCTGGCTCGTAAGGCAGAGGTTCTTCCTAGTCCTATGTGTTTGTGTCAGGCCCCACACGATGGGGAGTGGCATCTGTGTGTGTGTCAGCCCACAGTGAGTGTCCCCCACCTGCCCAACACCCCAAATACTTGCCGGGACACACAACGTGCATCATTGCAAAGCCCAGCAGCAGAGACAGGGGCTCGGGGTTAGGCATTATTATGGCCTAGGTTGGAACTCCAACCCTCCCAGTTACGAGGTCCCTGGCCCTGGAGAAGGCACTTAACTTCTCTGAGCATTAGCTCTTCATCACACAGTCCCCCCCACCCCCTGAGACAGGAGGGAGGACCCAGCAAGGTAACAGCAGAATAAGGTCTCAGGATCTGTAACCATTCCCAGACCAGGGACCGAGGGTGGGTCTTCTGCTTCTGTGAAGCGACTAATCTCCTGATTTGGAACGTCTCTTACTGGTTAAAATGTTCTTTTAACTGACAAAAATTAAAAAAAAAAAAAATGTGGTGCAGTCTCTTGCTCTTGCCTCGGAAGTCATTCCGAAATTCTTTAGAATTAGCTTCAACTGCATTCGCTGTACAGCTGCCCTGTGCCAGCCCCTTGCACAGCCCCTGGGTCCTTATCTAAATCACACCCGTGCCGGGACACCCTCAAGGACACAGGCAACGGGAGCAACTGGATAAAAGGATCCACTGACCTGTGAGGCGCTCTAGGGCATCAAACCCGTGTTTTAGTGCTATCACGTCAAGGAACGAGATGGTGCCATCTTCAAACCTGTAACAGTGAACAAAGCAAGCCGAAGCTTTCAATGGAAGGAAATACTGTGCTTTGTAGTTTAATATTCTAGGGAGAGGATTTGCTCAGAACCCTGTTACTGCAATCTTAATTTCCTTATAAAACTAATGTATTATGAATTAGCTATATGACTCAACAATTAATGAATTAACTATGAATTAATAATGATAATAAGAGGTGCCTGGGTGACTCAGTCAGCTCAGCGTCTAACTCTTGATTTCAGTTCAGATCATGATCTCACAGTCGTGAGTTCAAGCTCCACATCAGGCTCTGTGTTGACAGTGCAGAGGCTGCTTGGGATTCTCTCTCTCTCTCTCTCTCTCTCTCTCTCTCTCTCTGTCTCTCTGTTCTCTCTCTCCCTCCACCCCTCCCCTGCTTGCACTCTTTGTCTCTCAAAACAAATATTAAAAACTTTAAAAAATAATAATGATAATGAATTAATCAATAATGAATCAATTACTAACTGATTAATCACCAGTGAATTAATAAATAATCTCTAATAAATTAAACATTATTAGCTAATAATGAATTAAGTTATCAATATATAGTAAATAATTATTCATTAACCAATAATCAATAGACTCTTGGAAAAAAGGAAGGGTTTGTTTGTTTGTTTGTTTCCATCAAAAGTTGTACATTCTTGGGTTATCAAACAATTAAGAACATGGTCGGGGTACATGTTCAAAACATATTTGGTTTGGGTATTAAATCTCTCGAGTTCTAGTCCTAAGCCCACTAGAAAAAAATGAGACTTCTAGTGGTGAATAACCATTCCGCTTTCTAGGAATCTTGGTGCAGCACCTGCCGTGAGGCAACCCGCCCAGTCGAAGGCCAGAGGTCTGGTCCAGCTCAGCCCACCCCCATCCTGCCCGGTAGGCACTGCCCCACTTCTCCTGGCCTCCACACGTTCCTATTGGCTCCATAAAGTTGGAGTTGTCATTGTGATCTGCCTTTAATTTATGTGATGCTGTGCCTGTCATTCTCTTCCCGCTTGGTTATACTACTCACTACGTTATCATACCCGGATACAAAATGTCTTACAGCAGAGTTCCTGTTCCAGAATCCCCCAGCTATGGAGAAGTCCGAAATAAAAGAGACACCAAATAGCCCCACCGACGCCAACTCTATCTGGGCACTTCACCTATACGAGCTCTCAATAATCGTAGGCTTTCAGAGACCCACTTTATAGGGAAAACTAGGTGCAGAGATCAAGTCATACACCCCTGTCCCCACTGCTGCTGGTGCGTGGTGAAGCCGGGATTCACTCGCCAGCAATCCAGCTCTGGGGCCCACAGATCTGACCCATGACTCTACCGGCAGGGACACGCCCCCATCCGCAGAACCCTGAGTCTCCACCTGGGTCTATGGGGGATCTGACCCCCTTCCCATCCAGGCTCCAGGTCTTCTCAGGCACCAGCAGGGTCACTAGCCCCTGGCCCAATCCCATGGTATTACCCGCTGTTGGACCCAGCAGAACCCTGGGTCAGCTGTCACTTTCATCCTCTCACGTATTCGACCTCATGGGTCCCAGCCATCACCCTGTGGGAGAGCTCCTCGGCCTGTCCCGCACCCCGTGCCCCGCAGCCTGAGGAAGATGCATACACCAGCAAACCCGGGCAGAGGCCTCTGCCACTTGCAGGCAAGTAGCTCTCTGCCCCCAAACTTCCCTTTGTCACTCACAGGGCTCACAGAGCCTGCTCACAGCATCCCACATGTCTGGTGGCTTCTGAATTAACTAATTCTTCTTGCCAACCAGCCACCAAGCTGAGCAGATTCCAGCTGCTGAAAACCAGCTGTGCCGTCAACATGCACGCACACTTGTTCCAGAAGATGCCATCTTTTTAAAAGACCGCTTTGATAAACTGCGGCACCTCTTGCCTGTGCTCTGGGGAAAGGCCCGGTGGCCGACCCTCCTTACCCTCCTGAGAGCCCTTCACGGCCTCCGCTTGCAGCCCTTGTCCTCTCACAGCTCTGGACAAGCCCGCACACGGGGGCCCAGTTCACTGAGCTGCCTGGGGCACCCTCCAGCCGACCTCTGCCTCCGTCCCTGCCTCCAAACCCCCTAACCCTGGTGGCCGAGCCCAGTCCCTTGCATGATCCTAATAGGGGACACATGCAGGACCCCTGCCTGGCTGAACTCCAGCCAGCCATCCCCGTGGCGAGTTACCTTTCAGCCACCGACTGTCTTGGGATATAGAAGTCTTCTCCTGCAAGGTACGCAGCGGCCGTGCCTCCTCCAAAGTAGGTTTTCCTCAGCAGAGGAGCCACACGATTATTCACCAGCAGAGCGCCCAGGCCAGTGGGGAATCCAAAGATCTTATAGAAGGAGAGGGGGACAAAGTCGGCCTGGTGAACCGACAGGTCCAAAGGCGAGGTGCTCACGTAGGAGGCCGCGTCAAGCAACACGAACCACTTCCCAGGCACGCTCACGGGGCACATCCGCCCGGCCTTGACCTCTCCTATCCAGGACAGGGGGTATCTGGTTCCGGAAAAGTTACTCTGAGCAGGGTAACAAAAGAGGTGCGGGAGCTGGCAGTCAGGGTCACTGGCAGCAGTGCCCCGTGTCTCCACCACGCACACGTCCTCTGGCCTGACTGGGATGGAAGTGACGTTCATGGCCGTGGTGACCTTCCTCATGCCCACCACGGACGTGTGGCTGTCGGTGAGGTAACAGAACCGACTCCCGTTGCTCTCCGGGCCCGGGGACACCCACGGGAAGGCCTCTGCCACCAGTTTAAGAGCAGCCGTGCTCCCTGCCGTGAAAATCACGCTGTAGTCCTCTGTGGAGGTGTGGAAGTGCTCCAAAATCCTGGAAGAAGCACAGTATCATGCCAACTCCTTGGTCTCACTAGTGTTAAACGTCCAGCGGTAGCTGCGTTTCTACTGAATGTGACATCTCTCTACCTTCACATCTAGAAGACCCACACCGGCTTGGCCACCCTCTCAGAGTTAGGGCAGGGGCCAAGCGGGCCGCAGGAAGAGCTGACGAGCAGGTTCAAACTGGCAAAAGCACCTCCCGCCTCCCAAGTCCACACCCTCCTAGGACAAGGCAAAAACCCACGATGATCGTAATCCCAGGACACACTCTCTCCCAGGTCAGCTCTCTGTCTCCGCCACGGCAAGTGGTAGGTCACCAACTTGTTTCGCAGCACTTTTCATACGTGGCAGCCCAGCACCACTTTCCAGTTGGAAATGACTTGAAATTATAGGAATTGAAGGAACGTTAGGCACCCCACGGAAATTACTTACGAAAACTATTCACCTGTGGAAAAACATAAAGAGCTGTCCGAGGCGCGCATACTCGTAAAAAGGTTGGGTGGGCTGGGGATGAGTAAAACAAGGCGCCTAATGAAATGCGAAAGGAAAGCCCAGACTGAATGTTTTTCTTCTCTCTGAAGGTGAGACTTGGGAAGTGGTCGCTCCTTGCCGCTCTGGCCCCCGGGCACTCTGGCACCGGCCCGAAGCCACCTGAGACGGCCGTGAGCACCTCAGGGCCACCCACCTGTGCTTCGGCTCCACCTTGCTCCGCACCCACTGTCTCTCACCTTCCCGTCCTCTGCCCCTGATGTTCATCATTGTGCACTTGACCATTTAGCTGACCGTGATCTTCCCGAAACCAGCTCAGAACTTTGTGGGAGGCGGTAAGTGGTAGGAAAGCAGCCCAGCCACCTGGGGGCGCCCGCTCGGGCTGGCACCTTTGCCACTCACCTGTAGCGCACGTGCTCCACGGTGTCATGGGTGAGCTTGCTGCTGATGTTCTGGCTGTGAGGGTTACCTGGCAGGTTACAGAGAAAGGCCATCAGGCCACTACTTGTGTCTCTCTTCTTGTGTTCCTCCCAATCCTCTCCCTCAGTTTCTCAAAGAGTTAAGCATACAACCACTGTCTGACCCAGCGATGCCCCTCCCATACCCTCAAGGGAGGTGAAAACATACATCCACACGAAGAGTCGTGCGCAGAAATGCTCACAGGCAGGTTTGTTGGTAAAGCCAAATCCTGGGGACAACATGAATGTCTATCGTGAGCAGACAGCAGATAGCTGATGAGCAGATAGGCAAAATGTGATCTATCCACACAATGGGAAAGTAGTCACAATAAAAAGGAACCCGCTGGCTAGGTCATGAATGAACCGCAAAAACATGTTCACTGAAAGATGCCAGACACAAGGCGTCACACAGTATACGATTCCATTTACATGAAATGTCCAGCAAAGGCAACTGTACAGAGAGAGGTTCAGAAAGTAATGAATTTAGTGGTTGCCTGGGACTGAGGGGGCAACAGGGATTAACTATAAATAGGCATCAGAGATCTTAGTGGGGGAATGAAAATGTTCTAAGTGATTTATAATGATAGTTGCACCACTTGGTAAAGTTACTAAAAATCGCTAAATTGTACATTTGAAATAGATGAATTTTATGATATGTAAAATAAAATTCAGTTTTTTTAAACCAACCAACCAACCTCCACCCCCAACTAGTAAAGCAAGATGGGATCGGGGAAGAATATTCTGGAGCTGGAAGTCAGCTCTCAGGCAGCCAGACCAATGCAAGAACCTTTTCTACAAGTTTCCTGACAGGTGGTTCTAATAATTAACTCCAGGGAACCAAGTACACAACCTCAGGAGGCTGCCCTTTCTCCCTGCCCCCTGCCGCCGGCCCTGCCCCCAACCATGAGACAGAGCCATGAATGCCACTTAAATCTAAGTCCCCATCTGTTGCCCTGCATTCACACCGCTGCTACCGGCATCATTCCCGCAGAAACACATCTATCTCCTCCAAATATGTGAAAGGGACCATCACATCTCCCCTTAGCCCATTCTCAAGGCTAGAGTCTCTCCTAATTTCTTTTGTTTAAGATTTGCTTAAATGTTTATTTATTTACTTTGAGAGACAGAGAGAGACAGAGAGAGAGCAAGCAGGAGAGGGACAGAGAGAGAGAGAGAGAGAATCCCAAGCAGGTGTCATGCTGACAGTGCAGAGTCCCACACAGGACTTGATCTCATGAACCATGAGATCATGACCTGAGCTGAAATCAAGAGTTGGATGCTTAAACGACTGAGCCACCCAGGCGCCCCAAGTTTCCTAATTTCACTTGTCAATTTCTAGTTCTCCTCCCCTCCTTGGATGCCCCATGAGTGTGACCCATAGTATCATTACCTCCTCACAACATGGCCCCCAGATGAGGACACAGACCTCTCAAGGGGCCGGATGTGCAGGGGTGAGGCACAAGCATTTCTCAGGAGCAGGACCACAAGACCACATTAACACAGTCTTGACCTTTTTTGTTTTAGGGTTCGTTTGTTTGTTTTCTCATATATACTGTCGGGTCACACTGAATTTCTGGTCATTGAAGCCACCAATGCTCCTTTTCCATAGGCACTAGTAACCCAGGGACTTGGTACTTACTCTTGCTTCCTCTCGCCACCCTGGTTTTTAGCTCAGCACCATCAGCACTACCTACAGTCTACAGATCGTCACCTCTCGGCACCTTTCCCACAGCTAGGACAATTGCAAAATTTAAGGAAGACTTGTGGGTCTCTTTGCAAATCATGGAGTAAAATCAAGATAAGGTCCCTCAGTGACATCTCCCCTACAAACGACTCCCCAGATTTAAATATCTGCTGACTGCCCAGGACCTTAGTGTGGCATGATAGGACTGTCATGAACTGAGGCAGTCTGCTAAGGGATAAGGGCTTGTGCTCTGGAGCCCATTGGCCTGGAGAGCCACTCCCCCAGCTCCAGCGCTTTCTGACTGTATGGCCTCTGGTTAGCTGCCTCCCTTCTCTGGGGCCCACTTTCCTCACCTGTAAAACAGGAGTGATGACAGAACCTGTACCTTAGCTTGTTTGAAAACAGAACCTGTGCCCTCGTTTGGCTGGAGAATGGAGGGAGAGAGAAGAGATCAAGCATTTGGAACAGTGCCTGAAGTGTATAGTGAGTGTTCAGGAGAGGGTGCTTGCTGCTATTACCATTAACAGCTAGAGCTGTTTTTAGTGCAAGCTCCCTTTCCACACTTATCTCCTCATCACACGGTGCTGCTGATTAATGTCCTCCAGGGCTGCCCATTGTTTCTAGAATAAACATCAAACTCTGCAGAGCACCTACAATGCCCCTACCTACCTCTCCATTCATGTCTCCCCCACTCTCCTCCCCTCCTCTGTGCTCCGGGGCTAATTCCTGAAACCACTAAAGGATCTTGGTTCATGCTACTACCTCTGTCTGGAATACCGTTCTCCTCGTGCCCAAGTGAATCCCTGCTCATCCTCCAGTCACCCCTCTCCTAAGGCAGCTTTCTCTGACACTCACACTGCCAGCCCTGTCACTCTGCAACCACAGACCCCGTGGTATCATGGGCCTTTTGTTCATAGCCCTTCAGATAGTTGGTCATTTACATTTATTTGGAGCTCACTTGATTAAGGTCCTGTCTTGACTAGATCACAGTCCACGAAGGCAGAGCCTGTGCTTCCTCTGTTTTCATTGTACCACCGTGCCCCCCACAGCAAAGTGGCTCAACACACATTTCTGGAGTGAAAGAATAAATGAATGTCCTTCCCACCAGCCCACCCTCTGCACAGGGTCATCCTGTCAAACACAGCAGCTTTGTATTTCTGTGCCCTTCTGACACTGACCCCTTCTTCTGGAAGTAAACCTTGTGTCCCTGAGCCGATCCTTCCTATCCTGGCCGCACATGTATCATAGGGACCGACCTGAGTGCTTGCTTGACACCCTTCTCCCATGGGGTCTATTCAGCACTGTCCTAAATAAATCTGATATTTATTAAGCAGAGATAGATCAGCTGAATGTTGTTGGCTACTATTCATATAAAAGTCGGTTTGGGTGTGTTTTTCTTTACCATAAACATTTTCCATGAGATCATTTGTGAAGCTTGTGAGCTGACTCTGGGGGAACAATGTGGCTCCTGCATGGTCAAGGTAGACGGTTCCTGAAAGAAAACACAGAATCGAGCTGGGGTTATTTTCCAGAGGTATTCCACTCATTTTACCTAGATGTGATTTGTGTGAGCTTGAGCAGTGGGCACCACCAGGCCACTGATTTCTCCAAGCCTCTTGATATGAGCTTCTTAACCCAAGGCATGGGCAATGCGAGATTGCACTTTCAATACTGAATGACCTTTAGAGCCCCAAGCAAGCCTTCCTGATTAACCAGCTCTTTTACGAACCTGCACATCCCACACAGAGGAGGAGCCCAACAGACATTTGTGATTAATGACAGTAAAGCAATTTCACATTATGACTCACTTCCTATCTGGGATTTCCTTGCCTCTTCCCTGGTGGGCGAGCCCGGATTATGCTTTCCCACAGTGAATTCTATATCCCTCAACCCTAGAACAGCTTGGAGAGCTTTGGAGATGACCAGGAATGTAAATGTGCTTTCTAGCTTCTCTCATAAACAGAGACAGGCAAATTTAGATGAGAGTGAGCTACGAAGGTTTTCGCATCAGAGGAGGGAGACCAGATGGCTGGATAACTCACCATGTGTGCAAGGGTACTGGAACAGGGGCCAGCTGGCACATGGCTATGGATAGGAGGCTCCAGTGATACAACTTCTTTAGGCACAGCAATTTGGCAATATCGTCCACACTTTAAAATGCAAACCCTCTTTGACCTAGCAACTCCTCTTTTAGGAAAATACCTATGGTTTGTGAACTGGCCTGCACATGAGGACATTTAATGCAGCATTGTCTGCAATAGCAGGAGATTGGAAATGACTTAAATGTCCATGAACATGTGTTTAAAATAAAGAATTCTTACACTTCCAACTAGTACTTTATAAGTAGACATGGAGCAAACTCTGAGATGCATTTTTCAAGAATATACAATGTGAATAGATTCATTCCTTCTTTCATTCACTTAAATGGGTTTTGTTGTTGTTGTTGTTGTTGTTGTTGTTGTTGTTTTATGCAAAATAGATTTTTTGGTGTCTTCTTTTTTTAATGTTTATTTATTTTTGAGAGAGAAAGAGAGGGGGGGCGGGGGAGGGCAGGGAGAGAGGAAGACAGAGGATCTGAAGAAGGCTCCACACTGTCAACAAAGAGCCCACAGAGTGGGGCTCAAACTCATGAACTGTGAGATCATGACCTGAGCAGAAGTCAGATACTTAACAGAGTAAGCCACCCAGGCGCCCCTTTTTGGTTTCTTTTATAACATCTTTTTTGAGATATAATTCCCATACCATAAAATTCACCCTTTTAATGGTACACTTAGCAGATTCATAAACCATCACCACTATCTAATTTTAGAACATTTTCATTCATCCCAAAAAGAGAGCGCCTACTCATTACCAATCACTCCCCAATCCACTCAGCCCTAGCCCCTGGCAACCACTAATCGAACTTCTGTCTCTACAGATTTGCTTATTCTAGGCATTTGATATAAATGGAAGCATGCAAAAGTGGCCTTTTGTGTCTGGCTTCTTTCATTTAGCATAATACTTTTAAGATGCATCTGTATTTTCAAGGTGCATAATATGTTCATTTCATTCCTTTTTAGGACTGAATAGTATTCCATTGTATGGATGTACCACATTTTGTTTATCCACTCATCCAATGATAAACATGTGGGCTGCTTCCATTTTTTGACTATTATAAACGATGCTACCATGCCTATGTGCAAGATTTGTGGGGACATCTGTTTTCTCCCATTTGGTGGGTTGTTCTTTCTTATTGGTGGTATCCACAGAAGCATAAAAGTATTTAATTTTGATGAAGTCCAATTTGTCTATTTTTGTTGTTATTGTTGCTTGTGATTTTAGTGTCATAAGAAACCATTGCCTAATCCAAGGTCCTGATGATTTTTGCTTATGCTTTCTTCGAAGAGGTTTATATTTTTAGCTCTTTCGTCCATTTTTAGTTCATTTTTAAATACAGTGTGAAGTAGGGGTCCGCCTTCATTCTTTTGCATGCCAGCTACCCCAACACTATTTGTTGAAGAGACTACTCTTTCCTCTACTGAATAGTCCTGGCCTTCTGTTAAAAAGCAACTGACCATAGACATATGGGTTTATTTCTGGACTCAAAATTCCACTTCATCAGTCCACACATCTATTTTTGTACCAGTTGTACAAAATTGTACCACCAAAGTTGTACCACATTGTTTTGATTATTGTAACTTTATATACATTTTACTTATTTTACCTTTATGGGAAATGTGAGTCCTTCAACTTTGTTCTCTTTCAAGGTCGGTTTGGCTATTCTGGGTCCCTTGCATTTCTGTAAGAATTTTAGAACCAATTTATCAATTGCTGCAAAAAAGTACCTGGGACTTTGATCAGAATGTCAATCAGTCTATAGGTCAGTTTGGGGAATATTGTCATCTTAACAATATTTAGTCTTCAAATTCATGAATACAGGATGCCTTTCCATTTATTTAGGTCTTCCTTTATTTCCTTGGATGACATTTTGTAGTTTTCAGTATATAAATCTTCTACTTCCTTTGATAAGTTTATTCCTTATGTATTTTGTTCTTTTTGATGCTTTCCTTTATTTCATTTTCACAGATTTTCTTGCTAGCATCTGGATATCAAGTTGATGTTTGTGTATTGAGCTTGTATCCTATAACCTGGCTGAACTTGTTTTTTAGTTCTAACAGTTTTATATATGGATTCTTTAGGTTTTTCCGTATACAAGATTGTGTCATCAGCCAATGGAGATGTTTCACTTCTTCCCTTGCAATCTGGAGGCCTTTTATTTCATTTTCTTGCCTAACTGTCCTGGTTAGAACCTTGATGACAATGTTGAGTAGAAATGGTGAGTCCAGACATCCTTGTCTTATTCCTGCTCTTAGGGGTAAAGCTGTCAGTGTTTTACTATTAAGTATGATATTAGCTGTGGGTTTTTTGTAGACAGCCTTTATGAGGTCATTTGATTTCCTAGTTTATTGTATTTTGATGTTCAAGATATGTTTATTGAGTACTGACCATGTGCCAGGCACTGTTCTAAGTGGAAGAGACACAAAAATTGACAAAAGAGAGAAGCTGGTATGATAGTGACAGAGAAAGACAAATAAATGTAAACTATGTCAGATAATGAATGTTACGGCTCAACTGTGTAATTAAAAAAGAAGTACACACTTACAAAAATACAGACCACAAGTCAAAAGGCACACCAGACACGAGTAGCAGGAGCTGACCCTGGGGCCGTCACCATGGCCGCAGCTGGAGTGAGCAGGACTCCCTGGGCATTCTTTACCCTCCTTTGGCACCTTCTGAGTGCTGTGTAAATGTACTACCTAGTCCAAAAATTTAGTGTTAGAATAATGGTCTCTTTAACCAAAAATTCAGAAATACAAATGCACCACACCAAAAGAAAGGCCTTGGTCTGCCCAGCCATCAGGGACATGCTCATGTGAAGCCACAGTACACATGTGAAACCTGAGGGGCTCCCAGGGAGCATCACATGCCTTACCCACAGCCTTCTGCAGGGCCAGGAAGCCATTTGGGAGAAGGCTGCTTTGGCCTTTGGTCCAGTAGTTAATTTTGCAAAACAAGGCAGCCATGTTAGATCAGCTAGAGATCAGATCTTAGATGCAATCGGCCAGCACAGTGGTTAACAGTGCAGAATTCAAGTCAACCAACCTGACTGAATCCTCCTCCACCACTAGCCATTCTGGGTCCCTGTTCCTTCATCTGTAAATGGGATGAGGGTTAAATGAGTGGGTATAACAGAGCCCAGTTTTGTGCCTGGCACACAGTGACGCTCTAAGACTTGGCTATTATTAATAGAAGGAGGCAAATGACCCCAAAACCCATTGGTATTGGGTCTTCAAGAAAGGAAATTCCAGGATCTCTTCTAGATCATGCTCTTTAAGTTCTCAGTTCCACACAGGGTGAGTGGCCATGCAGCAGCACCCTAAGGCTTCAAGAACCACTCGAACCGCATCTGAAAACCCAATACTCTCAGGGAATCCCCCTCCAATTGGTTAGGCAACATATTTCAGCACTTAAAGATTAAGCATGTAATTATCTAGAGCTACCACTTAACCAGATAAACTCTCAAGCCTGCCCAAAAACTCTGAGGGGAAGGAGGAAGGGGAAAGAACAGGAGGTGAAGGTTACATTATTTTGCTTTGTTTTGTTTGTTTTTCCCTGCCCTAGGAGAGAAAGCAAGTGGATATGTTCTAAGACTTCCAACCGTGGGAGGGATGTGTTTAATCCACAAAAGTCTACTTCAACCCTATAGTGTAGAGGAAATGCTAGGAACTTGACTAGATAGATGACAGACAGAGAAAGAAAGAATACGATAAGATAGATGTTAAAGGGGCTCTGAGGGGCAGCCTGGGATCTGGCTACCACATTTAAATTTTACATTTAAGTAAACGTCCTCTGAAGGACACAAGGAACACAAGTAGGGGCCCAGAACATACCTCTGCTTTCCCAAGGTAGCGTTGCGGGGAGAGGTCAGCCAGTGATGGGTGTGAGGGATCAGAGCTGGAGGGATTAGGGGATTAAGCAGGTGTGGTGCTGAAATAATTATGGACTGCGAGAAAACAGCCTCTGGGATTTACGTCAAAAGAATGGGGAGCCTCCTTCTCTCCCTCCACACCTGTGGGTGTTTGTTGTATCAGTCTATTTCTACGGGTAGAAATTTCCACAGTAAAACGTTTCAGAGACGGCAAGTGGAAGCGGAAGGGTGAGATGCTGTCTCCTGCAGGTGAATGTGTCACTGGCAAGAATGGCAAGGTAGTAGAGAGGCCACCAGAAGGTCCCCCGTCTCCCTCCCGGGCTTCCCTACTGAAGTACAGACAGGGG
The DNA here is from genome assembly GCF_018350215.1 of Panthera leo. NCBI lineage: Eukaryota > Metazoa > Chordata > Mammalia > Carnivora > Felidae > Panthera > Panthera leo. The sequence goes on along the minus strand of NC_056690.1, from coordinate 57,484,866 downwards.
ACACACAAGGAGGAGGCCACAGCCCTCAAAGCTCCCAAACAGAAAACATTGTCACTATCCCAAACATGAGGAAATAACTCAAAAGAGCTGCAATCAGCTACCCTATTACTGAAACGTTAAGTCACAGCGGCCGCTGTTGTGCCGCAAGCAAGGGAGCAGTCACCAGTTGCTAATTGCGACAGAATAAATACACCTCAAATCCTGGCGCCACGACCATGCCCACTTAACCTGCGGTCCCTCCCTGCTCAACCGGCACGCGGTCCAAAGGCTCCAGGAAGACCTTCACGCAAGGTTCCCGACCCGGTGCGGGAGCCCTCCCGCCCGGCTGTGACGTCTTGGCAAGGCCACAGGGCCACATCGAGCTCGTTTAAAAGTTAACCAGCCTGTTCCGCCTTGCGGGTATCAAAAGGATGATGTGATCGCGATCGATACTCGTGTCCAATTTACAGGCTCGCCCTGTATGTACTTAAAGCTCAAACTTCACGGTTTGCTAATTCCAGTCGCCCAGCGAGCTAGAGTTCGAAGGCATTGTTCTGATGGCACGAATGAGAAAAATGGGCTTCGAAAATAAAGCTGCTTATGAGCTTAGTGTCCGTAGCCTCTCGGCCCCAAGCGCACACGCCCCCAGACTCGCGGTCCGCACCCGGATCACTGGCCGCCCGCCGCCCACGCACTGCACCTGTCCGCAGGCGAGCACCTGGACAGTCATGGCCGCTGCACATTCCTGCCTTTCGCAACGCTGGCTCCAGCTGGACCTTTAGAGCCGGGAGTGTCGCGGCGGGCGAGGGCAAAAGAACTCCTGAGCGTGGTGCGCGGAGAGGGAGCACAGGTGAGAAAGGAGTAGGCTAGTCCTGCACCACGGGGAAGTCTAAGGAGCTAGGGTAGCAAGAAGCCTTGGGCTGCAGGTGGGACCTCAGGGACGCGCGGACGTGTCCCTCCGGGTCTTTCGATCCAAAACACATCCCAAATGAGGTGACGCTGCTCCCACCTAAAGCAAAAGCTCCTTCCACGCCAGTGCCAGAAAACGCGTGCCCGCCACGGCCTCCCTGCCCACCCCGCACAGGTGTCCCGGCTGGCCTCACCTGCCAGGCGGCCGAATTCGCGCTCGCGCATGTCCCGCAGGCTGCGCGTCCCATAGCCGTAGGCGAGCGGCTGCGGGCTCGAGTCCCGGAACCGCGCGAAGGCCAGGAGCTCGGCCCCCCGCGGCGCCGCCCCGCCGGCCATGACCCAGGCCCGCCAGCCCGTGCCGTAGTGGCCGCCGGGCCGGGGGGAAATGCCGAGGCCGGCCCGCCCGACTCCGCCCCCGCCGCGCCCGGCCGCGCCTCCCCGCCCTCCAGGGGCACCTGGTCCGCTGCCCAGGGTGGCGCCTCTCCCGGCGGCCCGGCCTCCCAGGGGAGCTGACTCACAGGGTTGCAGTTCTTTCCGGCCCTTTTCCCACCTGGGGGCGGGGTAAGGAAGTGCCCGCTTTCATTGTCTCTTTAAACAGCTTCCCAGTGGAGCCCAGGGAGATGCCCCCAAAGACCCCTGGAACACGAAACTCTCGTTTATCTACGGTCCCACGAAAAGGCTAGTGGCAGAAGTAACGCATTGCTTTCTCCTGCTCGGCATCCTGAAACCTGGGCATCCTCCCGCCTGACTCTACCGGTCCTGACCCCGGCATAGCACCCGGGACCCTCGCTCCCTGTGGAGGGGGGCGGGGGGGACTCGTGGGGTGTTTGCAAGGAGAGTTCTCCTTGCTGCTCCCCACTGGGTTGTGTGCTCGGCGTGTCTGAGAATGAGGCTGAGCAAAGGGTGGAAGACGAAAAAGATTGGGGATCCAGGAGGTTGGTTGGCTAATTTGGTCTCCGTGGCTGCGCAAGTTCGAAAACAGTCGCTCGGATGCGACTCGGGCCTTAACGCCGGAGGCGCTCCGCCCTTGGGCCTGCATCCGGGGTGCCGGCGTCAGAGCTGCTCTGTCTCGGGCCTCCATTGTCTCAGTACTGAGCGGCAGGCCAAACCCATGCGTCGGAAGAAAGTGTAGAGCCGGTGTCAGGGCGAGTGGACAGGTGCACAACACGGGGCCCAGGTGCGCGACAGGGAGAAATCAGGTGCGATCGGGGCCGCTCTCCCCCGACAGAGAGGACTCAGGGTCGGGGCCCGCTTTGGAGCATGGAGTGAAAGGCGACCAAGTAACGGGGGCCTGGGCGAGGTGCCTGGTGTGGAACCAAGTTGGGCCACTTAGTGCAGAACCTGCTGTGGAAGGGGGGACAACGTGCTGGCAGCCCAGGTGAAGGGACTCAGGTGCGGGCCCATTGGGGCCACCGGCCCAAGGTGGGGTGTTCCACTGGCTTTCGAAGCATACCATGGTGGGAGGAGGTGGAAAGAGTGCCCATGACACAAGTTCACTACAGCCACGCCCACTGTCACCCAGTGCGTGGGTCTCTGGGGCCCCGGGGCCTTAGGATGCCTGGTGATGTGCACTGCAAACTCGTGGGCCCAGCCTCTGCCTATATGAAAAGTATCCCAAGGGCTGTGGATGGACCCAGCTTGAGAGAGCTGCCAGAAGGCCATGCACAGTCCTGCCCCTCCTAGCCCAGCCCCCCAATACCAGGTTGCACTGGGGGGGGGGGGTCTATATGGCCCTGGCCAGAGGTTCCCCGTCCATAAGAGCCAGTCCCGGGGCTCCCCCTGCTTAGGTAGCCGCATCCTCCTCTCTGCCAGATCTCCAGGTTCTTACTGGACAAGCATTCATACTTGTTCTGGAAGGACTGAACATATTCATGAACGAATGCCCGAATTTGCTCATTGGCTTCACTGACTCCACCCCCATCCTCTTCTGCATACTTTCTGACCACACTTGTAGCTGGAACTTTGGGCTCTGGTGCCATCTTGACCTCTCCACAGCACTCCTTCCTGCAATGTGACTTCTGGCAACAATGATACGAGCAGGTACTGCCCTGGGCACCTGTACACTTTGACCTGTACTAGTTGGTCCACAATTAAATCAGCACGTCAATGAGGTGACTCTTACAGGTGGAGACGCTAAGTCACAAAGACATAGAGTAACTTGCTCAAGAGCACACAGCTGGAAGAGAATGGACAAGCCAGCACCTGTGAAATCAGTCTCCAGAGCCCAACCAGTGAAATGTGTTCAGCAGTCTCTCTGGTCCTCAGGGTCTCAGTCTCCCCACATCTAAGTTGGGAGGGTGGTGGGAGCTGGTCGTCCCAGACACCGTATGGTGTGTGTGCCACTCACCCCTCCTTTACTGCCCTACTTCCCAGGGAGGATCTCCTCCAGGCCACGTTTGTCAGGCATTAACTTACGTGAGTGGCCTGGAAGGCTTTTATCAAAATGCAGATTCCGATTCTTCAAGTTTAAGTTGGGGCCTGAACTTCTTTGTTTGTAAGGAACCTGGGTGATGTTGTTAGTCGGTCCATGAACTGCACTCTGAGGAGCGAAGGCCTTCCTTATTTCCCTGGGAATGTAAGGAGTACCTACCTCTCTCCTCGCGGTGTTCTGTGGCCAAGTAACAAATCGCAAATCCACTAGGGTGCTGCTTTCGGGCAAGCCTGCCTAGTGAATAATCTGAATGGGCCAACTCAATGCAGAACTCTTTTTTTTCTTTTAATTTTTAATTGTAGCAAAATATACATAACAAAAATTTACCGACTTAGCCATTTTGCAGTGTACTTGTTCAGTAGTGTTGAGTATATTCACATTATGTGCAACCAATCTCCAGAACTTTTTCCATCTTGCAAAAACTGAAAGTCTGTCTCCATTAAAAAAACTCCCCATTTCCCCCCTCCCCTGGCCCCCGGCAATCACCATTCTTTTCGGTCTCTTTGAATTTGGCGATTCTAAGTACCTCACATTAGTGGAATCATACAATATTTGTCTTTTTGTGACTGGCTTATTTCAATTACATAATGTCCTCAAGATTCATCCAGGTTGTGGTGTGTTTCAGGATTACTTTCCTTTTTAAGACGGAATAATGTTCCATCGTGTGTATATATCACGTTTTCTTTATCCGTGCATCCATGGATGGACACTTGGATTACTCCCACTTCTTGGCTATGGTGAATAATGCTGCTCTTAACATGGATATACACATACTTCTTTTGAGACTCTACTTTTGGGTCTATAACCAGAAGTAGGATTGCTGGATCATGTGACAGTTGTAGTTTTAATTTTCAAGGAACCGCCATACTGTTTTCCATTAGCTGCACCATTTTACATTCCTACAGTGCACGAGGGTTCCCGTTGCTCCTCATTCTCACCAACGTTTGTTTCCTGTTGTTGTTCTTGTTGTTGTTGTTGTTGTTGCTGTTGTTATAGTAGGCATTCTACTGGGTGTGAAGTGGTATCTCATTGCAGTTTTAATGTCCGCTTCCCTAATGATTAATGATGTTGAGCATCTTTTCCTGTGCTTTTTGGCCGTTTGTATGTATTCTTTGGAGAAATGCTTATTCAAGATTTTTGCTCATTTTTTCAATTGGGTTTTTTTTTAATTAATTGTTAAGTTGTAGGAGTTCTTTATATTTTCTGAATACGAACCCCTTGTCAGGTATATAATTGGCAATATTTTCTCCCATTCTATGGATGGCTTTTCACTTTGTTAATCGTATCCTTTTATGGACAGTGCAGAACTCTTGAAGATTATTAAAAGTCACTGAACTACTATTCAGTCAAGAAATATCTTTAAAGGGGTTGAGTGCCTGACTCAATTTTGGCTCAGGTCATGATCTCATGGTCATGAGATTGAGCCCTGAGTCAGATTCTGCACTGAGTGTGGAGTCTGCTTGGGATTCTCTCTTTCCCTCTCTCTCTGCCTCCCCTGCTCACTTTCTCTCTCTCTCTCTCTCTCTCTCTCTCTCTCTCTCTCTCTCTCTCTCTCAAAAAGAAAGAAACATCTTTAAGCTCCTGGCTCTTCCCAGAGCACTGCTTGCTCAGGAGGATGGGAAGGACTTTCACCTATAGACACGCAGGGAAATGAACTACTGAATGCCAGCCACAAGGCCATGAGGCCTGAGTTCCCTACCACTGCTCCAGGATGCAGGTGTAGAATTGCAGGGAAGAGAAAGCGGGCTACTTGCAACCAGGGAGTTCAGGGAAAGCACCCCAAAGGAGGAAGCCTTTGACCTGGGCCATAGCAATGAGCCTATGAAAAAGAGAGGGAGAGTAGTGGGGTCTGAGGACGCTGGCAGGCTCGGCCTCTAATTGGCACTCTCAGATTTATTTCACCAAGATTCCCCAGGCCTCTCCTGCCAGAAAGAGGCTGTCAGAAATCCGATTGCTCATTCTTACCCTGCCCCCACTGGTGAATGTCTTACGCGTGTTCATCACTCAACGAGCTCCTGGGTCCTGTGCTGTGGGGCTGCCACTGCCTCGTCTGACCTGGTCCAGCTACTGGCCCTGGGGTCTTGGAGGAGCCTGAGCCAGTCCACGTTTAGGTCGCAAGAAGCTAGCTTCTGCTCCCAAAGTTTAGAGCTTCGTAGGTAAACAGCTCTTAGGCTCCTACTTACAGCTCTGTCTCGCCTGGGAGCCATGAAAAATATGTGCCTAAAGGCCAGATTGGGCAGGCATGAGAGCCTTGATTTTGTACTTAAAATCTCTCCCCCTGGGGAAGGCTTTGTCCCTGGTCCAGTTCACTGAGCTTGGTTTTCGACTCAGGATGATATCTGCCAAAAACACTTGCTCCCACGTTAACAGACTTCTATAGGACCCCACCCCCAGCGTCCCCTGGCAATAGATTCCATTTCTAGAAATCACTACTATGCCCAAGGCATGTATTCATATATTCTTCATTCATTCACTCGGCAAAAGGTCAACGAGTACTTCTCAGAGTTAAAGTTTATAGTGGTTGAAGAAAAAGGCAAGGTAGGCTTGAGGGCAGATTTTGGAAGGCATAAGTCACCCAAAGGGACTGGAATTTCATTCTGAAAGTATTTGAGCAAGAAAGTGCTCCCAAGAGGTGATTTAGGCAGGCCATCCAATGGCCATGACCAGGCTGGATGCGGTGGTAAGAACTGGGGGCAGAGGACTAGCTACAACCTCCTGCAACCTCCAGGCTTGAGGCACCAGAGGTGAAAGTGGGCTTTGGCAGGGGCATCATCCAGTGTTCACTGGGGAGCCGGGGAGACATTAGTCAACAAAGCAGCCTGCATGCCTGGGAGGCCCCAGGACAGGGAAGGAGATGGGGCCGCAGTTGGATCACCCTTCCACAATGCACAGTGCCAGAGAAGGGGGCTTCCCAAGGAGGTCAAGGCTGCGGGGGAGAAAGCCTCCCCAACCTGGGACTCCAGAAGTCCTGGAAGAGAAAGCGAGAGAGGGAGGGCAGTATTCCAGGTGCAAGTGCTGGAGACAGGAAAAGGCCCCAAAAATTACAGAAGCAGGACCTTCAGTGAGGCTGGAGCACAGGCTATGGTTGTGCAGGGATAAGGGGTGGGATGGGGAGTGAGGAAAGGGAGCGAGCCAAACTCTGCAGACGGAAGGGACAGGAAGATGCCACGGAGTGCCCACAGGACAGTGGCTGTGTCAAAGGTGTTTCTGGCACCCCAGCAGCACTGAGGATCATGTAGAGAGTCTGGGCAGGAGTCCTGGTGAGGGGCAATGAGGGTCCAGATGACCCTTGCGGAGGTGATGAAATTCAGGGAAAATGGGGACTGAGGGAGGACAGGCTCTGGGTGACTCAACAGTGTTGGAGTGGATGCCTTGGTGGATGCAGGGGGTGGGGGTCAGGCACAGGGACACAAGAGGTTCAGGACATCTAAGTAGAGATTGGGGCCCAGACTCAGGAAGGACGGTGTCGGGGGTTGAAGACACAACTCACAGAAGAGGCCTGTGCAGAGGTCAACCCAGGGGCTCTGGAGTGTTCTGGGAGAGACAGAGCCGTGGGGATAGCAACATTTAAGTGGTGTCTGCCTCCATGCTGCTAACTGATCAGAGAGGTGGGGAGACAGCCAGCACCTTGGGGTGCTTAGGCCGACAGGCCAGTTAGGACAAGGGCCAATCAGATTATTGAATGTGCTGGCTAGGGGTTGTGCGGTGACCGAAGTGAGACACTTTTATCTTGGTGGGGATGGGAGCTCCATTTTACAAGCTCCATTCAAGTCTTAAATGCTGATGAGGGGTAGAGGTTTTCCTACTGGCTAATCCCCAAAGGCTCTTGATCCTGAAGGTGTCTGGGGGCTGCAATTATGATGGCTCCCATTTCCTGCCAAGTAGTCAGGATAGAGGGTGGGTGTTGCAGAGGCGAAATCTGGTTGGGAGAGTGAACTTATTATTTCCTGCTAGAGTGAAATGCATCCCCCCTTAACAACTAGAACCTGCTGACCGAGATCCTCGGACATCTACACAACAGGACTAAGAGAGACAATAATGGAGCAGCTTTTTCTCCAAAGCCTGGCACTGTAGAAGTTCTGGGAGAAACAACTTGGAAGCAGTGGAAAGAATGATCAGAAACCTCAGGAAGCTCCCTCCCCTAGAGGGAAAGGAGACCTTTTCTGTGAATAGAAGCTAAAAGGGCAGTTTGGAATCATGAACAAAGCTCCATTATATCTAAATCCATAATATTCCAAACAACAAAACCCCACCAGTGCTAGGGAGACCACAGCAGCGACAGGGTGGGTGGACCCTGAGGGGGAATTTTCTTGAGGGCTGCTTTCCAGGGGGCTCAGCTTCTCTCTGTGTTCATTCAGGGGCGGGTTTGGACCAGCCTGCCTCCTTCTTGGTCCCTTCTGGATGACACCTTTCTCCTGCTCTTTGTCTCCTACTCCTTTATGCCACCTTTATGCCACCTTTATGCCAGGGAAAGGATCTGATACCAGTCATGCTATTTACTGACTAGTGGATTACATTGGAGAATCCGTCCTCCACCAGCCAGCCATCTGTTTTGTCAAATTTACTCACCCTTAAATGTAGCAAATATTTAACAACACGCTGCTAGACGCACTGTGCTAGATGCTGTGGAGAACAAGAAACAAATCTAATGCCCAGATATTTAGGCTCTGGTAGGCTTGTAAAGCGGGATTTCATTGGTTGCCTACCCACCACCCACTGCCCTTGATTTTGATTTGGAAAAACCACCCCAGCCAGATCAGGATGAGGTCCCGATGGGACCAACCCTGCCTTCAGTCCCAGAGTGATCTCATGGCTCTTGCCGCGTCAGATGGGCAGGCCCGCGCCACTCCACGTGCGGGTTTTCCCCTGCCCGCTGCTTAGTTCAGGATGTTCCGCTGAGCAAAGCTAGGGACTTAATGTTTAAAAATGTATTCCCTTTGATACGAGCAAGGAAATCTGTAACTTTAACGGCTGCTTTCATCCATGGGGGAGGGCAGCCTTGGAAGAACGCTGACCCATGGAGAGGTCCTCTGAAAGAAGTAGACAAACGGGCAAGAGTGTCCTGATGAAACTACACCTGAACTTTGTCCTAGCACTAAATTTGTTTTCAATCATGTGATCTAATGATTCCCCAAATCATTTTGAGACCAACTTTCTTACCGCAGAATCTAATTGATATAGTGTAAGACATATGTAAATAAACGATAGGACATGAGAAATGCCATAAAAGACAATGAGAATAAAATACGGTGGCATTCAGAGAAAGAAATACTTGAAAGAAGGGAATTAAGGTTCTGCAGAGGTGACATGAGCTGAGATGTACTTAATCCTAATAGTTGGTGTCTTATTATATATACCCCAGTGCTAAACCAGCGTTTTTCATGCACTGAAATCCTCATTTAATCCTCAAAACAACCCTACAAAGTAGTTGCTTTTTGCAAAATGAGACTAACATCTGTTCTTTCTTCCAAAATAAAACACCTCAATTCCTAGCTGAACGCAAGGACTCTGGAATGAAAATTTCATTTCCTAGTTTCTCTTGAGGTGGTGGCCACAAGCCTAGATTCTGGCCAAGGAGGTGAAGCAGAACTGTGTGGACTTCCAAGAAGTTTTCTTCAAGCTCTGGATGAGCCTTTCCTTTCTGTTGGCCGGAATGCAAAAGATCACGGCAGGAGGCCAAGCAGCCACCCTGGCTGGTGAGGAAGCCTCACACTGAGGATGGAGGACCCCAAAGAAAAAGAGCCCGCGTCCCCAATCATGTTGAGAAGTCCCCCTGTCTGTCACAGTCTGCCTATCTTGATTCCTTTTGAGAGAAAACTTCTACCTTGCAAAAGCCAGAAAGAACATTTGGCGTTTTCTTTCACACATAGGCGAATTGAAGTCAGACTGATCCACTGGTAGTATCTGCATTTAGAGGTGAGGGGAAACAGCTGCATTCGCTGCCAGTGTGAGCCAGGATCAAAGGCGCTTCTGATTCCTTCCATCCAGGCTCCAACCCCCACCTAGAGTGCCTTGAGAAACACACGGGCTTTGTACATAGTGGTTCGCAGGCCTGGCATTCCCTGGACAGCCCAGGATTTTCTGGGGTGGCCAGAATTTCTAACTTCAAAGAGATCGATTCTGTTCTTTCATTTTATTCCTGAATGTGCACTCTCCCTCCATTTCCCACATTCCCCCTTTGAAATCAATAACTGACTCTGCTTCCCGAGGCTACTGGGAAGGGATTTGGCTCTGTGCTGTTGAAGGTAACAGTGTCCTCAGAACCACCCAACTACCTCTCCCGTCTAGGGAAGTTGTACAGGTCAGAAGGCAGCGACTGCTTAGGCTGGCGCTGGGCATCAATCTGAGCTGCGATGCTATGAATGAGGCAGAGAAGGGAGATGGGGGGAATGGGGAAGGGCAGGTCAGGGACTCTGAAACACCCCATCAACTCCCCTGGAGCAAAGTTCCAAGGGTACCTTTTTGCTTCAGATGTGTTGAACTATATGGTTTGTAATCATATGCTTCAAAGGGTGCTCCTTTAGCAGATTAAGATGCGTGACAAATTACGATGTATGTGTATGAATTACAATGCAGACTGCCCACGTGAATAGCACGACCTCTGAACGCTTACTGAACTGAATTACCCAGGTTGTTCCTGAGGAAGGTGCTTCAGGACAACTTGGGCAAAGTGTCTAACACAAACACAACTGACGAATTAAAATAATACCTACGAATTCAGTCTTCCCAGGACTAGGCCTGTTTTCAGGGAACCTTAGGGGGTTGAGTTCTGTGCTTGAAAATGTTCTACAACACCAGGTTAGTTCACGGATTCTGCCCTGGAGTCCCAACAAATCCCGGCATGCCGGTGGGGGTAAAGACTCAGATCCCTCAGCTGATAAATAAGGAACTACTGCAGGCCGTCCTGGTTTCTGAGGTTGGAACTCAGGGTCTCCCTGCCTTGGTGCATACATGCACACACAAGCCTGAGGGAGTAAGACAACTTTACACACTCAATCGTCTAGAACTGAACTGTCCAAATACAGATGGCCGCTAACAGCATGTGGCTAGTGAGCACTTGAAATGTGGCTAATCCAAACTGAGATGCACTCAGTATAAAACACGCTAAGTATACACTGAAGTATGAAACGTTCTTTATATCATACAAGGACTTTATACCAAAAAAGTGTAAAATACCTCCACAATCCTTTATGTTGAAACGTATAGCTTGTTTATGTTGGACATACTAGGTTAAATAAAACATGTCACTAAAATAAATTTTACCTGTTTTTTTATTTTTATTACGTAACTACCAGAAAACCTTTAATTACTTATACAGCTCACATTATGCTTCTGTTGGGCTAGAGATAGTGGATAATGCTAGTCTAGAAATCTCCATTTAAACAAAGTATCGCCACTCCTTTGGAAGCGAAATATCATGTTAGGTAATGGCAAACTCCAACCAAGAAAATCCTCACCTCCCTCTTTTCAGCATATTTATTATGTACGGCACTCATTTCACTGCCAATTTGCCAGATGACTCTAGGATCTCCTCCACTTTCGTGCCAGCCTTCGCAGTAGCGCTCTCCCGGGCTCAACCTCCCTCCACCCAACTCCCAAGCTCCCGACTGTCACGGCCCACCTCCCAAACCTCAGCTGGCACACTCAACACTCTGTTTCTAGCATCTTCTTCCTCCCTCTGCTCCCACTACTCCTTCACCCTCGGGGACACCCTCTTTTTCTCATGACTCATGTATGTGACTTCACATCAATTCACAGGATCGCCACAGAACTCCACTTTTCAGCCCCTCCGTCTATCAGTGTGTCAGGATATTCTGCGTTAAGTCAAACTGTAAAACAATATATGCACTTTTAAATAATAAAAGAACTCACTGCAGTTCAAACTCACAACCACCTGCCAAATTCCTAGAATGGCTGGTGTGTACTGGAAGGAAGGGTCAAGGCCACACAAAGTGTGATCCGTTTATGCACAAAAACTGTTAAAATTGAATAATCTCAGTTTTATCTCTTTTTATTTTCTATGTCCTCCCTTTGAAGAGGGTAATAAACAAGGCAATGTCCCAAAGACAGGCATATGAAAAGAAAAGGCCCCACACGTTAACACAAAATTAGGCAAATTCAGTCACGAAGAATCTGGTTCTTAATCTGGGACACAGAAATGCAGGTCTGGACCCCTCAAAGTGTGGGCAAGGTTCCAAGGGTGTATGCATATACACATCTGTGACGAGAGTCTGCAGCTGTCATCACATTTCAAAGGGTCTGTGACCCAGTGAGTAGTACTACTGCTGTAGGACTTAAAAATGAAAATCAATGAAATTATGAGGTAAAGAAAGTCATCTATTTACATGACAAATAGCTTAAGACACCAGTGCCTGTATGCCTGTAGTTACTAAGTCCATTACAGTGCACGTCTGTTAACTCTGTGTATCTTCACAGTATGATCTTCACCACAACTTGCGAAGTGTAACCACTCAGCACCTTCTGTTCCGTTCTGTTCGGTTTTCCCATTACAATTCTTCCAGCATAATTTTTTGACAGCAAGTGTATGACTTTGGCTAAAACAAAGAGAAATCATGAAATGAACGTATGCTGTGACTACAAAATATTTTACCTACATATTCACTTAATTACTATGCCCTTGCTATCGATGTTAACATAAATGGAAGTCAAAACCTGAACATCAAAATGTACAGGTTTTACAAAAAGCAGAGTCAGACCTACAAATACAGAGAACAAACTGATGGTTGTCAGAGGGCTGTGGGGTGGAGGGTTGGCCAGAACGGATGAAGGGGAGAGGGAGATATGGGATTCCAGGTATGGAATGAGTAAGTCACAGGAATAAAAGGCACAGTGTAAGGAATACAGTCAACGGTACAGTAATAGTGATATAAAAGGGCAGATGGCAGCTACACTTGTGGGGAACACAGAATAATGTATGAACTAAGTTGTACACCTGAGACTAAGGTAACGCTGTATGTCAACTATACTCAAATGAAAAAAATGGCAAAAAAGTTTTTAAAAATTACAGGTTTTAAAATACCATCACTAATAATTTTGCAATTTTATCCTAACCTTGAAAACATCTTACTCTATTTACTTAAAACTGTCAGACTAAATATCTTAATGAAAAAGGACACCACCAGCGAGATACAGACAATGAATTTCTGTCGAATTTTCTTTCGATGATCAGTGGAATTCACGAAATGGCTATTAAAATCTGTCTTTCAGGTAACATTACTAAATGGGTTTCTTTTTTAAAGAATTCTAACTTGGGGCGCCTGGGTGGCTCAGTCGGTTAAGCGGCCGACTTCGGCTCAGGTCATGATCTCGCGGTCCGTGAGTTCAAGCCCCGCGTCGGGCTCTGTGCTGACAGCTCGGAGCCTGGAGCCTGTTTCAGATTCTGTGTCTCCCTCTCTCTGACCCTCCCCTGTTCATGCTCTGTCTTTCCCTGTCTCAAAAATAAATAAAACGTTAAAAAAAAAAAAAAGAAAATAAGGAATTCTAACTTTGCAACATATTCCAGATTATTTTATTCCCTTGACATCCCTCTGACATAGAAGGGACTCTTACTCACATGTTTACTGCTGGGTAAGGAAAGATAATGAAAGATTTAATAAACTGCCCAAAGAAACAACCTTGGACTCCAACGTGACCTCTAACTGCATGACCTTGGGCAACACACTCCTGTTAATGCCCCCTCAACCCCATGGCCTAGAATGCTACCATAGGTTATTAATAAATCCCTAGGAGAATAGAACACCCTCTACAAATTCAACCTGCAAATCAGACCTCTGAACCAAGGAAGAATAAAGTAAAAAACTTAAGTAGGTTTTAAGGCAGTCAACCCTGAAAACAATACCAGAGCACACAATTATACTTTCAGCTGTTGAGAGCCCACGTGTCACCAGATGCGCTCTCGGTAGGAATGAAACACAACCTTGAGGTAAAGAAACGCGTTTTAAAAATCAGCATACCACAGCCTACACAACCACACGACTGTGAGGACCTGCAAGTGGCCACCCTGGAGGTTACACACGGCTTGACAGGGCTGTCGTCAGTAGCCCTTCCTGAACGTCTTCTCAAGGCAATGCTCCCATTCTCTGCAGGCTAGGACTTGAGCACTACCCTCAACGCTACGGACCCTTCCACGAGTTTGAATCTCATTACCGGAGGCAGTCAAGAGTCCTCTGGAGATGAGCTTCACGAATAAAATCAATGCCAAACTTAAAAAAAAAAAGGGACCAAACGAGTACAACTATAAAAAGGTATTAGAATTGGTTTTCTTCCATCGTAGTGAGCTGCTTCCGAACACAATTCCTAAAGAGAAGTTCCAGAAATATTTTAAGTGACACAAACATCACCGGAAGCTCGTTATTGATACTATTAAAGATTTCTCATTTCATCAGAGGAATGGTGGAAGTACTGACACATTACTGAAACAAGTATATATAATACAGTTGACCCCTACACAACACAGGTTTGAACTGCACGGGTCCACTTATACACAGATTTGTTTCAATTCACATAGCACAGTCTCATAAATGTATTTTCTCCTATGATTTCTTAATATTTTCTTTTCCCTAGGTTACTTTATTGTAAGAATACACTACCTAATACATTTATCATACAAAATATGGGTCAATCCGTTGTTCATCACTAAGGCTTCCAATCAACAGTAGGCCATTAGTAATTAGCTTCTGTGGAGTTGAAAGGTACACACCTCTAACTCCCATGTTGTTCAAGGACCGACTGTATACTGCTTCCCAGGGGAGCTACTTTGAGGAACAGTACTTATTTAGCTATACAAGCTTTAAGATGGTGCATTTCTTTTTTTTGGGTAATATTCTTTAAATCTAGCACGTTAACAGGAGCAAGCACCATAGGCAGGGCAGGGTGAAAGGAAGGAAAACAGAAGGGAGGGGAGTTCAGGAAGAGAGAAAATTTCAAATGACTGGAAAATGAAATTTCAAATGAATACTTCACTGACGTATTCCCTTCTTCGGTAAGCAACAGCATGAACCATTTCAACTGCTAAACCCAGCATCAGAGAGGTGGGAAAGAAGCCAAAAGGGCAGCAGGAATAAAGAGAAATCACATTTTAACAAATGCAATTATTATGAGCACTAACATACTTTGCTAACAAGGAGACAAACTCCCCTGGATGAAATATCACAGAAAAGATGTGTGGCTCACAGGTCTTTCTCCATCAAGCCCATCACTTTCATCATGACACTGTCATTTGGAATTGTATTTGAAATTCTATTTTGAACAGTTCACACATATGAAGGTTGAAGGATCCTTAAAAAAATCTGACAGAATGGGGTTACTGACTTTTTGATAATTTAGACATTGTTAAAGCATAAAATGGATTAAAATTAGGTTAACAAATGATCCTGCTGTCTAGGTGGGTGAGGGTGGGGAGAAGGGTGTAAATGACAGGTGCTCTAAGCCAGCAGGAGGCAACGGCCTGTGCCCAGGGAGCACTTACCGGGCTTAAAATCAGTCATGTGGCTTTGAGGGGCACTTGAGTTTGCTCCCCATCATGGGATCTGAGCTGACATGTTCAAACAAGATGAGGCTACCAAAACACAATCTACCACATTTCAAAACATCACCAACATTTTTAATCCAGTTTTATTAAAAATCTACCGTAGTCACATTCTAGACCACTTCAAACGTGTTGTGTATAAAGACAATAGTATGCAGCAAGCAACCGGCTGAAGCAAACTTTTAAAAACCAAGTGCAACACAGCAGCAAGCATCAATCTCAAGAGGCTACCGCAGAACACAGAAGTACCACTTAGTGGTAAGCACCTTAATCGAGATCTGTGTTCCTCTCCATGTGAATGTGGCATCAACTCGCCACAGAAGACAAATACTACATGATCTCACTTATACATGGAATCTTTAAAAAAACAAACAAAAACAAACTCATGGAAGAAGAGATCAGATTTACGGTTACCAGATGCAGACGGTGGGGGAGGGGGAATCAGAGGAAGATGGTCGAAAGGTACAAACTGCCGATAGTAAGACAAATAAGTACTAGGGACGGAATGTACACATGATGACTACAAAGAATGCTGCTGGATGATGCAGAGGGAAGTTGTTTGGAGAGTGAATCCTAAGGGTTCTCATCACAAGGAGAGATTTTTTTCTCTTTATTCTTCTTTCTCTTTTGACTGTAGCTACACAAGCAGATGGATGTAAGTTGAAGCTATAATCATTTCACGGTGTATGTAAATCTTACTGTTCCCCTTAAACATGCACAGTGACGTATGTCGATTACTTCTCAATAAAACTGGAAAAAAACTGCCACTAAATGCTTTATAACAAATATAATTACAATTTGTATAATTATAACAAAATCTAATCTTATGGAAGCAAAAATAGTAAAATACCTTTGACTTGTTTCTACACAGTGAGTCCAGTCATTTGTTTCTGGAACTTGATCAGTTTTTTTCCAAGTGTATAAACAAATCCTTCCGCACTCTAATCCTACTGCAACAACGTATCTATTTTTAAGGGAGGAGAAGACAGTGATTAATTAGCATGAATTTCTGTTATCTCCATTATCACTCTAAAGTATTTCTTTACAGTGCTCCCAACTGTCCATGGGGGCACCTGGGTGGCTCAGTCGCTTGAGTATCTGACTCTTGGTTTCAGCTCAGGTCATGATCTCGTAGTTCGGGAGTTCGAGCCCCACATCGGACTCTATGCTGACAGTGCAGAACCTGCTTAGAATTCTCTCTCTCTGCACTTACCTGTCTGCTTTCTCTCTCTCTCTCTCTCTCTCTCTCTCTCTCTCTCTCTCAAATAAACTTTAAAAATCAAATGGCTGTTGTTTTTTTTAACGTTTACTTATTTTGAAAGAGACAGAAAGCACGTGTGTGCACATGCATGCATGGGGGAGGGGGAGAGAGAGAGGGAGAGAAAACCCCAAGTAGTCTCCACGCTGTCAGCACCAAGTCCGACATGGGGCTCCATGCAAGGCTTGATCCCAAGAACTGTGAGATCATGACCTGAGCTGAAATCAGGCGTCAGAAGCTGGACTGACTAAGCCACCCAGGAACCCTCAAAAGGCTCTACTGAAAAGCACCAGCCCACGAGACCAGGCACTGCTCTGTTACATCCTCATGGAGCCTCCTCTCTACCGAGGGTGCACCAAGTCCTCCCCCGTCCTCTGCTAGCAAAGCCCACAAGCCAGTGTTGCCCTGGCTGGCTGCAGGGACCCTTGTTCTACTGCGGATGCAGTTACTGAGAAAGCACCAGGCTCTAAATTTGGTGAAATACGATCCTCTGAGCCACACTCCCAATCCCTGTTTTCCCCACTCCGAGTATGATCAAGTTCTATCAATTTAACAATTCTTACGAGAAACATAAGCATTATGAAAAAAAATAGCAACTTGGAAGCTAAAAGAAATAACAAATAACAAATTAAAGTATAGAGGACTACAGCTTAAGAAACCAAGTGGTTGTAGCAAAAACTTAAAACAAAGCCCCACTCAGAGACTGACCGTTGGGCACAGTTAAGCACAGGGCAGACACTGACGGCTGTCACTGCTCCCCCCACATCCAGGACAGAGGAGCAGGGGCCAATGTTGTGCTCGACGGAGTCATCACTGGAGTCACACTCACCCCAGACAACCACCTAACACAGAGAGATCAAATTCTGTGAAGACTTCTCTTTGCAAGACTTCCAGCAATGCATTAGAGTATCAATGGCACAGATAAATGCAAAATATTCACTCTAGCATTTAAAAAAATGCCTCGTTTACATTTGTGGATTACGTTCTAGATTTCAAAGTATTTCAAGCATCAGAGAGAAGCCAGACGACTTGTGTAATAGACACAAGTCTCTGAGTCCTCAACTACCTAACTGTGCCGGTCCAAAGATGGACTCTCCCTGCCCAGAGACCAGAGATTGTCTAGCACGCTCTTTTATGCTCAGGAAACCAGTTCTGATCCAGGGAGAGTCCACTGGTCAGATCCTCACCAAGAGGCTCGTGCACCTCTCCAAGAAGCTACCGCACAGTGTATGGGGACCGATCAAGTCCTGGATTTTCCTCTACACCACCACTGGCACTAAGGGAACAACTCAGCAGTCACGAGGACCTAACCTTCACGATACCCTGCATAAGAAAGGAAGCTTCCCTGGAAGCTCACACTTCTGGGGGGTGGGACTGGTCACGAAGAATAGAGAGGGAAGTGAAGTGGACAAGAGCTATAAAATGCAAGACCAAAGCAAGATTCCAAGCAGAAGGCTCTGTCCAAGTACACAGAAGTACACTTCTGAGAATGTGTGGTGGTGATACTCTCTGTCCACTTCAGCTTAGAGGCACAGGTGGACCATTTGCTACTGGGCGGGGGGGGGGGGGGGGGGGGGGGGGAGGGTGGGAGGTGGGGGGGCTGTGGAGGGCAGAAGCAGTCCTGCTTCCTCAGCGGTGAGCACAGCACAGGCACATAAATGCCAGGGAAGAAATAAACAGGCAAATGAATGCAAGTGAAAGTCTAACAGAAACAGGTTTAGAGGCTGACATTTCCGTGTTTGCAGGTCCATGCTAGCCCCCTGCTTCAGTGATTTGTACCATCACGACAACTGGAGGGGGCAAGGGGAGGAAAGGAAATGCTCATTGCCTCGCCGTCTCTGGTCTGCAGGCACTACAGAAAAAGGAGAGGACATTTTATTATTTTTTTTAATGTTTATTTATTTTTGAGAGAAAAAGAATGCATGAGTGAGGGAAGAGCAGAGAGAGAAGGAGACACAGAATCCAAAGCAGGCTCCAGGCTCTGAGCTGTCAAGCACAGAGCCCGACACGGGGCTCAAACTCATGAACCCAACCGCCAAAGTTGGATGCTTAACCAACTGAGCCCCCCAGGCACCCCAAGGAAAGGACCTTTTATTTTTATTTTTATATATTTTTTAAACGTTTATTTATTTTTGAGACAGAGAGACAGAGCATGAATGGGGGAGGGTCAGAGAGAGAGGGAGACACAGAATCTGAAACAGGCTCCAGGCTCTGAGCTGTCAGCACAGAGCCTGACGCGGGGCTCAAACTCATGGACCGCGAGATCATGACCTGAGCCGAAGACGGACGCTCAACCAACTGAGCCACCCAGGCGCCCCAGAAAGGACCTTTTAAATAAAGAGTGCGATGGGGCACCTGGGTGGCTCAGTCAGTTGGGTGTTCAACTCTTAGTTTCAGCTCAGGTCATGGTCTCATAGTTTCTGAGTTCGAGCCTCACATCGGGCTCTGTACTGACAGTGTGGAGCCTGCTTGGGATTCTCTCTTTCTCTCTGCTCCTCCCACATACACTCTCTCTCAGAATAAATAAACTTAAAAAAAGAAAAAGAAAAAGAAAAAGAAAAAGAAAAAGAAAAAGAAAAAGAAAAAGAAAAAGAAAAAGAAAAAAGAAAAAGAAAAAGAAAAGAATGTGAGAACAGCAAAGACTAGAGGCCAGGGTGAGGGCCATGTCAAGAGTCTACTACTAGCTAACTTGTTTTATTTTTTTGAAGCTTGAGAAACACATACACACACACACTGCTTCCTCCCATGAATGAAAAGGCAATAATCATCTACTATAGAAAAAAATCTTTAATTCATAACAGTATGAAAAAGAAAAGAAGCAACTATTTTCCTCCTTATGCCCATTCACCGCCTCCTGCTCTCCTTGTTAGTTTTGGACCATTTCATTTACTACTTCACTCCCATTGGGGCCATTTGATGACCATCATGTGTCTGAAAGGCTTTCTTTTCATATTGGATATTTTGGAGATGGGTATTTGCAAAATTTAACAAGAAAGCCTTTTTATGAATGCATACAAAAAAACACAGTACACACAGATTTTTAAAAATTGTATCAGAGTCAGGATTATGTGTTTTCTATCCGAACATACCTGTAATATTATTTCACATTTAGAAAAATATGACGTTAAAAAGAATTACCTTTTTGTCCCGACTCCCAGTGAAGAAATACATGCTATCAGGACTCCAATCACAAGACCAAATAATTCTACTGTGCACAGCAGTTATCTTGTTGGTGAAGGCGAAGAGGCTGAAAATTGGGTCTGAAAGAATCACCACACACACCACTCACAAGGCAGACAGAAATCTAGGTTTTTCTCTGTCAGAAATCTATGTTTATGTGCCATATACATCACATCCTGTAGTAACCAATTACACATGCTGACTTTTGCAACAGACCACGGCTCAGCAGCTGACCCTCATCAGAAGGCAATAGGCATATAGTTAGTTTCCTGGTAGGGAACGCTTTTATATTGCTAGTCACTCTCTAGTGACAGATGGCAACCATCTTCCAGGCACTTAACTGAAGGTTCAACTTACGCCCATGAAAGAAGCCTGAACAATTTAACTTTACTCAGGAAGTAGCCCGATTTACATATATGAAAAAAAGATTAATGTACTCTTAAAAACAAAACAAACAAAACAAAAAACAAATGAAAACCTTAAAAAATCTTTACCCTTGTAAGATTTAAATGTAAGGTAACTTCTAGTCCTTATATGGACTAAACCTAAAACACATTAATTACTTACAAAGAGGGAAGAGGAATGCATCTATTAATTCGTAATCCATAAAGACACAATAGTTTATGGGTATATTTTTAGTATCACATTAACTTTTTAAAATCACTAGTTGCAAAAGGAGTCAGTCTGTTCTAACATACAATGTTCAATATGTCAGTCTCTAAAATACAAGAAACTAAAAGACTAAGAATATCACAAGATAGATCTGCATGCAAGTTCAATCAATAGAAAAATTAAAACAGAATTAAATAACACAAAGATATTTTAAATACTCTCTAAAGTTTACCCAAAGAAACCAGGGTAATACAAATACGCCTTGCTCCAACAACACAATTTTTTTTCCCTTTTGTTTTTAATTTATGCCAGGCTCAGGACAGAACGCAGGTAGGTGTTAATATCTTGCCCACGGGCCACAGTATTCACAGACGGATACCGAAAATGCCCTTCCTAATTATCAAAGTGACAGGGGGAAGTAGGAAAAGGGTAAAAATAATGTCCTTTTAGGTTTCATAATTTAATTGTGTCTTCATTAATCCTGTACCATAAAATCCTAGCTCAAAATATACTATCCATTTGGTTTTACACTGGCATTCTGTAACCATCCACAAAATCTGTTTTTATAGCTTATATTCTTATATGTATATATGTTTTGTATTTTATATTTTCATATTTTGTATTTTTATGTTTAACTGAGATGTCTGAACACATGCCATCCCAACTAGATAATCACAAGGAAGTCAACTCAAAGATCGTCTGCATTTAAATCTTACAAGGAAGGTCAAGTCTTCCTCACTTATAACACAACTTTGAAAGGTTTCATAACAGAGACTCTGTCCTTCACCCTGTTATTATTTCTATTCCTCTTCACCTAGTAGCTACTCAAGGGAGATAAAATGCTCACAAGTGTTTCACTAATAATCTTCCAATCAGAAGCTACTTTACCTAACTCAGGTGAGACTGTGTCCTGCCTTTTCCACAGTGACCAAGTTCGATCTCTGGAAACAGCTAGTAAGAACCTGTCGTTAGGTGAGAAGGCCATCTGTGTGACAGTCAAACTGTGGAAAACTAAATTCTGCACCTGTTTCCAAGAGGTAGTGTTCCAAAGAATGATAGCTGCATGCTCTTTCTTAGCTGCCTGTAGATAGAGATGAAACAATCAAGCAATTTAAGTTAAAATGAACTGAAAAAAAAAACACATTTAAAAAACAGTATACTGTTTCTATGGGTATATTCTATGTACATGTATAAATGGAAAAAAAATTCTGAGGAGATACATACTACAAGCCAGTGTAACCTTGGGAAAAGGAAGACTGGGACTAAGATAGGTGACTCATCAGAGACTGGCATTGTCATCACAGAGTTTCAACATTTTACAAGAAGCATATATTTGCATATTAATTGTATAGTTAATAGTTTAGAGACTTTCACTTCTGCTCAACATGATGGAGTAACAGGGACGAACGAGACTGCACTGGTGTGACAGAACTAAAAAACTAGACTTAACACCCGAAAATAACAACACTCCAAAATATGAGATATCTGGCAACAAAGAACACTGATCTCTGAGAGACAAAATGAAACTCAGAGTAGAAAAGCTAAAAGAAAAAGAAAAGACCATCACTAAACTCTAGGACAATGTTAAGCAGCAACATAAAGGTATAACTAGAGCCTCCAAAAAGGATGAAAAGAAAAAATACTGAAAAAGATAATGGCTGACAAATTTTGAAATTTGATAGAAACAATGAACCTACAGATCCAACAGGTTCCAGAAAAACCCAAGCACAGAAAACATGAGGAAAATTATACCAACAATAAGCAAATTGTTTAATATCAGCCATAAAAAAAAAATGCAGTTGGAGGGGAAAAAACCCATCACTAAGACACAAAAAAATTATAGCAGACTCCAATCAGAGCAATACAAGTCAAAAAAAAAAAAATAAGAAAAAGAAAAAGAAAAAGAAAAACGGAGCTACATCTTTAATGTACTGAAAGGAAAACCAACATTTTTTTTACCCACTATAAAAATCATTCCAAAATGAAGGAGAAATAGGTTTTTGCAGACAGGCAGAAGCTCAAAAAAATTCACGACCAGCAGAAGAGCATTATAAGGAATGTTAAAGGATATCCTCTAGGCAGAAGGACAATGGTATCTGCTGGAAATTTTTGTATTATTTAAATCTCTTCAAAAGAGAACAGACTACTCAAAGAAAAAAGGACAATATATGGTGTTAATTCTATGAAGAAGTGAAACAATACCATAAAGGAAACAAAAGTATACCTCTGTAAAGTTCTTAAATCATACCTAAAATAGTGCAACATCACTTAAGGCCCATGTTGGCAAATTAAAAATGTATAGTATATCGGGGCACCTGGGTGGCTTGGTCGGTTAAGCGTCTGACTTTGGCTCAGGTCATGATCTCACGGCCCAGGAGTTCGAGCCCTGCGTCGGGCTCTGTGCTGACCGCTCAGAGCCTGCAGCCTGTTTCAGATTCTGTGTCTCCCTCTCTCTCTGCCCCTCCCCTGTTCATGCTCTGTCTCTCTCTGTCTCAAAAATAAATAAACGTTGAAAAAAAAAATTACAGTATAAAATGAAAGACAATCAATAAAATAACATAACAGTTATATGTACTAATCAAACTAATGAAATAAAACGGACTCATAAAAAGTAATCAATTAATCCAAAATAAGTAAAACAGAACAGAGAAAGGATGGATCAAATAGAAAATAAATAGCAAGATGACAGATTTAAATCCAAGCATGTTATTATGTTACATGTAAATGGTCTAACAAATGCCCCTATTAAAATGGTAGATTATCGGGGCCTGGATGGCTCAGTTGGTTAAGCGGCAGACTCTTCGTTTTAGCTCAGGTCATGATCTTGTGGTTGGTGAGTTCAAGCCCCACATTGGGCTCTGTGCTGAGGGCATGAAGCCTGCTTGGGATTCTCTCTCCCTCTCTCTCTCTGCCCCTGACCCTATTGTGCTCTCTCTCAAAAATAATAAACATTAAAAAAAAAAAAAAAAAAAAAAAGGAAAATTATCAAGATGAGTGAAAAAGCAAGACCTAACTGTAGGCTGCCCTTAAGAAGCCCACTTGAAAATAAAAGGAAACAAGTAGCTTAAAAGCACAATGATGGAAAAAGATATTTATCTCAAGCACTTCTCAAAAGAAAGTTGGAGTGGCTATTTTAACATTGGACAACATAGATGTGAGAGCACAAAATATTACCAAAAAGAAAGAGAATAATTCCATAATGATAAACTAGTCAACTAATCAAGAGAATATAACAATCATTAATGTTTTAACAGGACAGCCTCAAAATATATAAAAACTGAAATACAAAGATTAAAAGATAAACCCACAATTATAGTCAGAGATTTCAAAATGCTACTCTCAATAAAACTGAAAGGATAAAAGACTTGCACAATACTATCAACCAATCTGACATAATTCATATTTTCAGAACACTCCACCCAACAGAAACAGAATCCACATTCTTTTCATGTGAACATGGAAATTTACCAAGATTAAATTTCAAAGGATTCAAATCATATTATGTTCTCTGACCACAATGAAATTAAATTAGAAATCAATAGTAAAAAGATATCTGGAAAATAGTATATGGACACTAAATAAATTTCAAAATAACCTATAGGTAAAAGACAAAAATCAAAGGGAATTTTAAAAATATTTTTAGTTAAGTGTAAATGAAAACAACATATCAAAATTTATGGAATATCTCAAAAATAATACTTAGAAATTTATAGCACTCAACATCCATATCAAAAAGACAGATTTATAATCAATAGCCTCAGCTTTAACCTTATTAAACTAGCAACAGAAGAGGAAATGAAATCTAAGTAAAAGAAAAAAAAAACGGCAAAAATCAATGAAATAGAAACAAGAAAAACAGCAGAGGAAAATCAACAAAACCAAAAGTAGAATTATTTGAAAATATCAAAATATCATTAGTTTCCTTATCAATTCTCAGAATGCTCCCCCACAAAAAGAAAAAAGAGGGTGTGAGAGAGAAAATACAAATTGCTAATAGCAGAATAAGACAGGTAGTATCACCAGAGATTCTTTAGATATTAAAAGTATCATAAGAGAATATTATGAGTAACTTTATGACAACAAATTTGACAACTCAGGTAAAAAGGACACATTTTCTGAAAGATACAAACTACCAAAATACACTCAAGAAAAACTAGATAACCTAAATAGTCCTATATCTACTGAAGATATTATATTTGTAGTTAAAACCTTCCCACAAAGAAAACTCCAGCATCAGTTGGCTTACTGAGGAATTCTCTCAAACATCTGAAAAAGAAATAATCAGGGTGCCTGGGTGGCTCAGTCATTAAGCATCCAAATTTGGCTTTGGTTCTCATGGTTTGTGGGTTCAAGCCCCACGTTGCACTCTGTGCTGACAGCTCAGAGCCTGGAGCCTGCTTCAGATTCTGTCTCCCTGTCTCTCTGCCCTTCCCCTGTTCACGCTCTGTCTCTCAAAAAATAAACGTTACAAATTCTACACAAACTGTTCCAGAAAACTGCAGAGGAAATATTTCTAAGAGGCTAGCATTACCTTGAAACCAAAACCAGATGAAGCCATTGTAAAGAAAGAAAACTATATACAATATCCTTCATGTACTATACATAAAAGTTTTTAAACAAAATTTTAGTAAAATAAGCCCAACACTATATAAGAAGATAATGTATCACAAACAGATGGGGTTTGGTTCCAGGAATGCAATTTTGGTTTATTATTTGAAAAACCAATCAATGTAATTCACCATGTTAATTAACTAAAGAGGGAAAACCATATGATCATGTCAACAGATGAAGAAAAAATATTCAACAAAATCTATCATCCATTCCTGATAAAAGCACTCTCTCAACTAGAAATTGTAGGCAACCTGATAAAGAAGAATCACAAAATCCATAATGGACATAGGGATAATCCATCATGGGCAAAGAAGCAATGTTTTGTTCCTTAGGTAAGGAATAAGGCCAAGGATTTCTGCTATCACCATTGGTATCCAACATTAAGACATCCTTATAGGAAAGGAAGAAATAAAACTTTTTATTCATAGGCAACATAAGCATTCATATGGAAAATGCTACAGTATCTACAATAAAGCTACAAGAACTAATAATTAAGTTTAGGAAACTCACAGAATATAAGATTGATAAACAAAAAGCAACTGTATTTCCATGTGTAAATAATGAATAGACATAAAATATACAAATTAAGGGTAAATCTGATAAAATATGTGTAAGATCAGACACTGAAAATTATAAAACAGTCCTAATAATATTAAGATGTTAACTGGGGAAAACTGGGTGAGAGGTTTTCTATTATCTTTGCAACATTTTGTTAAATCTAGAATTACTCTAAAATAAAAGGTTTACTAAAATAAAATAAAAAACTTAAAAAATAAAATAAAATGAATTAAAATAAGATAAAATCTTTATTAAAAAGAAAAGTTCATTCCTGGGGCACCTGGGTGGCTTAGTTAAGCGTCCAACTTTGGCTCAGGTCACGATCTCATGGTTTGGGAGTTCAAGTACCACATCGAGATCTGTGCTGACAGCTCAGAGCCTGAACCTGCTTCAGATTGTGTCTCCCTCTCTCTCACCCCTCCTCTGCTTGCTCTGTCTCAAAAATAAATATTAAAAAAAAAAAAAACCATTCCTAAAAAATTAAACACCTAAATAAATGAAAGACATACTGTATTTGTGTGTCCAAAAACCCCCAATATTGTTAAAATGCTCCTCAAATTGAGCTATAGATTCAATGTAATCCCCAAACAATTCCAGTAAGTGTTTTTGTAGAAATTGTCAAGCTGGTTCTAAAATTTATATAAAAAAGTGAAGAACCTAGAATAGCCAAAATAACTTTGAAGAGAATTGGAAGATAATTACTTCCTGGTTTTAAGACATATTACAAAAAGCTATACCTATTTAGAGAATGTAGTATTGGCATCAAGAATAAAAGATGAATGGAAAAAAACACAAGTCCAGAAACAGACCTACACATATATGGACAAGTGATTTTTGACAAAGGTGCAAAAGGCAGTAAGTAAAGGGATAGTCTTTTCAACAAATATGGAACAATTGGATATCCACATGCAAGAAAACCAACTTTAACCTATATTCTAGGCCAAATGCAAAAATTAATTAGGTCTAAACATAAAACTTAAAATCTATAAAACTCAGAGAACCAGATGTGCCCTAGAGTTAGACAAAGATTTCTTACTATACAAAAAGCACAACCCAATACAGAAAAAAATCGGTAAATTAAGCTTCACCAAAACATACAACGTCTGCTCTTTGAAAAACGGGAAATGAAGATAAGTCACTGGGAATAATTATCTAAATTGCATATATCTGATACTTGTATCCAGTGTATACAAAGAACATTTCCAAACTGAGCAATAAGCAAACAATCCAAGAAAGAAATGGGCAAAATATCTGAACAGGTACTTCATCAATAAAAGATATAGAAAGAAAATTAGCACATGAAAAGATGACCAATATCATTAGTCATTAGGAAAATGCCAATGACCACCACAATGAGATGTTACACACCAAACAGAATGGTTAAAAAGACTGACCATACTAAGGGTCAGTGAGGGTGTGGAGCAACTGGAATTCGCACTGCTGGCAGGGCAGTAAAAAGGTTTAACTGTTTTGGAAAATAGTTTGGCAGTTTCTTAAAACTTTAAATATACACCTACCATATAATCTAGCAATTCTACTCGGAGGTACTTATTCAACAAAAATGAAAGCATGTACCCAAATAAAGACATTATACAAATATTCACAACTGCTTTTATAGGTAAAAGCCAAAAAGTGGAAACAACTCAAATGTCCATTAATAAGTGAAGAGATAAACAAATTGTAATACATCTGTAGAAGGGAAAACTACTTAGCACTAAAAGAGAATGAACTGCATATTCCATTTATATAAATTTTAGAAAACACAAAGTACTCTACCATGACAAAAAGCAGATTAGTGGTTTCCTACGGATGGAGCAGGAGAAGGTAAGAAGGGGCAGGAAAGAGGACCTACCAAGGGGCAGAGGAAATTTCTGGGGTTGATGGCTATGTTCATTATCTTAATTGTGGTTATGATTTCACAGGTATAAACCATATGTCAAAATTTATCAAATTAGCCAGTTTCAACACACAACTTATAATAAGCTAACAACATCTAAATAAAATTGTTTAAAATGTTAAGTTTCAAAGAAAGATGGATCTAATCATTTGCTTTACCAGTCAAAAACAAAATTGTGGCCGGCATCCTCCGTTCAAGAAACCAAGCCACCTTCAGGTTGGTGCCCAGAAGAACTAGAAGTTTCCATGGATTATTTACCCTTCTACTGGGCAGGTGAGTTTAGAGAAACCTTCAGATTTAAACTTTCCAAGCCCCACTATCAACCACACTTCTTTTCTACTGTTTATTAAAATATAAAATACTTAGAAAAAGTATACAAATAACAAAAACCAAGTACACATTTGCTACAAGCAAGCCAAGTTGAAAAGGAAATAATCAATTACACATCACTGACAGCGCTGAAAGCTAAAAACGAACTGGCTGCTCAGCAGAAGCATAGCTATTCCTGCCACCAAGCTCTGTTCTCCCCCCCAGGCCCCTGTAACAGAAGAAGTACTCTCAGTAGCACTCTCACAGACGGGACAACAGGCAAAGGAGCACAGCGGTATTTCTTATGATGCCTCTCAATACAGGCTAGCGGCAAGAAGCTGCAGCAAAAGCAGGGACAGAGGGACCTGCCAGATAGGCAACTCACATCATCACGCTTGAAACAAGTAAATATACTTTAGACAATGTAGATAAAACGGGGGGGGGGGGGGTCTCAAGACCTTTCAGACGATCCTCCATACATACTAGTTCACTGCACAGAACAGGGATAAATACGGACTAGGGAGTACGAGATTAGTCTCACAAGCAAACACTGAAAAGTACTACTCTGCAGTGCCCCATGCTAGTGAGCCGGCCACCACCTTATCCCATCCTGGCACATGCTGAGCGACCCCATGCACTTCGCTCAGTCCCAAGTCTGTTCCTAGAGAAACGGTCAAACAGAGCGCACTCTGGATTTCATCTTCTCATTCCCCTGTGTCTCCAGGACTCTAATTATTCAAATTATTTATCACATTTTTAGGTCATTTAAAAATACCTGATTAAATAAATCAGGTGTAGATCAGGTCAAACCAAGTATTTAAGAACAAAAGTGTGTGGCGGAAACAGATTTAAAATGCAACCGCAAGCTTTTTATTTTGAGTAAGCTCTACCCCCTACTTGGGGCTTGAACTCATGACCCCGAGGATCAAGACTGACACGCTTTATCGAGGACGGAGCCAGCCAGGAGCTCCTCAACTGCAAGCTTTTGAAAGGACAGAAGGAAAAAGAGGTTGAGAAAGCAAAACTCCGAAAAAGCAGGCCCCAGTAGCCTTTCACGTAGGGTTCTGCTGCCTCCATCGCCACAACCTGCAGGTGCCTGAGGACTCATGTGATTCATGTGACCAAGTGGAATAAAAAAGTATAATCCCCTACCTTACATGCTGAGGCAAGCAGAGTCTTTGAATTGCTACAAGCAACACAAAATATTTCATAACCGTGTCCATATCTAAAATTTAAGAGAAAATTTAAGAGAAAATTTAAAATTTTTAAATTAAAATTTTTAATTTTAATTAAAAAATTAAATTTTAAAATTAAAATTTTTAATTTTAATTAAAAAATTAAATTTTAAAATTAAAAAGAGAAAATTTAAGAGAAAATCTAAAATTTAAGAGAAAATTTAAGAGAAAATACATGACCCCTGTATTAGTAAAAGTACCTACTCTCATGCTGCAAAGTTTTAAAACGTGAGAAGAACAACATCAATCTATCTAGCTAACAGGCAATTCTTTCAGGGGACATTTCTGTCTAGGCAAACATTTGGGGAAAAAACAGAGATACTGGGGAAAATGCCAGCTTCCTACAAGTGATACAAGTTACTCAAACAATTAGATTAAAATACAAGTTTTCAACCCTAGCTAGTGTATACAATACACAATATATCTGGGAAAGGTTTTGACGGAGAGCCACCAAAAGGGAAAAAACAAAAACAAAAAACAGAATAATAAATCTTAGAAGCCCTTTTAAGAAAGGAAAAGAAATACAATGTTAAAAATTAAGACCAATAAACAAATCTAGGAAATAGAATGCATAGTAATATAAAAATCTATGTGAAGTTTGATTCTTGCCTCTTGGGAAGGCCACTGAAGATTTTTAGATCGGGGGGCGGGGGGATGTAGGTATGAAGAAAGCAAAGGAAAAAAGCAAGTTGTGTGGGAAAAAAAAAAATCACAAGTTATGACAGAATCAGATCAGAGAGCTTAGCACAGTTTAACTCACAGTTTTTGAACCTCAGGCCATAAAGTATTCTGCAGAAGATGACCCTCAGTGGGAGGTTCTACGATAAATGGATAGCACTGCAATTACTTTTTCTATTTTCACGCAAATAAGTGAATTCTATGGCACTTTTTTAGGTCAATAGTGACAGGTACCATACTATGTGTACTAATGACTATCAAACCACCTTTTTACCATTTCTTACCAGTAAGTATGGAAGGCTGGAAGGCCACTGGTTGATACTCAAAACCATTACTCGTTAATAGCTCCTCTTCATCAGAAGGCTGAGAAACTAGATCTCCTAGTTTAAAAGAAACACGTCAACATCATGTATATAGTCACGGTATTTATACATCCTATATACATCCTAATATTAAGAGCATCAATTACAAAGCAGTGGAACTTCAAAGTACTGATTGTACTTCAAGACGTATCAATGCAATTCCAAATCCAAGGGTACTTCCAGTACTCCAGTATTTGCCAAATGTGTTCTTTGAAGCACTAGTCAATTCCTCAACGATTTCTTCCTCTCTCTTTGACCTAACACTTCCCAAACTTTTAGACACATTCTTCAGGCTACCCGTATTAGCATGTGTGGTGGTAGAGCTCCATGAAACACACTTTGTGAAAACTGTACCTATTTCAGGGTCTGTGTATGCACGGAATATTTATCGTGAAATATCTGGTGGAGAAAGCAAATGCATGTGTTGTGATTTAAAAAAAAAAAAAAAAGATCAGTAATGAACACAAGGAACATGTTATACAAGTGTGTAACTAGGTTTTAAAATACAATGGGTTCAAAAATGTTGGACACTAAAGTCTTACCCTGAAAGACAGCTTTATTTGATAACCCCAACGCAGGGACAGTAGCTCCTTCTGGAAGATCACCATCTTGCTGGAATAAAAAGTATGATACATGTTTTAAACACTAAAAGTTACTGTTACCTCAGGCAACCAAAAATGTCATGCCCATAAATGCAGAGGAACAATTTAAAGAACACATGTGTGGATATCTGCCCACACTTCCATTTCCTAAATCAAAGATGCAATGCTAAGCACTCTCCACAAACAGGCTGCAGTTAACCCCCCAATGGATCTACCCAATCCATAAAGTCGGGCATCCTGTCATCCATGAGCTCATCAAACCCTAACAGCTCAGTGAGTTTTGGAGTCTGACAGGGCATGCACTGGGCTCGTTTCTAATAGCAGAGTGGGTTGAAATGGCACGCCCAGGGCTCTACTTCCAAGAGTCTCCCAAGCACATCCTTAATGATGTGCATGCAGACACCGCTGTTTCCCAAAAAGGCATATAGTATTTTCATTAAACCTATTTAAATAACTCAGTATTTTTAAAAACTTTTAGAGTGCCATTTGAAGCGCCAATGATCCATTTATACTCTGCAATGCATACCAACCAAATCATCTCATAAAAAACGATATGCTAACCATCAAAACTGGCATATGTCCATATGCTAAGAACATTTCTCACAATTTAGACTTTAATACAGGAGGTGGAACTCAACATAAACATGAGCCATGGGAATTTAAACCATCGAGAACAGCCACCTGGGACATAAGCCACAGCATGCTTTATCTCAGAAACCAAGAAAAAACTGCATGGAAAAGAGCAGTAAGAAGCACTCCTACAAACCTAACCCAACATTCAGCAGGGGAACAAAACCCAAAATACAGCAAAAGGCTTTCTAGTCCATGAAACCTCTGTTAGCTTAGGACACAGAACTGATTGTCTACCTGGGACTAAGGCTCTCATGGAGCCCTAAAACCACATTTCAATCCCTAGAACTAAGAGATCCTGAAACTAACTGCCCTCCCACCCTGTGGCACTGCATTATAATCCCAATCAAGACTTCCCTTTTGATCTCATTCCCATTGTTTATTATGGTTAGAAAGAAGCAGAACAGAACCTTAACCCCTCTTCACATAATCAAGAATGCCTGTGTCATGGGGTGCTCAGTCTACACTCTATAGAACTTAGTTGGAAATTTTATTTCAAATGACACTTTCTTCTCCAGTCTTATCCAGACTGGTGCTAGTTGCCCTGTCCTCAGAGTCTCCAGGCTCAAATGTATCCTGCTCTCTCTTCACCCCAAAGTACTTTTCATCACTGTCTTTGTTTAGGGACCTACAACAGCATCCCGTAGTCTAAATTGTGCCTGCCTCCCAAGGTCCTCCAGCATTTGACTTTCTCCCATTCTCTCCATTTCTCTGGATATACTACTCTTCATTTGAATAGCCAGAGCCACCCTACTGCGTGCGTGTGTGTGTTCTCTCTCTCCTCCCTTTTCCCTATCAAGTGTACCTACCTACCCTTTTCAATCTCAGAACCAAATTTGTGACCAAACTTTAAGAACCATAGGATGGTACACTTCTATGTAACACAACTATTTTCCTAATTTCTCTTCCTTCAAAAGTAGTTACTTTATAATTTTTATAACTTATGTATGTATTAATTTTAAGAGAAACAAAGAGAGAGAGAAATAGAGAGTATGCACACATGACAGAGGGGGAGAAGGGCTGAAGGAGAGAGAGAATCCCAAGCAAGCTCCATGCTCAACATGCAGCCTGACGCAGGGCTAGATCTCACGACCTTGGGATCATGACCTGAACCACAGCAGGAGGTGGACTCCCAACCTAATGCCCAAGTGCCCCATAACTTATGTATTTTTATCAGTAGCTCAAATCTTCTGTAAAGAGTATAAACATAAAAAAAATTTACCCTTTCAAAACCCAAATAAGGTCCCATTAAACATTTTCTCATTAGTACAGTAACCTCTTCCTTCTATGAATATTTTACTTTAGCCACCAAAAAATCCTTGGTCTTATGTAATAAGTGCAAGCACTTCAGTTCTACTGTTCCCTACCTCTAACCACAGTTAGAGGCAATCTCCCTGAAAATATGACCTATCACATATTGTTTAAAGTACCAATCACAGTGATGATACGTGGTATTCCTGCCTTGATTTAACACTTTAATTCTTCACAGTGTCTTAGACAACTTTTTAAAGAAATTTCTGGTTTAAACATTTAAATTATTGCATGCCACAGTGTGCAAGTTTGTCAAGACAATAATAAATCCGATCTGACTTCCTTTCTACCCATAATCTCCATTTACAGGTTTAAGCAAATATTTTTTAAATGAAGTCAATGGATTTAGCTCCACATAACTAAATTCAGAGGAATACTCACATTACAAAGCACAAGATTCAGTGACTGGCCTGTAATGGCACAAAAATTTTCCACAAAATTCTGAGGTGCAGAAAATACTCGAAGAACTTTCTCATCTGCTCCAGACACAAACTGAAACCGACTAATCATTGCCAAACATTTCAGGTCATACCCATGTATCTGAGGCCTGGCAATTTCATGCCAAGTAACCTGCATATTAAAATAGGATAAATAAAAATGACCATTTCAAAAATCAAATTCTTTTCAACAAGCAAAATGTCAGATGCAAAATCATTTATCATGCATGGAAATAGGACAACAAAGCAGATTCATCTGTGTTGTATTTACCAATAATTCAATCCTTTTTGTTACAGATGCAAAATACTTTATCATGCATGGAAATAGGACAACAAAGCAGATTCATCTGTGTTGTATTTACCAATAATTCAATCCTTTTTGTTACTGAGTAGGATTCTCTTGTATGGAGACATATACATATATATACATGTGTGTGTGTGTGTGTGTGTGTGTATACATACACATATATATACATATATATATACATATACACACACACACACATATATATATACACACACACACACACACACACACACACACACACATATATATATAAGCTTACTGATCCATTTACATACTGATAGATATTCAGGTTGTTTCCAGCTTGTCTTTCATTGAGAAAGCAGTTGTGAACATTTATGTACAGGTCTTTGCATGGACATGGGCTGCTACTTTTCTTGGGTTAATACTACCTATAGGTAGAATGGCTGGATGATATAATAGATGCATATTTACATTTTTAAGAAACTGCCAAACTATTTTCCCAAGAGGATATGCACTTTACAATCCCACCAGCAGTGTACGAGAGTGCCAGCTGTCTGCTCCCTCATCAACACTCGGTATTGTCTTTTACTTTAATCATTCTGATAGGTGAATGTGTGATGGTATCTCACTGCAGCTTTACCTTGCGTTTCCCTAATGACTAATGGTGTTGAGACTCTTTTCCTCTCCTTATTTCCTTATATCTTTTTTGGAGAAACATCTGTTCAAATCTTTTGCCCTTTTGGTTTTTTTAAACTGGACTATTATCCTAGTACTGACTTCTGAGATATTCTTCATACATATACACTCTAGATATAAATCCTTCACCAGAGATGTGCTTGGTAAATACTTTCTCCCAGTTGTGACTGGACTTCTCATTTTCCTGGCAGTATCTTTCAAGGAGCAGAAATTTTACATTTTAGTCAAGTCTGATTTATCCATTTTTTAATTTTTAATTTTTTTTTAATTTATTTTGAGGCAGGGGGGTGGTGGTGGGCAGAGACGGAGAGAGAATCCCAAGTAGGCTCTGTGCTGTTAGTGCAGAGACCAATGTGGGGCTTGTACTCAGAAACCATGGGATCATGACCTGATAGGTGCCCCTATCTATTTTTTAAATAGATGATTAATAAACAACAGCTGAGCTATATGGGTAACAAGTCACAAAGAGCCACAGAAAACCAGTGAAAATCATTTGCCTTGTTTTTTTAATTGACTCAACTCTATTATTTTGAACCTCCCACCACTACCGAAGTAGTAATGTCAGTGGCAGTTTTCACTCGTTTCTGTGGACTAACCAACCCACAGGCAGTTCCATGAATTTTTGTCAGGAACTGAAGCTGAGTACACAGACTTCCTCTACGACATAGCACAGGTCAATGGCTTGTCAGTGGTAAAGTTCTGTTGCGACTTTTTGAGCTCAAGGCCAAGACTGAAAAGTTACTCAACAAAAACTGCCTATAAGCACTAGTATCTAATACTATATGACTTTAGAAATTAGCTTTTGCTACAGACTTGGCAGTGTTTTATGAATTAAACCCAAAATTACAAGGGATAACTGAACTTTTATGTAGAACTGAAGTAAACACATTTTGAAAACAACTAACATTTAAATTGTCTCAACTGGCAAGAGTACACATATGTTTAAGTTTCT
This sequence comes from Panthera leo, assembly GCF_018350215.1. Lineage (NCBI taxonomy): Eukaryota > Metazoa > Chordata > Mammalia > Carnivora > Felidae > Panthera > Panthera leo. The sequence continues at coordinate 57,450,403 of NC_056690.1, read as the reverse complement.
AAGAAAATACCAAACTGCCCTCTTGCCTGGCTGTTAGCATTCTGCGCCCCTACCGGCAACACAGGAAGTCTGCAGGCGCTCTGCACCCTTCCCACCGCTCCTCACCGTCAGTACCGTCTACTTCAGCTGAGGGTATACAGTGCATGGCGGCATGGTTTTAACTTGCGCTTCCGCAGGGGCTAACAATGTTGCCCCACTTTTCATGTGCTCATGGAGGTTTTTTAATGTAGATCAGTCAAGTAGGAAGTCACTTACCTGTGATTGGTCTTTTCTCTTCCATGGAGCAAAAAGTCGAGTTGTTTGGTCAGTACCAACAGTGATGATAAACTCTCCTTCCGGATCCCACATCAGGTCTTGGACACCATCAAAGTGCCCTGAGATAACAATCTCTGGAGTCCACTCTCTCTGCAATGAAAGTACTGTGACACATCCAAATAATCAAAGATCAGCACTACTCAGAATGCCCTCAGGGCTAATGATGAAAAAGACTGATGCCCCCAGGCATGTGAAAAGCTTTAAAAAAAAAAAAAAAAAAAAAAAAAAAAAAAAGATGGGATCTTAAAATAGTAGGATCCTAAAATAAAAGGACGGGTTTTCCAATCAAGCATATGAGAACTTGAACATTCAAATCTGTGCTATATTCCTTTAAAGCAGTAACCCACGGAAATTTCCCTCCATTCATCATTTACTGAATGCTTCCTAGAAGTCAGACACTACTTAACTTTTCTCTGTCTCAAAGAACTCTTCCGTAGGAAAGTTACCAAGCTTGTATGGCTGTTATGAGAATAAAATGAATTTATATTTGTAAAGCACTCATAACAATGCTGGCACATACTAGGTATTATGCGAGTATTTTTCTATTAAACTACATAATAAAGAGTATTACGTAAAACTGGTAGATTCTGACGGCTTTATTAAACAAAAGGAGCTGCAGGTATAGAGAACACAGTCCAAATCAAACCTAGCTGGCCACCTCCAGAGGGAACCTGTACCAGCAACCATGTGAACAGTGACAATGAAATACACAAAATGTCGTTGGTCCACACAGAATCACAAGTAGTGGTAAAATGTGATCTTTAGAGGAAAAATTAAATTTGTATCAATAAAACGTCATTCAAAGACAAGTATGCTGAATACAGTGATTAAGCTAAGCTATATTATTTTCTGGTCAAAAAAATAAAAAGGTTGTGACTAAGAAATGCTATTAATTTCTTTTGTGATGAAAAAATTGATTCTATGGTAAGCACCAATGGCAGTTTCCAAAAAGTTTTGAAAGAAAGGCAGCACTTTTGGACTATCAGTACAGTTTTCCACTAAACAGTCCTAAAGGACAGTGTTTCTTCTTAAAATCAGCCCTGATTGTCACAAATGTGCCACTCTGGAGGCTGTGGATGTGTGGGGGCAGAGGGTATATAGGAACTCTGTAATTTCTGTTCAGTTTTTCTGTGAACCTAAAACTTCTTAAAAAAAATAATAAAGTCTCTTAAAAAAAAAGTCACCTTAGTAAGGGGCTAATATAAATTTGAAGTCAAATTATAAGCACAAGTAAATTTCCTTGAATTCTGTCTCGCGGTTTGAGTTTCTTTTTACTCATCTGATGCTTTTTTTTCTACGAAGCCCCTCAAAAACTAAAGCTGAATATGACTCAGAGGAGCTCCAAGAACAAATTTTATCCTAAAAAATATCCTCTTTAACAGTGCCTTAGCTCATTTCATAGTAGAAACAATCTTTTTGTTGTGTGTGTGTGTGTGTGTTTATGTGTTTATGTGTGTGTGTGTGTGTGTGTGTGTGTGTACAGTTGGCACACAATGTTAACATTAGTTTCAGGTGTACCACACAGTGATTCAACATGTCTATACATTATGCTACGCTCACTGCTGCTGTAGCTACCATCTGTCACCACACAACACTATTGCAATACCCACTGACCATATTCCCTACTCTGTATCTTTCATTCCCGTGACGTACCCATTCCACAGCTGGAAGCCTGTACCTCCCACTCCCCTTCACCTACTTGGCCAACCCCCGTCCCCTTTCCCCTTCAGCAAAACATCAGTGTGTTCTCTGTATTTACAGGTCTGATTCCATACTTGTAGAAACAGTCTTCGAAGGTCAACTCCAAATGGAAGATATAAGGGAAAGAGTAAATCACTCCATGCATTGAGAAAGCCTCACAGATGACACAACTATTACAAAGCCCACCAACTAAAGTTTATGCAAACCCATGAATTTTTACTTTTTAAAGGAAGCCATCAGATGGACATTCAGAATCTGCTGACTCACATTTCACTCAATGCTCTTATTTCTTTCATTTATTTACTTAACGTATTCACACAGTAACCTCTAGGTGCCAGACCCGTTCTACATACTATACAAATATTAACTCATTGAAGCATCATAGAAACCCCAGAGTAGGTGATATTTCTATTCACGTTTTACATTTTCTATTTACCCTCCTCAGGAGGAACCTGAGACAGAGGTTAGGCAAAGACCTCAAGGGCACACAGCCAGTAAGTGCTGGGGTCTGGGCCTGAAGCCAGGCTGTCCAGCTCCAAAGTCTGTGCTCTTAGCCACTTTTCCTGCAATTTCATTTCCCCAAACCCAAAGAAGTGGATCAGAAGCAAATTAGAAAGTTAAGAGATGGGGCATCTGGGTGGCTCAGTCGGTTAAGCATCCAACTTTGGCTCAGGTCATGACCTCACGGTTCGTGGGTTCGAGCCCCGCATCAGGCTCTGTGCTGACAGCTCAGAGCCTGGAGCCTGTTTCAGGTTCTGTGTCTCCCTCTCTCTCTGCCCCTCCCCCACTCGCGCTCTGTCTCCCTGTCTCAAAAATAAATAAACATTAAAAAAAATTTAAAAAAAAAGAAAGAGAAGGAATAATACTGAAAGGCAGCTAGATGACTAAAGGAAAATTCCCTCTTTGAGAAGAAACTAACAATTATAAAAAAGATGTAAAATAGCCCAGTATTTACAGGACAATTTAAAATTACACCCATCAACAACTTGAGAGCATTAATATATTCCTTCACAAAATAACAGGTGGTCCTATTGCCCTTTTGTCAGTCATTCATCCAGTAATTGTCTATGGAGTACTTCGCTGCCCAAGAAAAGACCAAATTATGTTATCTTGTTTAAGAAGACAGGGATGTTACATGGGGCACCTGGGTGGCTCAGTCGGTTAAACGTCCAACTTCAGCTCAGGTTATGGTCTCATGGTCTGTGAGTTCGAGCCCCATGTCAGGCTCTGTGCTGACAGCTCAGAGCCCGGAGGCTGCTTTGGATTCTGTGTCTCTCTCTCTCTCCGCCCCTCTCCCACTCACACTCTGTCTCTCAAAAATAAATAAATGTTAAAAAAAAAAAAAAATTTTTTTAAAGACGACAGAATGTTACACATTATAGGAAATATTCTCATCAAAAAATTTATAGAGCTTAAAGGCAGAGCCTAAAATTTATACAGCTTGGGCACCTGGGTGGCTCAGTTAGTTAAACCTCCGACTTCAGCTCAGGTCATGATCTCAGTTTGTGGGTTCAGATGCTACATCAGGCTCTCTGTTAGTAGCTCAGAGACTGGAGCCTGCTTCAGGTTCTGTGCCTCCCTCTCTCTCTGCCCCTTCCTTGCTAGCTCACTCTCTCTCTCAAAAATAAACAAATGCTAAAAAAAAAAAATTTATACAGCTTAAAGTTCACTCACATAGAAAACTGACCTATGTGCAAATTTCAAAACCCCAACGATACTGAACAAATGAATACTTTTCCTCTTAGGAAAGCATAAGTTTCTCACTTAGTGTAACTACAGTATAACGTCTACAAGAAGAAGTGAATAAGAAAGACGTCATTTGAATATAAACACCCCAACTATGTTTCTGGCAGAGTATAGGAAGTACCTAACACTGTTTACCTAAGTTTCATTTCACTCTATGTGAGAACAAATGCTTTATTTAAAAATGCTTTTCTTACTGGGTTAGCCGTATTCTGTTTCCAAAGGTGCAATGCTCCATGGAAAGCATGAGCAATGATCATGGAGCCATCTTCATTGAACTGGCAATCATAAAATCCCAGAGTATTTCCACCTATTTCACCTACTCGAACCTATGCAATAGAAAATAAGTGGTAATCAAGAGTCCACAATTCTCACAGTAGAAATCAGATTCCAGAGATTCTTATGTTCTCACTTACTTAACACATAGAAAGAGTGAACACTTCTGCAGCTCTAGGAACAAAGACTTGGGGGCTAAATATCATTTATTAAACCCAATTTTCTGTTCCGTAAATATTCACATTTTTACCTGTTCCAGCCAAACTCCAGACTCTTCATCTGGAGCCCAGAGAATCATGGTTTTATCCATTGAGGCGGACAACAATCTCATTGGCTGCTGCAGAAGACCATCTAAAGAAAAAAACTAATGCCTTTAGGTGATCAACAAGCATTGTTTGTAGATTACCAGAAAAACACAATACCGTTACTGTAAGAACATTCACTTGTAGCAATAGCAACATTTTAGAAACACAACAGAGGTTTACGTTAGAACAGATAAACGAGGTGTGGTACATTTAGACAATGGATTATACTTCAATAAAAATAAATAAATTAGAGCTACATGAATCAACACGAGTACAACTCTAAAACACGTTAAGCTAAAAAGCCAAGATGTAAGAGAATACATATCGCTATCAAGTTTTAACAACTGTAAAGCAATACTGTTTGTGGCTACAGAAATGTATAGTAGAAGTATAAAAACACTCGTGGGAATGATATGCAGTGAATTCAGCCTTGTAGTTGTCCTAAGGGAAGAATGGAGGGGAAAGAGTTCGGGAAAGAATACACAGGGGGTCCCCCAATACCAATAATATCTACTTTTTTTTAATTGCAGCAAAAATATGACAATATTAATAACAGTTGGACGGCAGTTACTTGAGTATTCATTAATGATAGTCTCTATTCTTGCCTCGGTGAGGGGGTCAGGGGAAGATTATGAGGCCTGTGCCTCATTCAGCTGTACAATACAGCACCAGCTTCAGCAAGCAACCATCACTCCACAAAGACAGGTTAAGGGCCAAAGAAAGAGAGAGAAAGAGTCTTGTTTGTTCATAAATGATGTGGCTCAGTATTACCAACTTCCTATTTCCAGGGGGAAAAGTTCCAGATTAGTTGGCTTAAAAGTCAGTTTCTCTTGGGGCACCTGGGTGGCTCAGTCGGTTAAACGTCCAACTTCAGCTCAGGGCTTGATCTCACGGGCTGTGAGTTCGAGCCCCGCGTCGGGCTCTGTGCTGACAGCTCAGAGCCTGGAGCCTGCTTCGGGTTCTGTGTCTCCCTCTCTCTCTGCCCCTCCCCTGCTCATGCTCTGACTCTCTCTGTCTCAAAAATAAATAAAAACATTAAAAAAAAAGTCAGTTTCTCTTAAACGCCATGAAGACTAGATGAAAGCATTTAAAGAGCAAGTGAAAAGGGACATGGTGGCTTCAGCATCACAACAGGAATCACACTTTTCCCACTTAGGAGTGTAAGTTTCAATGGGATTGAATGTCCAGGAGAACCTAACTGTAGTATTATATTGTGCCAACTTAAAAATATCTTATATATGAGATTTTTAGGTTTGTTTTGTTCTTTTTCCAAGATTTTAAGTAAACTCTATACTCAATGCGGGGCCCAAACTTACAACCCCGAGATGAAGAGTTGCACACTCTACTGACTGAGCCAGCCAGTTAGCGAGCACTTGGTCACACTAAAAACACTTGCTCCACTGCATTTGGTCAGCTTAAAATTCTACATGTGTGATTCAACTGAAATGACAAGTATGTAGTATGTTTTCTTCCTACCTTTGTAGAATGAAGGCTGCCAGTGAACTGCATTTACCCAGTTTTCATGACCAGCCAGCACAGTCTCTAGAGTAACTGCAAATGCCATTTTAATACCTGCAACAAAAAGAATGACATATTCTTCCTGAAAGCTCTTCTAAAAAGAATTTCCATTACCAACAAAGTTGTACAACTATGTACTCCCTTTCCAAAAGTCGGAACAGAAACATGATTTAGAGTCAATAATTCAACAAAAAATGAATTTCATTGACTTCACTCACTGTTCAAAATTACAAGAGAAAAAGTTCTAAAATTGCATAAATTTTTCTCTAGTCGTAAGTACATATTAAGGAGTATGTCCAATTTTAAAACTTTTCTGGGATAGCTGCTGTTATACTGCAATGAAAAAGGAAAAACAGACACGTCAACCTCCTGGCTATCCTCAGTCATTATCAGCATATAATAGCCTAAAATACCATTTTAAAAAAACTTACGAAAAATGCAGAAATAAAGGAGGTCAAATCAGTACTGTGACCTTTCAAAGTCATTAATAAAAATGTTAACAAAATTTCATATTTGGGAACAGCCAGCTACTCATGACATGCTGGTTAAGGATTTCTAGGTTTTCCCCATAAAACCACGTACCAAAATCTCAACTCTAAAGGGCTTCAAAACCAAGAAGAGTAATAACAAAGGAGAGTACTCCTAGGTGAACAACACTATAATTTAGTTGAACACTTAAAAATATTTCCTTCAAATACAACATCCCAACAGGATCTGCCATGCAGGGGTACTGCTCTGATTACCACCCAATAAGAAAATCAGATTACACATCCCACTCAAATGTAGGGCTCTGGCTCGTCTTCTCTCATCCGGTAAAGGTACGGATAACTTACTTTATTCTTTTAGATCTTCCGATGCTAAACGAAAAATTTGGCATCTTATAATTTATAATTTGAGAAAATAGTAAACATTTTCAGCAATTTCTAAAAATCTTACAAAGGTGGTTTAGAAGAAAAGTAAGTTTCATATACAAAAAATAACTTATCCTTAAAAAAATTGTTTTTAAAAATGCACAGTATCCGTTTCACGTAGGTATCTGATACTTTTGAAAAACTAACCTTCACCTAGGTGTGTTGTGTTAATAATATTATGAATGAGTCAGGAAACTGTTAACATCAAATATTTTCATTATTACTCACCTTCATTTTCTATCGTAAAAGTATTTTCCTTCAGCTTTATATTATCATCATCCTGAGTTTCTAAAGATGTTGATTTTACATACAGCCTCCATATTCGTATCAGGCAATCTTGTGAGCAGCTCGCCAGGAAAAGATCTCTACCTAATAAAACAACAAATTTTATTATTTTTTTAAACATTATATCTTAAATTTATGTGTAAGACTTTCTCCTCCACAATATGCAGATCTTTAAACTTCCTGAAAAAATTAGACTTTGCCTCCCAGCCCTTTATTCACTTGACCTATATTCTTTTTCAGTAACATTGGCAAATATACATACAATACTAACAAATGGTTATGACATGTGTTCTTATACAGTCTACAAAATTCTACAAAGAACTCTTCAAGAATGTCTACGTGTGTAATAGTCAGCTAGTGTCCGCTTTAAAACATCAACTGCTTTCATCCTCTGCCACCCCAATTGATAGTTAACAAAAGGGGTAAGTATCCTCTTTTCTAAAAGGGACAACAGAAAAATGTTACATACAAAGAAAATTTTAAATGAAAACACAACAGGCTGCTTTCCAGGAAGTTCCACACACTTGCCCCATCATATGAACTTCAGCAGGATTTCATACTGACCAAAGGTTGCCCATTCCACGCCTCTTATCCAATCCTCATGTCCACAGAGAAAAAGCACTTTCTGAAACTAGTAAGATAACAAAAATCATCAGACTTGATGTAAGAATTTAAATTTTCATGTATATCAGTGATTTCATTTGGGGTCACAGCCAGTCCTGATGCACTTTTTTTTTGTGTTTTAAATTGGCAATACTATCTGATCAGACATAAGGTAGAGCTCTCATTTGGGAATGAAAAAATCTCATAGTCATCTAACTTATCTAACGGAGCAATGCTGAGTACGTAATATCTATAAATAGATAAATACTCTAAATTTTTACAGGATAAAATGACACGTATTATTCTGTAGAAAAAAGTCGGGTGGTCGGACATTCACAACCATTTTAAACTTTACTATAGAAGGTAAAGAAAGAAGTATCTCTACTGTTGAAGTTTTAAGTGACCCAACCCCTTTTCTGGAACTTCTCTCCTCTAATGTCTCAATATCTAGGTAAGCTCAGAAAGACAAACACTACCAGCTGTATTTCACCATAGATATAATTTATTTAGAATTTACCAAAAAAAAAATTTATAAACCACCACCACAGCATCTTCCTCCTGTCCTTCCACCATCTAATGATCCGTTTCCACCTAACAACTCTGGACCAGGTGGCCAAGGCAGCACTTACTTGTGTTCAAAGAGAGTGGAAAACCATCTAAAAGAGGACTTTCAAAAAAGATTCTCATACCGGATTATTTTAGTTTAGTAGAACATCCCTAAAATTTATCATCTGGAACTAGGCTGCATTAAAATGTGTAATTAAGCAGAACGTAATTCCAGTATCTTAATAAAATCATTAATTACCTGGTCATTTTGTTGAACGAATAAGTGAATTTTGCAGTCATCATCACCACATGCTAATATGGGTACTGGGAGGATAAAAAGAGGCTTTACTGTAAATATTCCATCACATGTTATGATTATCACCTATCATGGATTCTAAGAACTTGGTAAAGAATCCAGACTTCTATTTCCCACACCCTGCACAAACAAACTGAAAGTGCTCAATAAATGTCTGTAGGAATAAAATGAATAATCTCAAATGTTCTATTAGTTACTTGGTGCCTGGGTGGCTCAGTTGGTTGAGCATCAGACTCTTGATTTCAACTCAGGTCATGATCTCACAGTTTGTGAGATCAAGCCCTGTGTTGGACTCTGCACTGACAGCACAGAGCCTGCTTGGAATTCGCTCTCCCCCTCTCTCTCTGCCCCTCCCCTGCGCTGTCTCTCAAAACAAATAAAAAAAAAAAAAAAACCAAACAGCTACTCAGCAAAGAATCACTGCTAATTAGCTGCAAGTCCTTTCCTCCATTCTGTGTCATTTACGATAGAAGCAGCAGTGAAAAGAGAAACACAAAAAGCAAGTTGGCAGCATTTCACCATGTCAACCAGAAGATTAATATGAAAAGTTGCTGGTCCAACACAGCCAGAAAATGTACGAGCTATGTAGGAGTCCAGCATCATGGCTACTGCACAAAGATTTAAGGGTTTGTTACTTCAAGGACCTTACACTTTGAGAATTCAACAGTAAAACAAAATTCATGACGCAAGTAGTGAACAAAATAAAAGCGCATATAATTACTTCATAATTGAAAGTTGCTAAGAGAATAGATCTTAAAAGTTCTCATCACAAGGAAAAAAATTCTGTACCTATGGATGGTGAGGAATGTTCACCAGACTTATTGTGGTGATTTCACAATATATATAAATATCAAATCCTTACATTGTATACTTAAAACTAATACGTGTCAATTATACCTCAATTTTTTAAAAAAAGAGCAGGTAATTAAATACATGGTTAAAATGTTATGAAAGGTAGGACTCTAAAAAAATTCACGTTACCAAAGGACAGCAGATAAAATTAGGAGTCTTTTTCTAAATTTGTTTTTCAAAGATTTTCTCATTTTAAATCAGGTAAAAACAAAAAAACAAAAAAAACCCCAGGGGCACCTGGGTGGCTTAGTCGGCATGGGGCTTGCTGCTGTCAGCACTTCGGATTCTCTGTCCCCCTCACTCATCACCCCTCCCATGCTGAATGGCAGCTCTCTCAAACAAACAAACATCAAAAAACAAAACAAAACACAAAAACAAAAACTCCAATCACTTGGCCTCACTGTGGATGGGAAGAAACTAAATTCTCTGCTATGAAGCCAGAATGTGGGAGTTCCTCCTCCCGGGGAGCCCTTGCACAAAGTTCATCACATCGTAATATGGAGTTGCAGTTGCGGTTGCTGAGGGCAAGGGAGGCTGGTGGCCTCTCTCCACCAGGTATGTCCTCCAGACAACTGAGGCGGCAGAGACAGACTGAACCACATTGGCCAACAACTCTGTGGAGGACAATCAAAGGTACGTACAGATGGGTTTCATAGCAAAAGGGAAGTTTTTCTGTTGGGAGATTCTAAGTGATCTTGGGCCAATGGTCATTATGCAGGATGTGAAGAGGCTCTCATCTTCAGAGGAATGTTCACAGGGTTCATCTTTAGTATTTTTTTTCAACTTATGCCAGATCTCAGCCTTCAAAGAGTTCATTTTCCCAAATTAGATCTATAGATGTTGATAACGTACACGATAAATAGCATCAATCCCAAGTACATATTAGGTCTCTTAAATTTTCAACAGCTATCAAAATTCTTACAACTTCTCTTAATTTTATGTTCTATACACAAATCATTTGAAGACTGAAAACAAAAGTACGCTTCTGGGTAGCTTCTGGGTAACATAGCATAAGGAACACAGTAGTGGAATCACTATGTTGTACACCTTAAACTAATGTAACATTGTGTCAACTATACTTCCATTCTTTTTTTTTTTTTTTAATTTTTTTTTTTTAACCTTTATTTATTTTTGAAAGAGAGAGAGACAGAGCATGAACAGGGAGGGGCAGAGAGAGAGAGGGAGACACAGAATCGGAAGCAGGCTCCAGGCTCTGAGCCATCAGCCCAGAGCCTGACGCGGGGCTCAAACTCACAGACCGCAAGATTGTGACCTGAGCCGAAGTCGGACGCTTAACCGACTGAGCCACCCAGGCGCCCCTATACTTCCATTCTTTTAAAAGGTCTATTTTCCATGTTTCAACTTATCTAGATACAATATTAAAACCTAACATGTCTGGTTGTAGGGAGATACAAAAATATATTGCTGTTTTTCGTGGTGTTTTGGGATTTTTAGGTAGGGTCTACACATGGGGCTCGAACTCACAACTCAGAGATCAAGAGTGACATGCTCTACTGAGCCAGCCAGGCACCTATACTGCTGTTTTAACGTATACTCAGCAGGATACTCACCATCAGTATTAGGCAAATAAGACAAGCAGAGAGCCAGAGTGAATCCATTTCCAAAGTTCAAGGTCTGAAGGCATGTTACTAAGAAATAAAAAACACCATGAACAACTAACACTGAGCTTATCCACCTAGAAAGGTTGGGCAGCATCGTCAACAGCCCTGGGTGCAACAGGGGATGAGAGAAGTCAATCCTGAGACCCAATGACCATGTGGACGTAAATGGTCAATTTTTAACAACGTTACAGAGAATAAAAGGACTTCAAAGACTGAAAGAAATTGACATGTATGTTCTTTCGTCACTTGACAATTACTATTTCATTTGTATTATAATTTCTCTAAACCTACCTTCTGAACCGTTTTTAGACCAGACTCGAACAGTAGAATCAGAAGCTGCAGACACCATCAGTGTACGGAATGCAACGCCTGACGCCCTCTTCTGGTAAAGAGCATGCACTGCATTAACAGGTCCTTCGTGGCCTTGGAGATGGACTGCTTTTAAAAGCTACATCAGAAAGAATTGACAAAAACACGGCGATAAAAAAGGAATTAACAGTTTTACCTTTACTGAATTAAAATCACAGAATTAAAAGTACTGTTAAACTACCTGACCCAGAAATACATCCTCTAGAGTTGAAGAGAAAGTAAACTTCAGAGAAGTTGGTCTGACTGCAGTAAGGACACTTAAAGTGTGCATACCCTTTGACACAGCAATCTCACATCTAAGAATCTACTCTGAGATGCTAACCACACTAGTGTAACAAATAGTAACAAACGAATGCAGAAAAAGATTCATCACACAATCTTTATCCTAGTGAAAAATTGCAATCAACCTAAAATTTTTAAGAGGAACTGATTAAATGATTGTAGATACACACTGTAGTCAACAAAAAGGATAACATGGAAAGACAACCACAACATTGATATTTTTTGAAGACTAGAGCCAGCTTTGTGGAACGTTTCTCTTTCGGATCAGTCTGATATTTCCTCATGAATAGATTCATGATATACATTTTGACAGTACTATCCATGTGCATCCCATCAGGAAGCACATGATATCACTCTGTGCCAATATTAGTGAAGTTAAGCTTGGTATCCTAGTAAAGGTAGTGTCTGCCTTGTTTTTTCACTGCGAAGGTAAAAATTTTTTTCGTAATGTTATGTAAGATTATACTTTGGAACTTGGTACTTCTCCATCAAACTTTAACCAAATATTTTTAGCATACACTCATGATACTTGCCTGAATCAAGTACAGCTGGAAAATGAAAAAAAAAAAAAAAATGGCAAACAGAACTAAGAAACTCCATTTGTTTATCATCTAAATGCTTGCCATGCAAGATTATGCCCTGTGGTATCATTTCTGTTATTTTAGGTGTATTTTTTAGAGTTCAAAATGTGTGAGATTCCATCATATCCTTTGAGAAGTATCTTCTATAATTTGCTATCTCCCAAAATATTGGGGTCCCTTAAATGTTTCAATTGTTTTCCCAATTAAGCTGAACTCTGCCATTCAAGAAAATAATTATGTATAAGGTTCTGTACACTAACTTCCTGCAGCCATTAACTTTTGGCTTCTTGGAAAACTCATTTTAAAAAACTCAAGTACAATATAATCTCTTGTATGTATAATTATACACACGAAATAGAGAACTACAACAATGTTCATTAGAATGTTAACTCTGTTGAGGTTCTGTACTTAGTTTGTTTTCCTTCTTCATGCTTTTCTGTAAAATTTCTTCACATGTGTCTATATCATTACTCCCCCCAAATTTAAATCTCTTGAAAATACTCATTTTACATTTTTAAGCAGGGGTGTATGTCAACCATCAGAGAATTTTAAAAACTCAAAAGAAACCTCTCAAGTTTGTCACCTTGTTAAAAAAACAATGCTCACTCTTCAAAGACAAACCTCTCATTCTACCAGCTTAGAATTATTTCCTTTTATCAGAAGTCAAGGTGTGTTGAACACCTGCATACATGGAAATGCATACGGAAAGGAGCCTGTAAGGCTCTAAGGTTTCCATGTGTGGCCCCTTCCTCTAAATCCTCTTATTCCCTTTAACCCCCTTTTCTGCCTTTCACCCTCCTGCCTTCCTCCCTGTCTGGCCTCACATTTTCTCCTCTGGCTCCTCCCGAAGTTTGCTGCCACCAGATACTTGCTCAGTCTGTGATCCTCTATTGACAGAAGCGTGGGGCAGCAATGAGGAAAGAGTTTTTCAAGTCTCACCTCAAGATCTCAAAATCAAGTGTTCAAATCACTCACTCCCTCTGGATTCCTCTACCAAGATCAGTCCAAACAGGAGTTAAGTTTGCTACACCTCCCTTTGCTCTCATTCACGTCTAGGTACTTCCAAAATCCCCACCTCCACACCTGCCCTCTCCTTCTGAGGACAAGTATGGATGCCAGGCCAGCAATTCAAGTGAAATGTCTACAAGTAAATTCCACATCTTTCCTCCAGTTTCCCTATCTTACTTTGTAGAAGCACCTTTCTCCCAAGACCTGGAAACAGAATCCCACTATTTTTATTACTTACTCCCCTAACACCAGCTCCCACTCCTTTAGTAACTAACTAGTCAATGTCAAAATCATTTTGCCTTCAAAAACACCCCACATCGCTTTCTTCCTATTTTTTCCTACTCTGATATGGCACATTGCTGTCAGATTAATCTTCTTCTGTTATTCATACTCTTCTGCTTAGAAATCATCAAGGACTTCCTAGTGCCTGCTAATAAAGAACAAACTCTTAAAGCTGGTATCTACATTTCCACATGATCTTCCCCTACCGTACTTCTCTAGTAGTACTGCCTACAATGAATTATCAAGAAACATGTCCAGAACTATGTCATTCAGTTACAAGGAATGCTAAGAAACTTAAAAGGGGAAAAAAAAGTTAAGACTTGAAAGAAGTTTGGGAAATGGTACTTAAAGATACTCATGTTGGTCCATGTCAGAACTTCGCAGAGCCCTCACTATACTCACGGTGCACTGGGACTCTCTAAAGGATGTATAGAATATAGTGTTTCCCAACCTTGATTGGCCATAGATTCCTTTTTTCACTTAACTTCTTGAGAGATGAATACCTCCCTGAACAAACTTTTTTAGAAAGCCCTGTCCTAAAGCTTAGGCTTGGGTTAAGACTGGATACTGCTGAACAGGTGGTCTTCTTTATCAACTGAGCTTTTTCATTCATGCCAGGAATTTCCTACCAGGAATTCTAGACCCTTAAATTCCTCCCAAGGAGGGGCACCTGGGTGGCCCAGTCGGTTGGGTGTCCGACTTTGGCTCAGGTCATGACCTCATGGCTCATGAGTTCAAGCCCCATGTTGGGCTCTGTGCCGACAGCTCAGAGCCTGGAGCCTGATTCTGATTCTGTGTCTCCCTCTCTCTGTCTCTGCCCCTCCCCTGCTCACACTTTGTCTCTTTCTCCTTCAAAAATAAACAAACACTAGGGGCACCTGGGTGGCTCAGTAGGTTAAGCACCCAACTTCACTCAGGTCATGATCTCACAGTTTGTGGACTAGAAACCCACATCAGGCTCTGTGCTGACAGCTCAGAGCCTGGAGTCTGCTTCGGATTCTATGTCTCCCTCTCTCTGACCCTCACCCACTCACGTTCTGTCTCTCTCTCTCTCTCAAAAATAAATAAACATTAAAAAAAAATTTTTTTTAAGAAATAAAATAAAAATAAACATTAAAAAAAATTTTTTTTTAATTCCTCCCAAGGAAACCACCTGATACTTTAAGACCCAATTCAAAGACCACCTCTTAAAACTCTACTAAACTCACAGCACCACAGTTGTGGTACAGCAAGCTAGAGCACATTATCTATGGAGCTACCCTTGTTCTTTAACTCTTCAAGTAGATTTTGCCTTCAAAACCATGTACATGAATCATGAATAGGATTCTGCCTCATCTACATCTACCGCATGACAGATGTTCAAATGTCTAACACGCTTTTAATCTTTGCTTACAACTAGAAACAACCTAGTGTCCATCAATAGAAATCCGTCCATACTCAGCACTGCATATTATAACATCACTCAGAATTATGTAAATCTATATCCACATGGTAACAGCTGTCCTGTGAAGAAGGCAGTACTAACTTATGCTATCAGTGAAGACAGAACAAATAGCCCCTGTGTGTGCAGTGTGAAAACTATTACAAAATGATGAGAAATTCACAGAAATGAATGACAGCATGTGAATATGAGAGCAAATATCAGAAGGAAGGGTACAGGGCACGTGAAGTATAGAAGATACAGGACCTGGATTACTGATAAGAATAAAGCAACTTCATAAAAGAATACAGTAGAAAGGACAAAAAGACCTGAAAATAAAAGCAGATAAAGGTCTTTTCTTATAACTATAAACATGTCCACCCACCTGATTATTCTTTATTTCCCAATGAATCACTTGATTATCAGATCCTCCAGAAAGTAATTCAGTAGAAGGAGCTGAAAAAAGTTAAATCTCCATAAATATTTTTATTTTTTCCCCAGCTGTCTTGCAAACTCTCAAGGCTATAGAAAAGATATAAGAAAACTCATATACCCTTATCTAGACTCACCAACTATTAACATTTTGCCACATTTGCCTAACATCTCACTTTCTCTATACACGCATACATAGATCCCTTTATTTTAACAAACCATTTAAAAATAAGTTGCAGACATCAGGACCTCTGACTTTCCAACACTTTATTATATGTAACCTAAGAATTAGAACATTTCCGTACATACCACAGGACAATTAACATATTCAAAAGTTTTAATTGTTGATTGATACAGTATCATCATGTAACACACAGTCCATATTTAAATTACCCTGAATTGTCCCAGTAACGTCTTTTATAACTTTTATAAATTCTGAACCTAAGGACCACAAATTGCATATTTAGTTGCCATATCTTTTTAATATCCTTTAACCTAGAATAGTTTCCCAGTCCCCTTTTTTTGGGACAATGACAGTCCCAGACAGTTGTTTTGCAAATGCCCCTCAATTTGGATATACCTGGTTGTTTCAACATGTAAGATGCACGCTAAATACTTTCAGCAGGAATGACCTATGTGAGACATTTACAGTCAACTGCTATCAAGTATATGACATATTTTTGAAATAAGACAAATATTTCAGAGTAGCTCTTTTAAACACTTCTTGTGGATAACAGAAGAATAAGGAGTAACAACCAAAAAGGGAGAAATAATCAAATATAATTTTCCACTTATGTTTCTTCTGGTCTGTGTGCTAGATATTTAGGGGAAGCAACAGGGGGATTGTCTGAAGAACATTAGATCCATAGTCAGAAGTCCGAGGTTCATGTCCAAACCCTACTGCCAGCCAGCTGTGATCCTGGGGCTTTAATTTCTTCATGGATCACAGACACTAAGCCAATTATTTAACTACATGATTTTGAGAATTACTATAAGGTCCCTAAAAGTAATGTGTTAAAAATCAGACATTTTAAAAATATGAAATGGGGCAGCTGGGTGGCTTAGTCGGTTAAGCATCCAACTCCAGCTCAGATCATGATCTCATGGTTCGTGAGTTTGAGCCTTGTATTGGGCTCTCTGCTGTCAGCACAGAGCCCTCTTCAGATCCTCTGTCCCCCTCTCTCTCTGCCCCTCCGTGTTCTCTCTCTCACAAAACAAACATTAAAAAAATGAAAATAAAAATATGAAAGGTTTTTTTGTTGTTGTTAAGTAGGCTCACACCCAACATGTGTCTTAAACTCATGACCCTGAGATCCAGTCACATGCTCTACAAACCAAGCCAGACGGGTTCTCCTAAAATTATGAAATGATATTATTAACATTTTATATATCACTAATACTTGGGTTAGAAAAAATATCTTAATTATCTACTGGTAGAGCCCTAATCTTAGGAAATCAAACATAATAGTTACAGATTACATTGAAACACAAGCAATTCATTTTATATAACCTCACTTTTAAAGATAAAATATACAAGCCCAAATTAAAATTTTATAATAAATCCCTATACTGAAATTCAAGTAATCTTTGATGTCACTTGGTGGCAATTAATATAATTACAATTGTGCTTTAATATCTGCACCAACAGCCACTCTTTCTACTATTTAATGGTTTTTATTGACCTAACATGACTAATACTGCATTACCAATTGAAGTAAGTGGCTTATTAACCTTTTTATCTTTTTATGTTTATTTTTGAGAGAGGCAGACAGAGCATGAGCAGGGCAGGGACAGAGAGAGAGAGGGAGATACAGAATCAGAAGCAGGCTCCAGGCTCTAAGCTGTCAGCAAAGACGCGGGGCTCAAACCCTCAGACTGCAAGATCATGAGCTGAGCCAAAGTCCGACCCTCAACTGACTGAGCCACCCAAGTGCCCCTAAACTTTTTTTTTTAATGTCACAGATAAAATCATAGCAAAGTCATACTTATTCAGCAAATTCTGTATTTGTGCATGGCTCAGAATGCTCTCAATAAGTGTTTATGGAATAGAAAATAAAATCATTTCAGAGTCCATAAGAATACCACAGTAGGTATATATGACATTTCAGCAAATTCCAAAGGATTTTGGAAGCACCATCGAAAAGCAATTCTTTTTAGAAAAATGACTAACCATACTTATCAGAAAACAACTGAAAGTACCTTTAAGAGATGAATACTTACAACCATCTTGTTTACAAATCCACTGTACGCAATTGACCCGAGCAGTGTGACCATTCAGGTTGGTGATGACAACCCTTTCCTTTACAAAAGAAAACACCAGTTAGTAAATTACAAATTATCCTACAGAGGAATTAATAAATTAATAAAAGTCAGATGTCAATGGTTTTGATGCTAATAAAAAGTTCAGGATTATTTCAAACAGAATCACTTCCCTTAATTCATAAACTCTAAACCATAAACTATCCGTTCACTCTAATGTGTGCCTGCCTTTGTCACCACTCCGTATTCTGGATGTTCCTTGTTCTCAGCACACTGAGCTCTCAGGTCTTTATCTGCTAGCTCCTCCTGACCACCTTGGTCCTTCTCTACTGGGGAGCCTGTCTGGATACCCCAGGCTAACTCTTTCTTGTGCTCCCACAGGTCTCAGGGCCTACTGCTACCATGCTTGTACCAATCTCGGGGTTTTACTGACCAAAAAAACCCCCTCGATAGAGAAATTCATGATTATTGGAGTCAAATTCATGGCTCTCTTTACATGCCATGGCTGATCAGATGTTGGGTCATCAGCCTTAAAGAAACAAAGTCACCAGGCCACAACTAAGGTCCTCAGACATGGGATCCCTTCAAGGGGTACAGTCAAGTTCCCAGCAGCCGCTCAGACTGTGCTTTCAGTAACATCCCTCCACACTTGGCCTTTATTTTACTTCACACACTGAAGATATTAACTCTGTGACTACAGTGCCTTCCTCTTTAGGGCCACTTTCCCTATTTACTATGAACAGCACAAGCTTCCTATCTGCTTAAATGCCAACTGAAATTCAGATGTGAATGTGCAAAAACTGGTATATTTCACACATAGGTTATTTGAGGCTGTGAAACAATTTATAGTATCTCACTGTCTCTCTCACTAGATTAAGAATTCCTTGATGGGCAGGAATTATTATTACCCATTATCTTTGTGTCATCACCACCTAGTCCAGGACTAGCACAGAGGGTCCTCAAAAATCTGCTGAGTATCACACCAAAACTTTACTTTAGCATTTGACATGCTCTTATTCCTATATTTAATTTAGAGCCCAAACAACAGATATTTAACAAAGTACTTTTTAGGCCCAACATACTTCTTTCTTGGTAAGTTAAAATCCCCTAACATGGCCACGAGGCTATCATTAAAAGTAAAAATGTGAAGGAAGACACGGGCACAAATACATTAACTGGCTGCAGAAAAATTGCCCTCTACAGCTGAGTCAGTCCTTGGTTGACTGTTTCAGTAAAGTTTTCCTTGGTTTTCCATGTTTTCTCCTGCCAGTTATGAACGCATGGCAGGGCATGGCGGAGCGCCTGGGTGGTTCAGCCGTTTAAACTCTTGGTTTCAGCTGAGGTCATGATCTCATGGTGAGTTTGAGCCCTAAGTTGGGGCTCTGCACTGACAACTCTGAACCTGCTTAGGATTCTCTCTCTTGCTCTCTGCCCCTCCCCTACCACCTACGCAGACGTGCATGCTCTCTCAAAAATAAACATTAAAAAAAAAAAAAGAATGCATGGCAACAATAGGAAACAAAGAGGCAGGAAGCCAGCTCAAGATACAGAAAATACAACTATTTCATATATAAATCTGAATGTGAAAAGATTATGAGAATGAGATGTTTAATCACATAAAGCAGTACAATAAGAAATACATAGAGCTATCTCCTGCATTTCATTTTCATTTCTAGCACTCTACTTTTTACACTGAGGCTCCTTTTGAGAAGTGATACTAATTGTATCCTCCAAAATCAGACAGTGGGAATGGAGTCATAATAACTCTGGTAAGACCGCAAAAACTAGTCACTTGGAAAGTTTGGTTATGGGCGCCTGCGTAGCTTAGTCGATTGAGCTCTGGACTCCCGAGATTGAGCGCTGGACTCTTGATTTCCGGTCAGCTCAAGATCTCACAGTTGGTGAGACAGAGCTTGTTGTTGGGCTCCGCGGGCTGACAGCACCGAACCTCCTAGGGATTCTCTCTCTCCTTCTCCCTCTGACACTCCCCCTGCATGCGTTCTCTCTCTCAAAATAAACAAACGTTTTAAAGGGGGAGAAAAAAAAGCCTGGTTAAAGCACCAAGAAAACAATTAACTGACTTGGTAAAGTTCCAAGAATATGTACTTCCTGCCCTAGAACCACTGCTTAGGATTCCTAATCCCTTTGACATTTACCCCACCGGCGCCTTCTTTAAAATATCTACTCTCTAAGTCAAAATACAAGTAATATTTCTTTGAAACCCAATACAAGCTTGTTAAGTAAATCTGAAGGAAATACAGAAGTGAGGTACCACCTGTGATAATGGCTTTCATCCATACCTAAATTGCGAATCTTTTAAAACCCGAACTCATTAACAATACGGCCGTTCCCACGGAAGGTTTCAGAAACGGCTGTCATTCATGTGGGGAGTTACATGGGACAGGTGGGGGGCTACGTGAGACTAACAGGCTACTGGCAGTACACGGTGACCCCAGGCTGCCGCGGCGTGCGAGACGAGTCCCGCACGCCCCAAGGCGACCCCTCGCCCACACACCTTATCTGCCGCTCTGCAGGAGCGTCTACAGTCTGGCCGCAGCGCACCCAGAGGATTCCGACCCCGAAGAACGTGGAAACAGGCGTCCAGCCACTTCTCTTACCTGAGGGTCATAGAGCACCACGGAACAGGATGTGCCGAAGGCCAAAAGTCCTCCGGGCCCGGAGTTCCAGCTCAGGGCTCCCCGCACCCGGTTTGGGCAGCAAAACACGTGAGTTACCTCCAGCACGGGCGCTACCATGTTGCTGGCTGGGCCGCGGCGAAGGCCTGGACGCGCACTTCCGCCCTCGGAGCGGAACTACCCGCGTGGTGGCCTTTCCTGCTGGCGTTATCCACACCGCTTTTCAGAGGCGTCCGAGGGCGGGGCGGAGGCGGCCACGCCCACGCCGGGCCCGCCCACTCTCCTGGCGCGAGCGGTCTTTAGTGTCTGGGCACAGCTAGCTACCTGCACTCTGTGCTGGACCGTGGCCCGGCGCCCGAGCACGGGCTGCGTCGCAGGAACGAAGACCCGCGTGGAGTAGCTCAGGGTCCTCCACAAAGACCCGGGGCTCGTGTGCCGCGAGAGCGTCAGGAACGTCCCGCTGCCCCTCACGGCCAGGCTCCCAGCAGCGGACGGAAGCTGGCCGGGGGAACTCAAAAGCGAATCTCGGGCCTCAGAGCGGCGCAGGGCCGGGGAGAGGCTGGACGAAAGGGCTCCTAACTGGTGCCGGCTCTCACAGCCTGCTCGGACCGCGCCTTCGTCTCACCCGCCCCTGCGAGCCCCGCGGCGCGGGCGAACAGGCGGACTCGTGGATCCGCCTGACGGGGACGGGGTTCCGGGCCGCACTGCGCATGCCCTGCAGTCATGGCTGGCGGAGGCGGTGGTTCGCGGCGGCGCGCTGCGCGCGGCGGTAATTAGTAATTGTCCTCCTGCTCCTGGGAGGCGAGGCGCGTGGGGCGCGGCTTCCCGGTGGCTGCGCGGCGGTACCCCAGCCCGGCCCGAGGGGCAGCCGGGCAGATGAGACCGCCGCTTCTCCGTGCCCTGTAGAGGCTTCTGAGACAGAAGCACGGACCGGTTCCGAGCCCTCCGGACCGCCCGCGGGAAACTGAACCGGCGCGCGGGGCCGGGCCGTGGGACGGCGAGGCCGCGGAGAGGTGAGTCCCGCAGGTCCGGGAGGGGACAGCGGAGAGGGGGAACCTCGCGGTCCGTGGAGGCCGGACTTCCCAGTTTCGGGTGCATAGATGGGTTTCGGAGTCCAGCGGAGGACTTTCGGAGGAAACGGTCTGTCCTGTTCATCTCATTTTCGAGGAAGGTACTGTCGTGTTTAAAAATACGAAAGCCTTTGGAAGCAGTTTTGTGCCCTTTTTTCCCGTTTTCTCCACTCTCCCCTTTTTCCAGGCCCTTGTCTTTAGGTTTTCTTTTTTCTTCAACACACGCTGACTTGTAGGGAAGAACCGGCGGCCGGTCCTTGACCGCCCTAAGTAAGCATCCTCCCGGGAGAAAGGCATGGAGCTGCCCTCTGAGCCACCCGTTTGTGTTTGTCCCCGCCCACTCTGGTCCTTGACTTTCTCTTCTGCGAATGATTTCTTAATCTTTATCCTTTGCATATTAACTGAATTCCCAAAACTTCAGGCCCGGAAAATTGTTCTTTGAGGAGTCTAGCCCTGTAAGGTGCTAGCCCTCCTAGCACCAGCTTTTCCTGGTGCAGGAGACGGCTGAAAGTGGAGAACTAAGTTACCCCGTCCTTGCTCTCTAGCTCTAGAACCGACCTCCACCTCTTTGGCTGAAGGCAGGTGAATTTGGTCACAGTCACCATCCATCATTGGTGCTGGACATCTGCTGGGTCCTGAGATATCAGTTCTTCTGCTTATCTGGACTATACCTTCCCTTGTTTAACTGAGTTCTGCTTTTCAAGCCTCGATTTTTTTTTTAATAAAATGGGATTTCTTTTTAAGATTTTTTTTTTTAAGATTTAAATCTCTACACCCAACGTGGGGCTCAAACCTACAACCCTGAAATCAAGAGCCACTGAGCCACCCAGGCGCCCCAAGGCTCAACTTGGTTCTTTTCCTGGAGGTTAGGCCTTTAGTTCCAAATACTATTGTGTGAATGAGTGATGATAGTCCATGATAAAATTTTTACTGTTTTATAGGAACATAACGATTTTTTTAATGAAGTTTAATTAGAGGTGACACACCTGTTGGGATGAGCACTGGGTGTTGTATGGAAACCAATTTGACAATAAATTTCATATTAAAAAAAAATTAGAGGTGACATTTTGCAGTCATTCAAGAGAATGAGATCAGTCTATATGTACCAACACTGAAAGGTGTCATTTGTTGAGTGGGGAAAAAGGATCTGATTTGTGTCATTAAAGGACACATCTACTTGACTATGGATAGAAAATATCCTAAGAGATGGGGCGCCTGGGTGGCGCAGTCGGTTAAGCGTCCGACTTCAGCCAGGTCACTATCTCGCGGTCCGTGAGTTCGAGCCCCGCGTCGGGCTCTGGGCTGATGGCTCGGAGCCTGGAGCCTGTTTCCGATTCTGTGTCTCCCTCTCTCTCTGCCCCTCCCTCGTTCATGCTCTGTCTCTCTCTGTCCCAAAAATAAATAAAAAACGTTGAAAAAAAAATTTAAAAAAAAATAAAAAAGAAAATATCCTAAGAGATATACAAGAAACTGGCAAAATGGGTTGCCTCTTAGGAGTGGGATTGGGAGAGAGAAGATTTAAATTGATTTGTATACAGTTAAGAAAAGTTATAAATGTGAATTCTGAGATTACCGTTTCTACTTTTTTTTTCCGATGTTAAAAGATTGTTTTATGAAAAAGAAAAAAAAAGATTGTTTTATGAAATAATAATGATGGTGGAGATAATTGGGTTTTGTTTCATTTTGAATCATTGTTCTTACCATAACAAATTACCAGTATGGCTGCAACCACATGAATCTCTCCAGTTTCTGCATTACTTGTTGCTTTCTCAGTGCTAATTATGGTCCCTTAGCACTCAATTGTTCTCCAGTTGTTTCATGTATATTCAAGGGTAGGGCCTAGAATTCTTTGTATTTTTGTATATTTCCTATATATATATATATATATATATATATAGTTCTTTATATTTTCACTGTATGTAGCACTACACTAACCATACTAAATGATACTCTGTAAACCTTGATTGTTCAGTATCAATTTTCAGCATGAAATTTCTTAATTCAAATTGTTTTAAAAGTGAAAGCAAGAATTTTTTTTCTGTTTTCTCTAGGAAAGTGCAATGGCGAGGAATTTATCTGTAATCTTGATTCTGACCCTCACCCTGTCAGTCACAAATCCCCTCCACGAACTAGAACCAGCAACTGCTTTCCCTCAGACCACTGAGAAAATTATTACAAATTGGGAATCTGGCATTAACGTTGACTTGGCAGTCACCACACGGCGACATCATCTACAGCAGCTTTTCCATCGCTATGGAGAAAATAATTCCTTGTCAGTTGAAGGATTCAAGAAATTGCTTCAGAATATAGGCATAGATAAGATTAAAAAAATCCATATACACCATGACCACGACCATCACTCTGACCATGATCACCATTCTCACCGTAATCATGCTCCTTCCAATAAAAATAATCGGAAAGCTCTTTGCCCAGACCATGAGCCTGATAATTCGGGTAAAGATCCCAGAAACAGCCAGGGAAAAGGATCTCACCGATCAGAACATGCTAACGGTAGAAGGAATGTTTTAATCAAGGATGGTGTTACGGCTAGTGAAGTGACCTCCACTATGTATAACACTGTCTCTGAAGGAACTCACTTTCTAGAGACAATAGACACTCCAAAACCTGGAAAACTTTTCCCCAAAGATGTGAGCAGTTCTACTCCACCCAGTATCACAGAAAAAGGCCGGATGAGCCAGCTGGCCAGTAGGAAAACAAATGAATCTGTGAGTGAGCCCAGAAAAGGCTTTATGTATTCCAGAAACACAAATGAAAATACTCAGGAGGTAAGATGACTGCTTTTCATTATGCCTGCTTGTTTGTCCCATCATTGCCGTTCTATCTTTAGTTGTAAGGAGTATAAAGTAAAAATAAAATGATGAATTACTGAAAAGGGAATGTCTGCTTTCTCATCCAGGCATTTGGTCCAAAAGTCCTGATCTCTACTGTGTTATAAACATTCCTGATACAAAACTTGGGGGATAGTTTTTTGGTAACGATGGTGCTGGCAGCTAAAACTATTTTCTAATAGAATTGAAAATGAATGTGGAAGGCAGTTATCAGTTATTTTTGGAATAAATACCTTTAAAAGGTGGATTTTGTTCATGAAAAGTAGAAAATGGGAGTTCACAAAAGCAGCAGTTAGAATCCATGTTTTAGGGAAAGGTGTGGCTGAAGACACAAAAGAAGGCAAGAAGAATAGTGTTACCTTTTTGGAAGAGGTATCTCTGTGGCTTGTGGATTCCTAGCTACCAAGAACCATGTGGTGGACAAATTAAAAGTCTGGGCAGTGAGGTTCTGAATTCATGTATTTTTCTTAGACTAGACTTCCAGACTGTGCACAGTTTTCCTTGGCTGAGAGAGGTCAAGAACAAGGAATTAGTTGGTACACATTAATGAGCAAAACTTAAAGAGTACTTCATTCAAATCACCATATGACTGTACCAATTCCAGAATAATCTTAATGGTCATTCCCATAGCAACACCGGTAATAAAGTTTGTTCTGAGTAGTATTTGCCAAGAACTGTGGGAAGTTAAAGTAACTTTACAGAAGATGAGAAACAGGTGCCACTGCCAATTTTGTGTATGTGTGAGAAGGGGCGTTCAGATTACCTAGAGGGGATTCTCTTCAAACTGAGCTTGTCGTCTAATTACGTTGTTGAAACAGCTGCCTGCTGGTACAGGTTTGTTTTATTAACCAGCCTTGCCCTCCACAAGAGTAATTGGCATAATTTAATCTCTCGTTCTTGTAGAGCTTTTGCCAGGGAGATAGAACTGAGCTAAGTTTTGCAAGTACAGTCATTGCTGGAAGAGTGACATGTTTTGGACTTGTTTAGGCCAGGTAGGGTAGCGTTAGTACTAAATCAACATATTTCTCAATCTCTAATGAGCTCCCATCTCAGTATTAAAGCTCATTTCCTTAATAGGTTTATACAATGAGTTAACAGGCTTGTGAATGTCCATTTATCCTGAAGGTTATTCCGCTCAGGACTTTCTCTCTAGATGATTTAAACTGCTTCTCCCAAGAAGTAGGCAGAAGAAGTGGGACACCACCATTGTCACACAGTATCACCAAGAAGCTTGAGGCAAGTTCCAAAGTACTCAAAACAACAGTTGATGCTAATGGGTTGACTTGAAAAAATAAGGAAGTAGCTTCAGTGTGGAAAGGGTGTTGTATCATCAGACAATTTTTTTGGATTGTCTAATGGGAATGCTTTCTGGTGATTTTCACTGCTTTGTTTCCCACAGTGTTTCAATGCGTCCAAGTTACTCATGTCTCATGGCATGGGCATCCAGGTTCTGCTGAATGCAACAGAGTTCAACTATCTCTGCCCAGCTATCATCAATCAAATTGACGCTAGATCGTGTCTAATTCATACAACGAGTGAAAAGAAAGCTGAAATCCCTCCAAAGACCTATTCTTTACAAATAGGTAGGGTAGCCTTTCTTATGTAAAGATAATTTCAAGTAGGTATATTTATGTTGTCCTTTTCCCTATATTGACATGAATCCATTCATTTTTCAGCCTAATCTTAATTGTTCTCTGCCCTGAGTGTGAACAAAGCAAGTTGGTTAGCCTTGCCTTAAAAACAAAAATATACTGTAAGTGAGGACATCCCACAGGGCCATCCAAAATTTGGGCTTTTTCTATGTTGTCACACTGTTTCAGAAGGTCAGAGTTAATATCTGCTGTTTAGGAGCCTAATGGTATGTTCTTATTAATAAATTAATAAACTAGGATAAGTTCTGCTCTACTGTAGACCTGTGTTGCTCAAAAAGTATGGTGAATAGTTGCTTTGTTCACTGAAGAAATTATTGAATTCCTGGTTTCCTTCTCTTTCATCCTTTCTTTTCTTTTTTTTTTTTTTTTTTTTTTTTTTAACTCTTCTCCCTTTCATAATTTAGCTGTATGGGAGTCGAAAAGCTCAGTTCCCAAATGATGTAGAAATCATCGTTGGTAGCAGTATTCTGCCCTCTTTTCACCCCCATCTGAAAGAACTTTCCACTAGACTTACATTCTTTACCAGGAGGGTTCAGTCAGATTGTTGATTTGAGCCAGCAGCAGGTTTCTTGGTTATTGCTCTATTACCACAGCCCTCTTCCACTGAGTTTGTATTTCTTTAGCTTAAGAAATACAACTTGGGGCGGGGTGGGGCGTGGGGGGCTGTGAGGTGGCACCCGGGTGGCTCAGTTGAGTGTCTGCCTTCAGCTTGGATCATGATCTCACAGTTCATGAGTTCAAGCCCCACATCAGGCTCTCTGCTGTCAGTACAGAGCCTGCTTCAGATCCTCTGTCCTCCTCTCTCTCTGCCCCTGCCTCCCTCTTTCTCTCTCTTCAAAAATAAATGGATAAACTTCAAAAAAAAAAAAAAAAAAAAGAAGATTAAGAAATGCAACTTGGGGGTGCCTGGTGGCTTAGTTGGTTAAGCATCCAAATCAAATCAATTTCAGCTTATGTCATGATCTCAAGGTTTGTGATATCGAGCCCCACGTCTCATTGGACTCTTCACTGACAGCATGGAGCCTGCTTGGAAATTCATTCATTGTCTCTCTCTCTCTCTCTCTCTCTCTCTCTCTCCCTCCCCCTACCCCCCCCACCATCTCCACCCTGCCCCCCCCATCTCACCCTCTCCCCCACCCCTGCTTGTGTGCATGCGTGCTCTCTCTCTCTCAAAATAAATAACTTTTAAAAAACTCTTAAAGCTTAACAATTAATGTAATTTTCCTTTTGCTGTGTTTTATTTGACAGCCTGGGTTGGTGGCTTTATAGCCATTTCCATCATCAGTTTCCTGTCCTTGCTGGGCGTTATCTTAGTGCCTCTCATGAATCGGGTGTTTTTCAAGTTTCTCCTAAGTTTCCTTGTGGCACTGGCTGTCGGGACATTGAGTGGTGATGCTTTTTTACACCTCCTCCCACATGTGAGTACAGTCACTTGTCTTATTAGTATATTTTATTCAACATTGAAAAAATTCAAGAACTTTTGGTTTGTACTAGAATTCTTTGTGTTGGTATATATAAAAGGTTAGAGATTTGGTTTAGAAGAGTTGATTTTAAAATACATTTGCTGGAGGGGCGCCTGGGTGGCTCAGTCGGTAGAGCATCTGATTTGGGCTCAGGTCATCATCTTGCAGTTCACGAGTTCAATCCCCACATCGGGCTCTGTGCTGACAGCTCAGAGCCTGGAGCCTGCTTTCGATTCTGTGTCTCCCTCTCTCTCTGCCCCTCCCCTGCTCATGCTCTGTCCCTCTCTGTCTTTTAGAGTAAAATAAAACATTGAATAAATAAATAAAATATATTTGTGGCAGTGCCTGGCTGGCTCAGTCAGAAGAACATGCAACTCTTGATATCAGGGTTGTGAGTTCAAGACCCATTTTGGTTGTAGAAATTACTTAAATAAAACTTAAAAAAAATGTTTTTTAGGGGTGCCTGGGTGATTCAGTCAGTTAAGCATCCGACTTTGGCTCAGGTCATGATCTCATGGTTTGTGAGTTTGAGCCCCATGTCAGCTCTGTGCCGACAGCTCAGAGTCTGAAGCCTGCTTCAGATTCTGTGTCTCCTTCTCTGCCCCTCCACAACTCACACTCTATCTCTTTCAAAAATGAATAAACATTTTAAAAAATGTTAAAAAAATTTTTTTAATAAAATTTAAAAAAAAACTGGTAACTGAAAGCTGCATTTTTGTTCTAGATCTGCATATATGTTCATGGTTTGTTTTTTGCTTTTTTTCTTTAAGGGACTTTATTAAATAAAGAATTTAACTTTTTGGACCCAGTTAATAGAAGGAAACAGATTCTGCTCAGATATTATTACTGTGATAGATTGCAACGTGAATTATCTGCTTACATTAGTGTATTTGCCACAGAAATATAAACTGATTCTCTGTGTACTCAAGAAACGAATTTTCCTTGAGAGTTGAATTTATGAGATTCACACTCATTGACACAAGTAAATTCTTAAATTATGTAAAGTTTATTTGATAGCTCCATTAAATACTTAAAATAATCGGATCTCATCCTTTAAATTTTCCTCAGAGGTTCATAGGTAAGCAGGGAAAAAAATCATTCCTAGAGTACTACATATATTTTGCTGTGATAAGTTCCCCGGGCCCCAGAAGGCACTTGTTCAGGAATACCTGCTACACCAAGCAGCTGATGCGTAGGGTGCCCCGTGCCCCGCCCCCCATCTTGTCTCGGCTGGTGTGCTCCACACTCAGTTGCCTGACGCGCATTGGTGGTAGTTCCTACCGCACCCAGCTGCGGACTGCTGGGGCCACACACCTGGATCTCAGGTACCTGCCAGGGCCCGTGATACACACGGGGCTTCTTGTAACCACAGTGACAGGACTAGTGTGGGCTTTTTCAGTTTGGAGTGTAGACAGTAAACACTGTATGTCTGTTAAATCTGGCAGTTCCCTGCTATTTGTGGCCCTGGTCACTTGTCAAACATTGAAAATACCCGTTACCTATGTGAGAGTTATTAAGGAAGGTATCTGTCTTCACACTAAACAAATGCAGTCTGTTAAGTGCCTTAGCACATGGTACATTAAGATCTAAATTGCTAGCTGACTGCGGGTCATTTTATTTTCATGTACTGAACTTCCCTCTGAGCTCTGAAGTATCCCATTACTTGACTAATTCTGAATGTTTTCGTATTTGACCTTATCATCTTGGCCAGTTTTTCTGACACGTGTGAAACTAATGAATTTATAAAACACACATTGTTTTCCCTTTAGTCTCACGCAAGTCACCAGCACAGTCACAGCCATGAAGAACCAGCAATGGAAGCAAAGAGAGGGCCACTTTTCAGTCATCTGTCTTCTGAAAACATAGAAGAAAGTACCTATTTTGATTCCACGTGGAAGGGTCTGACAGCTCTGGGTGGCTTGTATTTCATGTTTCTCGTTGAACATGTGCTCACATTGATCAAGCAATTTAAAGATAAGAAGAAAAAGGTAAGAAAAAGTACTGTGTACTTACTATACATCAGACATTTATTTGAGTAGTACTCTAACTAGACTGTTAGCTGAGCTTGTCCAGGGGGTGTGATCTTCATTTGAGAGGAGTTCAGTACCCTGAGATAATTTTTGTTCCCAGAGGCATTCATATTATTGATAGCCCGGGAGTTCTCTATTTTCAGTGTTCCTTTCAAACTCAGGCGAGGGTAAGAACTGCAAAGGATGAACATCTGTGTAAATGACCAAACAAGACACAAGCAGAGCCTTAAAGCCTTAAAGGTCAGAAGCATCACGATTATGGCCTTTATAGTGGCAATGCTTTCACGGGGATATATACCCAAGTTCATTGATTTATATACTTTAAATATGCACAGTTTTCAGTGTCAATCATACCTGTCAGTAAAGGTTTGCTTGTGTTTTTTTAAAGAAGCATTATGGATACACTGTTGGTATTTATTGGTAGTTGGCGTTAACTGCTTGATTAACTTTATTCACCCAGTAGCTGAATATTCTGTTGCATTTAAGAGGGTTTGTGGGGGCACCTGGGTGGCTCAGTTGGTTGGGCGTCCGACTTCGGCTCAGGTCACGATCTCGTGGTCCATGAGTTCGAGTCCCGCGTCGGGCTCTGTGCTGACAGCTCGGAGCCTGGACCCTGCTTTGGATTCTGTGTCTCCCTCTCTCTCTGCTCCTCTTCCGTTCATGCTCTCTCTCTGTCTCAAAAATAAATAAACATTTAAAAAAAAAAAAAAAAGAGGGTTTGTGACTTTCAAAGTCTTGTCCTTTGCAAATTGACACCAGAAAGTAGTATGAAGGCAAACAGTAAGCTCCTTATCTCTGGTAAAAACACCCAATATGTCGCCTGTGGTTATCTGCCACCTCTCGTCTGATGTGACCAGGCAAGTCAGTCAAAAGACTGTCTTTATGGAAACTTGTAAAAATGGCACATACACATCTTAGATGTCTTAATTAATATAAAACATTCATACATTCATATTCTGGTCATTTGACGTTGACCAAGATTTTGAGTTGGAGTTCCATATGATCATTGTTTTCCTATAGCCATGTGACTTCATCCACAGTCTCCAATTTCAGTTTCTCTCAAGTTGAGCAAGAGGTTATACGTTAGCAAAGCTATTCGAAGGTAGAGTTTAGGTTTTGTAAATTTTTAAAGTTTTATGCAGTGGTTACTTTACATAACTTGGTAGTCTTTTTTTTTTTTTTTTTTTTTTTTTAGCACCTTGCCTTTGAATCTTTCAAAAGCACTCAACTTAAGTTTTCACAGATATACCTATTCTCACCATCATTTCACAATTTGAGCTGTACGTAATTTAATTGTGCAATTACAATAACAAGTATAACTGGCATGCAGAGGTTTGAAAACGAACATAGTTGTTCTTGCTGAACACAGAGCTCCCTGTGGGAAACAAGTGCGTGTATGACCAGGAGAGTGCCTCGTTCATCCTGTGACTATTTGCCCCGATAGATTTGACATCCACTAAAATCTCAAGCTACAAATTTTGAGCCTTCTCCTTGCTGGACCTAAATTTAGTGGAAAGAAAGGAAATAAGAATAGCTTGTTCATTCTTCATCCAGGAGTCCTCTTCCACGTTCCCATCGTCCCACGCACTTCCCTGGGACTAATTTGAGGATATATCCTACTTGTTTACATTCTCTGGAATTCTTTCCTTAGAAAAACAAATGATCCTTTTTAGTTTTCTTTTGGAAGAGGTGGGGTTTAGAGGTCTGTTTGTATTGTTGTCTCCCTGGTTCAAATGCCATCATTTCTTTAACATTCTAATTTCAGTTTAGCTTTCAAATTTACCTAAAGATAGCTTTTCTTTAATCTGGTACTCTTTAATATGAGACTCTTAAGAAGTAGGTTCTCTCTTATTTAATAGAGAACAATTATTTTTAAACTCCAGGTTATAATTCAATGAGTTGTGAAATCAGTCTTCTGTCATCACCAATGTTTTTAAATTATTTTTATGTTTATTCATCTTAGAAAAAGCACAAGTGGGGGAGGATCAGAGAGAAGGAGAGAGAATCCCAAGCAGGCTTGGCACCATCAGAGCAGAGCCCGATGTGGGGTTCAAACCCACAAACCGTGAGATCATGACCTGAGCCAAGATCAGGAGTTGGACACTTAACTGACTGAGCCACCCAGGCGCCCCATGACCAATGTTTTTAAATGCAGCAGTGATATTACAATGTATTATGTCTTTTACTATGTACACATTACTTTGGCTTGTAGTCAAAGAAGCTTGATGATATCTTTTCTAAAATAGTTTCTACTGGAATATAAACTGTTAAGACCCAGGACCTCTGCCACATACCCAATGCCTAGAATGCCATCTGGCACATAATAGATACTTAACAAATATTTGTTGAATGTATAAGAAACATTAAATAAAAACTCTCCATTATATGGTGAGTGTTGAGAGCTTCTTCAGCCCCATAACAGGACATTTTACCTAGCATTTTCCTTAAGACATCCATTCTGTACTCTGGACGATTCCATATATCATATTATGTATGTCAATCTGAAATCTCTATATGCAGACTAGGTTACATCTCATACTTTATAGATAGTTGGGCCTTTATAATAAGTTCAACCTCAAAACCTTTTTTCTTCCAGTGAAGGTTATTGCTCACTCTAGGAACCTGAAAGTCATCTCTAACATCTCCCTTATCCTCATATCCAAGCTAGTTTTATTAAATACATCCACAGTCTTTCAGTTTCTCTCCCTCTTCTTTGCTATCATGCTGGTCTAAACCATGCTTATCTCCTACCTAGGTGTTAGCAGTCACTTCCTAACTGGACTGTCTACATTATTTTATTGTTTTCTTCTCCCAGTCCAGAACAGAGCAGGCAAAGTGATTTGTTTAAATGGAAAATCTGGTGAAGTTGTAACCACCACTGAAAATCCTTCCAGTGACTTGTTGATACTTTCAGGACAGAGTCCACACTTTTAACTTGATTTGCATTGTTTAGGTCTCTTTCTGCCACCCAGCCTCCTCTCTAGCCCCGTCTCTGACCTACTAAGCCCCAACCACCTTATGTTGCTTTCATTTGTGGGGTGGGGTGGGGCTGGCCCCTTCCTCTTGTAGAGCCCTCCCACCTGCTTTTTTCCCTGCCTGGAATACATCCACCTCTGCACCTCCGCAGCCACCTCACCCCCCACAAACTCCTGCTTTCTTTAGGTCTTGGTATAAGTATCACTTTCTCAAGGAAGCCTGTCCTGGAACTTAGTTGCGTCTTGTTATACACTCTCATAGCACTATGTGTTTTTCCTTTATAAAACATATCAAAAATAGCAATTGAAGAATTGTTTAATCATTGTATCTGTGCAGTCTCCCTTCCTGTGGGTGATAAGCTCCATGAAAACGGAGACCAGGCATATCTTGTTTTATGCTTTATTGCCAGCACTTAGCATAGGGAACGTTATGGGTCCCCAATACTTATAGAATGAAAGAATTGGTTAAACTGTAGGTTCTAGGGTGAGTCATTGCCCAATAAGAAAGCATTAACTGAAGTGATATAAAATATCCTGAATTCATTTCTTGTCACAAATATTGAAGCACTTTCTCTGTTTAAGGCATTAAGCCAGGGGTAGGTATAAAGATATGTCTGTGGAGACTCCTGGGTAGCTCAGTCTAAGCATCTGACTCTTGATTTCAGCTCAGATCATGATTTCAGCATTCTTAAGATCAAGCCCCGTGTCCAGCTCTGTGCTGACAGGGCAGAACCTGCTTGGATTGTCTCTCTCTCTCTCTCTCTCTCTCTCTCTCTCTCTCTCTGTGTCAAAATAAATAATCATTAAAAAAAAAAAAAGATGTGGGGGCCTGGGTGGTTCAGTCGGTTAAGCATCCAACTTCAGCTTATGATGCTGACAGCTCTGAGCCTGGAGTCTCGGATTCTGTGTCTCCCCCTGTTGCCAACCCCCATCTCAAAATTAAATAAGATGTTAAAAAAAAAAAAAAATGGGAGCACCTGGTGGCTCAGTTGGTTGAGCGTCCGACTTTGGCTCAGGTCATGATCTCACGGTTCGTGGGTTCGGGCCCCGTGTCGGGCTCTGTGCTGACAGCTCAGGGCCTGGAGCCTGCTTCAGATTCTGTGTCTCCCTCTCTCTCTGCTCCTCCCCTGCTCACACTCTGTCTCTCTCTCTCAAAAATAAATAAAGATTTAAAAAAAAAATTTTTTAAAAGATGTTGTCTATGTGCTGGCCTTTAAAAATATACAGATATTTTATATGCTGTCACCAGAATGAAATCTCAGATCCAGTAGTAATTAAGTCATATTCAAAAGTACTGCAAATAAGAAATCTATTATTTGTGTGACAGTTTTGAATACTGAATATTGACAGATGTTGAATGTCATTTTGAATATTACCTTCTACATGAGTAAATCATACATAGGCACCAATGTTCAAATGGTGACCATTATGCTTGGGCTCAGAGGTAAGGATAATATCTCAAGCATGGTATTGAGGTGGTTAAAAAACCTAATGATAAGTTTAAGGCTAACCAGTAGAGATTTGTTGAAAAAAAAGCTGGGGGCGCCTGGGTGGCTCAGTTGGTTGAGTGTCAGACTTCGGCTCAGGTCATGATCTCACAGTTTGTTAGTTCAAACCCCGCGTCGGGCTCTGTGCTGACAGCTCAGAGCCTGGAGCCTGCTACTTGTTCTGTGTCTCCCTCTCTCTCTGCTCCTCCCCTGCTCACATGTTGCTTCTCTCTCTCAAAAATAAATATTAAAAAAAAAATTTTTAAATAAAAAAAGAAAGCTTGTTAATGGTGTTTTATTACAAGAAAAGTATTTTAGTTTTAATAGGAAATACTTAATCAGTGTTACAGTATAGTTTCAGGTTATAAAAAGTATAGGAAATATGTGGTTTCAGTGTCCAAAAGAGGAATGGAGAGAGAACCAAGTAGTTGGTTAGCAGCTCACTAAATGCTGGAGAAAATGTCTCTAGTTGATTCCAAATTGATAACCTGGGGCAGAGTTCAATTTTAATGTGTGTATGAATCATCTGGGCATCTAGTTAAAATCCCTATGCTGATTCATTAGGTCTGGGGTGTGGCCCAAGATTGTTCATTTCTAACAGGCTCCCAGAGCACACTTAAAAGTAGATGACATGGGGGACATTGAGAAAGATGAGTATGTGATTTTGCAACATTTCCTATTATTGGAACTTTGACACTTCACCTTTCTGAGCAGTTATTATGTCTAGAACACACTACTAGGTGCTGTATAAGTTAACTATAGGCCCTGCCTGCCTTTGGATGACTTTTATTCCAGTAAAGTTCGTTTACTGTGTTGTCTTTTTCTGAATCTTTTGGTTAACTGTTTGTTTACAGTTGTACACCTAAGCAAGTCAACTGTTTTAAAGTATGGCTTTCCCTTGCCATTTTAGAATCAGAAAAAACCTGAAAATGATGATGATCTGGAGATTAAGAAGCAGCTGTCCAAGTATGAATCTCAACTTTCAACAAATGAGGAGAAAGTAGATGCAGACGATCGTAAGTCTTAACACATCTGAGGGCTGGAGGTAGTCGATTGCTCCGTG